>NC_050570.1:20117399-20464899 GCF_013265735.2 Oncorhynchus mykiss
GTCCCTCCTTACACCCCTGCGGTTAGACCTTACCCAGCTCCTCAGGAACAATAGACACATCTACTGCTCCTTTTCACATTTGATAGGACAGTTTTGAATGTTTTTGATCTTGTACTTTTTCTCTCATGTCATGTTTAAAGTCATGAGAAACCAATCTCTGGTTATGAATAGCACACACTCTTACTGAAATGTGAGGATATATCTATCCCTCTAGTGTAGGAATGCTCACTAAAACCTAGGTGGACACGAGCAGGGCTTGTCAGTCAAAGGAGGAAAGGAAACCATCTTCTCCATTTAAGGAGTTACATTCTCTACTACTTAACGTCCACTACCCCCTGTTTTGCAGCTCCTTTTGTATGATAGTTGTTGAAAAGAGCGATAGAACATAGAAGTTATCTATTGTCCTTTCATCATCTTGACATATCTTTACCATTTCACTTTATGCCCTCTTCCATTCATTGTGTAAGAATGGAACAGGTTTAAATCTCAGTCAGACACCATTGAACATCACTGTGCTTCAACATCTGTTCTAAGTCAGCAGTTGCCAGGCTTCAAAGTGCCAGCTTCAGGGTAGAATGTGAGACTTCAAGTGACCTCAACTTAACATATAAGTCCGTGTTTTCAGTAAGTCTGTGAGAGAGGAAAACTCAGCATATAGCTGTAGAGAATGTACAAGCCCTAGTGAGAGTCCGCATCAGTCTAAATGAGTGTGAGGTGTTTTACCATCGTGCCAGCGTTGTGTGTGCCTCTCTCTTCCTGCGGTCCTGCCTCAGCTGTCCAAAGTCCAGAGTATGTGTGTGTGTGTCGGTAATCCCACACTAGACCCTCACAGCACAGCCATCACAGTCAGGAAGTCTCCAGCACACACAGTCAGTCAGAGAGACACCAAGAAGACTTCAACATCCACAGCGTTCAAATCTACTTCCTCATACACAGACCTAGAGCGAAACAAGAACTGATCTCTGCCTCAGAGGACACACACTCACAGACACAATCATCCTATATCTATTGTGGCAGACCAGGGGGTTTGGTCAAGACGTTTACACAGATAGAGTATGATTAGCTTGGTTTTGAAGGGTGTTTATTAAGTAATACATCAAAAGAAAAGGATAGGTCTCCCCCATGAGACCCTCTCTGGGATTCCGTGTTCTGGGCTCCGGGTCTTGCTGTATCCTGTTTGGCACAGAAACTCAAACTCCCTCGTCTTAGCTCGGGCACCGTCTCCAACTACATGGAAGTCACCTTACAGTCGTCTCCTGTGTGCTGCCCTTCTGGCAGCTTTATGGGGCTTGTACAGCTGGTGAGCAATCAGCCCTTGATTACTCACCAACTCCCCAATCAGCCCCAATTAGTCCTGGGCGGAGAGCCCGTCAAGACCTGGCACGTCCAGCAGGTGGAGCCATCGCCTCGTGATGTATACTCCGTCTGTCACCAGGCCTCGACAAATCTCCCCCTGGTGGCTGACGTGACACCCCCCCTTTAGCTCTGTCGGGGAGGGGGCTGTTGTCAGTGCGACGAACATCTCCCTTCTCGATAGGGCATCCGCGTTTCCATGCTTTGCCCCTGACCTGTGCACAACAGAAAAAGAGAAGCGTTGAAGGGACAAGAACCACCTGGTAACCTGATCGTTTGTGTTTTTTACCCTCGCCATCCAGACCAGGGGAGCATGGTCCGTGACCAGGGTGAAGTGGGTACGCAACAGGTAATACTTGAGAGTATTTAGCGCCCACTTCACCGCTAGACACTCTTTCTCAACAATTTAGTACTTTTTCTCTCTAGGAACCAGCTTTCTGCTGATGTACACGATGTACACGATGGGGTGCGCCTAGTCCCGTATCATACGCATCCGTCTGGACCACCATCGGCACCTGGAAATCGGGCTTTACGAGAATCGGATGGGAGCACAGCGCTTCCTTCAGAGGGCTGAACGCCACTTCTGTCTCGTTCGTCCATTTCACTGTTTTCGGGAGGCGGGCCCTGGTTAGATCGGTGAGTGGGGAAGCTATAGCCGCAAAGTTGGGGATAAATCGGCTATAGTATCCTGCCTGTCCCAGGAAGGACTTGACCTGTGTCTTGGTTCGTGGAACGGGCCAGTCACGCACAGCGTGAACCTTCCTCTCCTGGGGCTTGACGTTCCCCCGTCCGATCAAATACCCCAGGTACTCTACCTCCTCGAAACCTAGTTTGCACTTCTTGGGGTTCGCTGTCAACCCGGCTTGTCTGAGCACGTCCAGCACCGCCTGGAGGCACGTCAAGTGCTCATCTCAACCTTGGCTGTGGATGATGATGTCATCCAAATAGGCCGCTGCGTACTGCTGGTGGGGTCAAAGTACTTTGTTCTTCAGCCGCTGGAATGTCCTCGGGGCTCCGTGGAGACCGAACGGGAGCACCCGGTACTGATACAACCCGTCTGGTGTCGAAAATGCCATCTTCTCTCGGGAGGAGGCTGACAACGGTACCTGCCAATATCCTTTGGTCAGGTCAAGGGTGCTGATGTATCGGGCCTTTCCCAATCGATCGATGAGCTCATCCACCCTCGGCATGGGATATGCATCGAACAAGCTGATGCCGCTCACCCCCCAGAAATCATTACAGAAGCGGAGGCTACCGTCCGGTTTGGGCACCAACACGATGGGGCTGCACCATGCATTGTGGGACTCTTCAACGACCCCCATCCTTAGCATAGCCTCCACTTCCTGTTTCACGGCCTTCCTTCGGGCCTCCAGAATCCGATATGGCCTCTTTCTTACCGTTTCGCCGGGCCAGGTACGGATGTGGTGTTCAATGAGGGGCGTGCGGCCCGGCTTCTCGGAGAACACCGCCATGTTCTGATCGACAAGCTCCCTGAGCTCTTGCTTCTGGGCCTGGTCGAGGTCCTCATTGCTCAGGACCACCACTGGTCCCATTGGCATCCTGGGTCCCGACCATAACGTGCCACTCTCGTGCCACTTCTTCAACAGGTTCACGTGGTAAATCTGTTGAGGTTTCCATCTCCCTGGATGTCGTACGCGGTAATTGACAGGTCCCATCTTCTCGACTACCTCGTATGGTTTGTGCCATGTTGCCAGGAACTTACTTTCGGCCATGAGGATTAATTAAACTTAGAACCACCCCTCCCGGATCCAGGAGAATTGTCACCAACAACGCTAAATAGCAAAGCGCAACAGTCAAATAATATTACTAGAAAATATTCATATTCATGAAATCACAAGTGAAATATAGCGAAACACAGCTTAGCCTTTTGTTAATCACCCTGTCGTCTCAGATTTTGAAATTATGCTTTACAGCAAAAGCAATACAAGCGTTTGTGTAAGTTTATCGATAGCATAACAAAACAATAATTACACCTAGCATCAGGTAACGTGGTCACGAAAATCAGAAAAGCAATAAAATTAATCGTTTACCTTTGATGATCTTCGGATGTTTTCACTCACGAGACTCCCAGTTAGACAGCAAATGTTCTTTTTGTTCCATAAAGATATTTTTTATATCCAAATACCTCCGTTAGTTTGGTGCGTTATGCCCAGGAATCCACCGGAAAGAGCGGTCACGACAACGCAGACAAAAATTCCAAATTATATCCATAAACATGTCAAACGTTTTTTATAATCGATCCTCATGGTGTTTTTCAAATATCTATTCGATAAGATATCAACCGGGACAGTTGGCTTTTCACTAGGACCGGGAGTAACAATGGCCACCTCTGTCTTTTGCGCACAAATCACTCTGAGAGCCCCCACCTGTCCACTTACGTAATGTGGTCGTTCACGCTCATTCTTCAAAATAAAAGCCTGAAACTATGTCTAAAGGCTGTTGACACCTTAGGGAAGCCATAGAAAAAGGAATCTGGTTGATATCCCTTTCAATGGGCAATAGGGATGTATAGGAACACAGGGGTTTCAAAATAAGTGTCACTTCCTGATTGGATTTTCCTCAGGCTTTCGCCTGCAATATCAGTTTTGTTATACTCACAGACAATATTTTTACAGTTTTAGAAACTTTAGTGTTTTCTATCCTAAGCTGACAATTATATGCATATTCTAGCATCTGGTCCTGAGAAATAGACTGTTTACTCTGGGAACGTTATTTTTCCAAACATAAAAATAGTGCCCCCTAGCTTCAAGACCAGCACCCTGTCTCCCACCTGGAATTCTCTCTGATTGTAGACCTGGGCTTGGGCGCATTGGGCCTTCTCCATATGTTCCCTCACGACGGGCCATATGGCTGTCATCCACTCATCGTATCCACGCTGCGTAATGGGGTCGGTTGGGCTTCCCACACCTCCTTAGCGAGGTCAAGTAGGCCGCGTGGCCTCATCCAGTAGAGGAGTTTGAACGGGGAAAACCCAGTAGAGGATGGGGGTACTTGAGAACATTAGGTGGGGTAGTAGCTGGTCCCAGTTCTTCCCGTCCTGCTCGATGACCTTCCACAGCATCTGTTTGAGCATTTTATTAAAGCGCTCGACGAAACCATCTGTCTGAGGGTGAAAAACAGCGGTCCGGATCTGCTTGATCTGCAGGAGGGCTCACAACTCTTTAATGAGGCAGGACATAAACTCCGTACCTTGGTCTGTCAAGATCTCGTTCGGGATGCCCACCTGGCTAAAGAGGTGGAACAGCTCCCGAGCGATTCCCTTGGATACCGCCACCTGTAGGGGAATGGCCTAGGGATACTGGGTGGCATAATCTACTATCAGCAGGATGTACCGGTGTCCTCATGCTGTTCTTACCAGGGGTCCCACTATGTCCATGGCGATGCGTTCAAAGGTCACCCCGCTGATCAGTAGGGGGACCAATGGGCTTCGGAAGTGAGCTTTCAGGGCCATGATTTGACCATGCTCCTCCTCCAGGGGTTCCCCAGGGGGTTCGGGTTCCAGCGCCCTCTCCGACTCCAGAGCCGTAGACACATGCTGGTTAACCGGTTGCTTCCGGGCCGCACAGGCTATTGGTCGTCCCCGCTCTCTTCTTCGGGCGGCTCGTACCTTCTTCCTCAACTCGTGCCCCCATAAGGCAGCAAACAGAGGACAATGCGTCCCACTAGGAGAGGTCCCGGGAACTCTGGCACTGCACCCACCGTCATCTGGCAGCTCCCTTGTGGCGTCACGATGTTGGTCCATACGGTTGGATACCGCTTTGTGTCACCGTGAACACAGGAAATGGACATCTCCCTACCCCTTTTGGTCTCCTGGTTCAGCAGGCTCGTGGTTACGAGCGTAACCATACTTCCGGAGTCCAATAGTGCCTCCGTGTCGTGTCCGTCAACCTTCACCGGGACCATGGTGCAGTTGATTCGGGGTGCCCCAACAGGAGGTGACATAGTTCACGGCGTGATCCACCTCGCCACCGGGGCAAGCTGAGCCGGGCAATTCTAGGCAATGTGCCCCCGGGTGCCACACTCCAAACACCTCTTGTGGTCGCCATCTTCCTGGGGTCGTCGGGGATGGGTCGGCCCTACCCCAGCCGTTTCTCCATGGGTTTGCGGTCCTTTGGCCCTGCCGACTGTTGGTTCGGGGCACACCGCGGTTGGGCTGTCCTTCCGTCCCCTCGGACGGGTCGCCGACTCGTCCCGGCTCCCACTCAGCAGGGCCTGCGTGTTATGATGCATCTCCACTGCTTCCAGGAGGCCCTCCAAGGTCTGGGGCACGCATAGACTCGCTGCCCTCTTCATGTTGTGGGGTAGCGCACGTAAGAAGCGATCCAGGACCACTTTGTCGAGGATGGAGAGGGTGTATACGTCGGTTAGGAGCCATGCCCTGGTGAAGCGCAGTAGGTCACTCATCTGTGCTCGGGGGGATGCGTCGGCTACGAACCTCCAGTCGTGGAACCGTTGAGCCCGATGGGCCAGGCTGTACCCATAGCAGCTGAGTATCTCCCATTTGAGTCCGTCGTAATTAGCCGCCTGTTTGTCGTTCAGGTCCCAATATACCTTTTGGGCATTCCCTGGGAGGAACAATGCCAGCAGACTGGCCCACTTCGGCCTTGGCCATCCTTTCCGTAGAGCTGTCCGTTCAAACGTACAGAGGTAGGTTTCGACGTCATCGTCCTCCGTTAGTTTGAGTAAAAACTGGTTGGGATGGGATTCAGGAGACGCTCCTCCTTGCAGCTTCCTGATTTCCTCAACGAGGTGGACGTTTTGTAATCTCTGTTCCTCCAGCGTTCGTTCCTGAACCGCCTGTTGTCCTTGTTGGGCCCGGACGAACTGAGCTATCAACTCGTCCATGCTGATGCTGCGTAAACGTCAACCCTGATCTGACCATGTTATCAGATTTCCCGCATTCTCCACCACTTGTGGCAGACCAGGGGGTTTGGTCAAAACGTTTGTGGGGGGATTTCGGGTATTGCCGTCTTCCTACTTTGTCCTCTCCTGTGGCGGCAGGTGGCGTAGTGGTTAGAGCGTTGGGCAAATAACTGAAAGGTTGCTAAATCAAGTCCCTGAGTTGACAAGGTAAAAATATGTTGTTCTACCCCTGAACAAGGCAGTTAACCCACTGTTCCCCGGTAGGCTGTCATTGTAAATAATAATTTCTTCTTAACTGACTTGCCTAGTTAAATAAAATAAACCATGTATTGCGGTGAAGTAGGGTGGTTGTGATGACCGTACAGTCGATGACGTTGTTCACCGGGAAACGGAATGGAGTTAAGCACAGGGAAATGGAAAAGTTTCAAGTGTGTATATATATATATATATATATATATATATATATATATATATATCTGCTCCATTTAGTTATTGTGTCCCACTTCCGTAGTCTGGCTTTTAATTAGTTTGTACTCTGCCTTTTAATTTGTTTGTAGTCTGCCTTTCACACAAATGTGAAAGTGTTATTGGTTGTGATTTCATGATTTTCATCATGTGTTAATTTAGGGGTTTTCCACTTATTCTTTGTAAACGCCATTCCTGAATAAAAAACAATGTAATTAACATGAGAGTTGATGCTGTTTTTCTAACAACTCTTCCTTGTAATTTCCATTCTGGATGACCACACACCATAGCAATCATCTTTTTTTCCATATGTAGGTATCAGTATTTTGTCTCCCCCATACCCCAACTTCTTATCTTGCCAAATTGTTAATGAGTTGTTTACACACCTCCTTGACAGTATTTTAACACACACACTATCTACTAATATCTTTATTTTACAATTTGTGAAATTTGTCTGCCATGGTGTTCTGTGGTGTAGATGTTTGTTTGTTAGGTTGTTTTTATTTTATTTTATTTTTTTATATATATTTATTATTTTATGCTTTGTTAAACAATATTAGGTTGTTTCTGGTCCAGGCATCAGATTTTTTTCACTGATTTTAAGAGGAGGGAGTGTAACAATGAACTGTAACTGAATTGAAACTGAATTGAAATGTGATTGACATACTGGCAAATCAACATGATGGGGCAGTCATGAATCCATAATCCCCTTTCTGACATCAGACCTTCCACCTCTTGTCCTTTCTCCCCGGGAATAGCTAAAGACTCTGTATAGCTGCATTTAATACTTTTTTTGTTTTTACTTTCATTTTAAAAAGTGTATATCAGTATAATGTATGCATGTATCACTACAAGGCCTAAAACAAGCAGGTTCTCATGAAAATGAAAGAATTCCTCTGACCTATGATTTCAACACTCATATTCCTCCAAATTTCAACTCGTTTCAAACTTCTGAATTATTATCAAATAATCTACAATGCACAATTTTGACTTAAATCTTTTTCATTTTAAAAAAGCGAGACATTTCATCAAATTGAGTGTGTAATGTGTATTTAAATATTTATATTTATATATATAGAAAAAATGTGATCTCCATCATTAAATTGTGATCACAGTGAAATTACTGGGCCTGGTTCCTCTCTACATTTCTTCCAAGGTTCCTGCTTTCTAGGGAGTTTTTCGTGGCTACTGCTTCTACACCTGCATTGGGGCTTTAGGGGTTTTAGGCCTGGTTTCTGTAAAGCATTTTGTGACAACTGCTGATGTAAAAAGGGTTTATAAAATAAATTTGATTGACATATCATGGCCGGTGAGTCCAGATGCTGATTGGTGTCTAGTCACTGGAGTCAGATGTGAGGGAGTAGGTTGATTGCCACATCAGTGGGCCTCTAGGATTACGGCTGGGCTGGCGTTCACCCTTCCAGTTTGCTCGAGGGGGGAGGCGGCAATCAGCTGTCTCCGGCCTTCCCTCCAGAAATATGCCTTCTGCTCCTTGTACTCCACAGTGCCAAGATTAACCTTTTCCCACATGCTTGTCTTTGTCTCTTCAAGTTAATCACAAACGTTTTCCACATTGGTCACAAAGTTCTCTCTTTTGTCCTTATCGGTGAACTTTCTTTCTAGATCAACATTTAGTTGTGTCACTTGATCTCTAGTCGTGCACAATTGTGCTGTCACTTCTTGTATGGTCAGTGCCATTAAATCAAACGAGCATTCATTAAGAATCTATGAGATACAGAAATAGATGGATAATCACATAATGTCAGGGTTTAAAACGGGCAAATCTGTGGCGAGAGAGTAAAGCACACAATTCTCGATGCATTTATTAACAATGCGGCATATTTATTCACTGTAATATATTCATTTCAAAGGTTTTAGATGGGGAACGGGGGCATGTTTCTATAGTAATTCAAATACAGTACACATCTGTAACACTTAGCATGTGAAAACAACAACAAACAAACAATATTATCCCTCTTATTTGATAAAACAGTTTGTCTCTGAGGTCACACCATGACCATGGACACAAATGGTTCAAAATTGAAGGCAAAACGTACTTCGTTTACATATTCAGACAGTCAAATAGGACACCTTGTTTCATTAAAACAGTTCTGTTATGTTATCGGTCAGATAGTGTAGCAAAGCATCAGGTAGTGTGCTGACAACCAGTTGTATCAGAAATTGTTAACAGATATGGGTCCCATACCCAGTTACTAAAGGTGGGGAAATAAAGGTTTAACTTATCTTCTCATAAACTGATATAGCACAACTGTGACTTTGGCACCAACCTCAAACAAAACCATTTTGGTAACACTTTACTTGACACCCGGCGTCATAACAAGTTATGACACGATCATATCCATGTCATATGTCAGAACAGCTGACATAACTTGTCATAACCTGTCATAATATGGACATAACACTGTCATGACATATATTTAGACCTGTCGTGACATATATTGCATTATTTTATGGCTGGTTATGACACCTACATAAGAGTGTCAGAACCCACAAAACCTACCACACAAGGCAAAACATTCCATTACACCATAGCCTACGTGTCAACACTATGTTAATGTTATATATTTTTTGTTGTTGAAATGTATCATATTCAATTCTCTTTGTAATTGCGCACACATTGATGCACCTACCCCATTGCTCTGTTGCTGATGACTGAGATGAATGCAGGACCAGATTTCAGGAGCAGGACAAGACACCCTCTTTTTGACTGATGACTGATAAGGGCATTTATGATTCTGATGGTCATAATGCTTCATGACAGTGTCATAAAGTGATTTAAAATATGATGAAAAAAACATGACTGTAAAGAATTTATTACAACAAAGGATTTAAGAAACACATTTTCAAATGAAAGGAAACTTCTTGGCAGAAAATAATCATTTGAATAAACGTTGGTTTTGACACTCTTATGTAGGTGTCATAACCAGCCATAAAATAATGCAATATATGTCACAACAGGTGTAAATATATGGGTCATGACAGTGTTATGACCATATTATGACATGATTATGACCGTGTCATAATGTGTTATGACACTGGGTGTCAAGTAAAGTCTTACCACCATGCAATATTCAACAGAATAACATCCAACAACGACAACAATTAGCTAAGAAATAGCACCATTCAGAAGCACCATCAGGAGAGTAATAGCAACCTAGTTACTCCAATAGAAATCAGTTCCTTCATTGAGAGCTGACATTAAGGGCTGGTTCTGAGTGTGAGCCCAGTAGATGGATGAATGTGTAAGAAGGCAGTTACTGTACATGTAGCATATTAGAGACAAGTAAACTGGTTGACCATTAAAGGCACAGTAGGAAGGCCATGCTATCAGAGAGAATGATCACTCAAGGCCAGGGTGCATGGGGTGCATGGGAGGGTCTCTGTTCCGATGTAATCAGAGGTGTGTTTCCACTCACTGTATACGTGACTAATACAGACTACCATGTAGCATTGTTCACATTGATGAGGCTATGGTAGGTTTGCCTGTATCTAAACATGTACAGTAAGTACTACAGTATGAGAGAAGTGTTGAGGTTTGGTGCTAGACGTGAACTGAACCGATCATTTACCAGCCCTCGCTGGGTCCCGTAAAATGGCAAGACAGAGGCGAGTAAACTGTTATGAACACGGACCGGACCGTGGATCGAGAGTGTTAAGTAGAGTCTTCAAGACAAGTCCCAAATAATGAACATACATTATCCCTATGACTAGTCAGACTTGTGTGCAATTCAAACCCTTTTCAAAAAGATTTTGTTCTGAGACAAAGCATTGACAAGATAACTTAGAAGACCAAGTGAGTTGGCAACAGCCACCAGATAATAAACATTACATTGGGTAAGTGATAGTAAAGTATCAGAACAGTTTCAATTGTACAGTGTAGATTTAGTGTACACATGGAATAGCGTCTGTAAATATACAAGTAAAGGTCTGTATGGACATAGTGGCTCAGGGTAAGACTGAGCCACTGAATAAACAACAGAGAAACACAACTAAGCTGAACAATGTACTTTGGCCAGTCCTGTGGCCAGCATGGCAATAGTAGTAGCACCAAACCCTTAAAGGATATACACTACATTACCAAAAATATGTGGACACCTGCTTGTCGAACATCTCATTCCAAAATCACAGGTATTAATATGGTAATATGGAGTTGGTCCCCCCCTTTGCTGCTATAACAGCATCCTCTCTTCTGGGAAGGCTTTCCACTAGATGTTGGAATATTGCTGCGGGGACTTGCTTCCATTCAGCCACAAGAGCATTAGTGAGGTCGGGGACTGATGTTGGGCGATTAGGCCTGGCTTGCATTCAGCGTTCCAATTCATCCCAAAGGTGTTCGATGGGTTTGAGGTCAGGGCTCTGTGCAGGTCAGTCAAGTTCTTCCACACCGACCTCGACAAACCATTTATGTACGGACCTCGCTTTGTGCACGGGGGCATTGTCAAGCTGAAATAGGGCCTTCCCCAAACTGTTGCCACAAATCTGGAAGCACAGAATCCTCTAGAATGTCATTGTATGCTGTAGCGTTAAGATTTCCCTTCACTGGAACTAAGGGGCCTAGCCCGAACCATGAAAACATCCCCAGACCATTATTCCTCCTTCACCAAACTTTACAGTTGGTTAGGTGCACTGGGGCAGGTAGGGTTCTCCTGGCATCCACCAAACCCAGATTTGTCCGTCGGACTGCGATGGTGAAGCGTGATTTATCACTCCAGAGAACGGCATTTCCACTGCTCCAGAGTCTAATGGCGGATAGCTTTACATCACTCCAGCCGACACTTGGCATTGCGCATGGGGTTCTTAGGCTTGTGTGCGGCTGCTTGGCCATGGAAACCCATTTCAAGAAGCTCCCAACAAACAGTTATTGTGCTGACGTTGCTTACAGAGGCAGTTTGGAACTTGGTAGTGAGTGTTGCAACCGAGGACAGATGATTTTTACTCGCTATGCGCTTCAGTACTCGGTGGTCCTGTTCTGTGAGCTTGTGTGGCCTACCACTTCACGGCTGAGCCGTTGTTGCTCCTAGACATTTCCACGTCACAAAAAAAGCACTTACAGTTGACCGGGGCAGCTCTAGCAGGGCAGAAATCTGACTGACTTGTTGGAAAAGTGGCATCCTATGACGGTGCCATCTTGAAAGTCACTGAGCTCTTCAGTAAGACTATTTTACTGCTGATGTTTGTCTATGGAGATTGCATGGCTGTTTGCTCGATTTTATACACCTGTCAGCAACAGTTATGGCTGAAATAGCCGAATCCACTAATTTGAAGGGGTGTCCACATACTTTTGCATATATAGTGTACGTACATAGCAACAGAGAGATATCCCAGCAGCTCATCTGGTCTTCACAGCAGTGCCCCCAAAGCTGGTATAAGATAGGGCACTTTCAGAGTGCGGGATAAAAGTACAGTTCTCTCTCTCTCACCCTCCCGCCATCTACTTCTCTGTCCACGGATGTCAGGCAGGCTGCTCTGCGGTGCGTTGGCTGGGCTGTCCCTCCCCCCTGTGGAATGTGCAGCTCAGTGGGTCTTGTCTGGGCCCGCTAGGGGTGGCTCCTGGTCTGGTCTGGGCCCGCTAGGGGTGGCTCCTGGTCTGGTCTGGGCCCGCTAGGAGTGGCTCCTGGTCTGGTCTGGGCCCGCTGGGGATGCCTCCTGGTCTGGCTCTCGGTCTGGTTCAGGGGTCAGTGTCCTTGGCAGGTCTTACAGCACATCTGTCTGAAGTAGGGGCGGCTGCAGAACTTAAACCTGAGCACCAGGGGGCAGTACGCCACTGTGTTCACATCTTTGCACTCTGGAAGGGAAAAATATATAAAATACTCAAATTAAAATAATGAACCACTTAGATGGATATTTAGCCTGCAGGAGAATACAGTGAGAAGGTAACTAATAGAGAGTTGAACTTTGACCTTCAGGGTCACCCTCGGGGATGTCCATGGGTAGGCTACTGAGGTCACATTTGCTCTTGCACTGTTGCATGGCTGCCGGGCGCTGGAGGTCTGGGCACTCATTGGACGGCTGGCCGGTTTGTGCGAGACACTGCACAGAGCGCTTCTCCTGACCCAGACCACACCTGGCCGAGCACTGACACACAACAGAGAGAGAGAGAGAGAGAGAGAGAGAGAGAGAGAGAGAGAGAGAGAGAGAGGTCACCAAACTAGGAGTACACACAAATAAGCCAGAGCAAAGATGGATAATAGATCACTTTACAAATCTGAACAGGAATGATTAACATTGTCAAGTATTTTTTCTTCACTTCACTAGATAAAACAAGAGGACCTAGGAGGTATAGTTGAATGAGAGTAGTTCAATACATAGCAGAGCCCAAGTTAGTCCCAGCAAGCCCCCCAGCCTTACCTCTCCCCAGGGCCCTGTGACCCACATGGGTGGTGGGCAGCGCTGCAGGTTACAGCGCACCCTGGTGGTGGGACGCCCATTCTTGGGACACTGGGACTCTGGCAGTATGTCTCCACTCTCCCCACGCTTACACAGAAGGACACGGTGCCTGAACCCGGGACCACAACTGGGATTACACTGGGGGGGTGGGGGGGAAGAGAGAGAGAGAGAGAGAGACAGAGAGAGAGAGAGAGAGAGAGAGAGAGAGATATGGGGCAGAGGTTATTCAAGTCTGAGAGCTCTAACCTCTACAGCCTCAGAGCACACCCGTACAGTACAAAGCCCAACCAGCAGGTGGCATTGATTACACACAGAAATGTTGCATAGGTACAGAAAGTGTCAAGGTCAGCAACTACTCACTTTTTTTCTTAAAATCTCTAGATTCCACTAGTTAGATTAAATACAAAATAGTAGGGTTAGTTTATTTTGGGTATACCTCTGACCAGTCCAGGGCCAGCCACTCGGGGGGGCAGGTGTGGTTGCTGCAGGGTTCAGTGAGAGGTGGTCGTGGAGGAGTACAGGCGCTGTCGTCCTGGACCTTCTCCTCTGTAGGAGAGATCTTCCTCTTACACAACACCTCTCTGGTCCTCAGGCCCCCGTTACAGCTGCGACTGCACTCAGACCACACCCCAGACCACCAGCTTGGGGAGACAGACACCCGGACAGATCTTAGTCTAGCAGGATGCCATACTGTCCCACTACCACACACGTGCGTGCATACACACATAGACACACACACACACACACACATACTTAAACTGCGTATATAGGTTAATTACGTTACCAATTACGTTCACACAGAGGAGCTTCACACAGGCCGTGGGACTGATACACTGACACTCACCTTGGGGAGCATGGCTCAGAGTTGCAGGCTCGCTTCTTGTCTTTGGGTTTGCTCTTCTTGTCACAGAAGTGGTTGTAGACCACGGTGTGATCCGTCTGCTTCTTACACACGACCTGCTGGGTCTGACCACCTGACAGACAGAGGGAGGTTTAGAACACTTTTAGAATACAGTCAGAACTCCTTTGGTCGTTCATCTGATGCAGCTCACACTGTGTATTCTTCACCGTGTAGAACTTGTACAAGCCCTCCTCCATTCACTTGTTTTGCTGACATAAGGTCAAGTAAATGTGCTTTTAAGCAAAGTGAATGAGTTCTTATCAGGCTGGCTGCTTTGGATCATTAACCCGCGACAGAAAGAAAGCAACGTTTACCTAAGACCCACATGAACGCCTGCAGTTTCACCAACCCCACAGTTCCTCTGTTCATGGACATTCCATTCCCATGTTTCCCCAGGGCCAGTGTTACGTTAGGAAAACTCTGAAGCCACCATGTACCAGTGTGTGTGTGTAATGTGTATGTATGAGAGAGGGAATATGAGAAAGCCTATGAGAAAGTGAGGGGTATGCACTGTGCACGTATTAGTATTTGTATTCATTATGGATCCCCATTAGCTGCTGGGGTTCAGCAAAATTAAGGCAGTTTATACCATTTTAAAACAATACACAGATTTCAGAACACACTGTGTGCCCTCAGGGCTCCAACTCCACCACTACCACATATCTACAGTTCAAAATCAATGTGTATGTGTGTGTATGGTGCGTATGTTATTGTGTGTGTGTGTATATGTATATGCATGTGTCTGTGCCTATTTTTGTGTTGCTTCACAGTCCCCGCTGTTCTATAAGGTGTTTTTCTATCTGTTTTTTTAAATTGAATTTTACTGCTGGCATCAGTTACTTGATGTGGAATAGTGTTCCATGTAGTATGTGCCTGAGTGAGCCACTGGGTCAATGTACTGTCTATATAGTGTAACCAGCCCTGCACAGCAGCTAAATGGATCATTAGTCAAAAAATAATAATAATAATAATATGCTTATATTTGTCATGTTATACAGTTGTACAAGCATAAAAAAAAATGTGTTTCTTGCTTAACCCAATTCCCCCCTGAGAATCGCGCAGGGAGTGGGTCACTGCCAGGGTCACCATTGTGCAGTGCCCCTGGAGCAATTGGGGTTAACCCTTTACCCTCGTACCTGCATACGGGTTATAAATGGCAGATTTGGTCACTGATAAACGCCTAAATTGAACAGCATTGGCAGTACAGTAACATTCTATACACGACATCACAGCTCTGTATGGGTTTTGACTGAAGGCCGTTCTGAACTTGAGCGCCGCACACGACAAGAAGTTGCCTAATTCCTACCCCTAATTCGGCAACTTTTGAAAATGTTTTCTTGGCTGAGTGAGAGAAATGCTGTAAATTAAGAGGATTCAATTTATTTTGAAAGATGAGACGTTGAGGATTATAATAAATACTGCTTCGATATCATACAAGCTCATGGGCTCTCATGAAGTGTTTTTTTTTTCTCGATTTTGTGGCAGAACACCCTCGAGTCCAAATGTGCACTTCCTATTTCCATATGATAAAACTCATGCTATATACAGTGTCAACGTTTATGATCACTATGTTTGATGTACAGTTACAAGATGACATGCTGTCATACCCTATGTTGTTTTGAACAGAATGAGCCTATGTTTGTCTATTGTGAAGAAAATTTGCCACGGTGACCGATTTGCTGCTGAACACTCACCTGAACTCCATTCTATGCACACCACAATTACGATCCGTTTCTCTGAATTGCCCTTTGAAAGACTGTAAGGTCATATTTTATAACTCAGCTTGTCATGTTGGCAATAGAACAAGCTTTCAAATTATGCCCACGGTAGGCCTGCGGCAGTCATAAAATTGTCAGTCAGTGATTGTCAAGCAAATAACTGACGGTCTCACGGTAATTGACCGTTAATTAACGTAAACACATTTAGCAACTCCTGGTTTCCACGAATAGCCTACAATCACTGATGCAGACCTTTGGAACATCTACATTTTATATGTGTGAAATGTGTTTTGATTTAGAATGGACCATTATCATGCACCTGTCTGGAAACAGGGGCAGAGGGAAAAAAGACATGTCATCTATGCACTTAAATAGTGAATGGAGGACGCTTTTCCTGTGGTTCATTTTCATGCCAGCCAGGTAGGCTATACTCCTGTTGTAAAGAGAAGCAACGTGCTTAATATTAGGAAAGTTGAGAAATGAAATATAGTAGGCTTAGCCTGTAGAAAGCTGATAGGATCCTCCACTTTTTAAGAGGCCATCACTCTGTTTTGTCACGTAATTGCATAGCCTATAGAAATGTTGCGCAACATGAGCTCATGGGCTCTCATGAAGTGTTTGATTAGATTTTCGACTACATTTGCACTGATGTCAGAGTGATTAGAGGGACAATAGAGTGCTTGAGTACCAGGCAGTTAGCAAGTTTGGTAGGTTACTAATAATCATCAGCAGCAACAGTTAGGAGAAGCCTAATTACCGTGACTAAACGGTCACGTGGAATTTGATTGCCTTGATGACTCATGACCACAGGTGTGGCAGTAATACAGTCACCGTAACATCCCTATGCCAACCTAACCCAGACTGAGATTTATAAGGGCACAGCAACAGACTTGTAATTGTATTTTTTACCTGGTCAGCTCAGAGATTTGAACCAGTGACGTTTTGGTTACTGGCCAAACACTCTAACCACGAGGCGTCCTGCAGCTCAAGAATATGAAATTAATATTGGCTAAGAGATTTATCTGTATAAATATGGCTTTGTATGTATTTCTCAACCCTCAAAATCAAATTAAATTGAAGTTTAATGGTAGAGTACACTATTTAGCAGATGCCATAGCGGTTGCAGTGAAATGCTTATGTTACTAGCTCCTAATAATGCAGTAAAATCATCAATCAATCAATGAGTAGGGATAGAGCCAATGTATAGTACAGTAAAGAGTATTAGAGCCAGGAGTGGTTGTACCCCCAGCGCAGAGTGCAGAGCAGCGGGACCAGGATGTGTAGTGCCAGGCATATCCACTCAAAAGGTTTCTGCTGACTGGAGGGTTGAAGCGGTAGTGGATCCCTGGGTTCTCTTCCCTCACCAGTACCTACACACACACACGCACACACGTCACATATGTTGTCACATAGAATGATTAGCGTAACACACACATAGTAACACACACAGCTAGCCTGTTACCATGACGATGATGGTCATGTTGGTGGGCCCCAGGGCCTCCAGGGTCTCAGGTTGGTCAGTGGGCCGGCGGTAGTGGAAGGTTGTCCCTGCGATGTCGAACCTACGAGGGGTGTCGATGGTCAGCTTCCCATTGATGAAGAACTGTTCTCCTTTACTCTTCAGCACTGGAGCAGAGAAGAAACGAGAGCATGTATAGGTCCACATGGAGAAGTGACGTTTTCAAATCAAATCACGGAAGCGGGGAAAGGAAGCAATTTTCCCCCATTGAAAGCAGTTCAGCCAAGCCTGATCTCAAGCAATAATGGCACTCATAGTTTAAAATAATGTTTATAGCTCCAGTCTAAATGCCGTGAATGATATATAGTCATGTCATAGTCACCAGTCAACTCCATTACACTCAAAAGTTACTTCAACTTAAACCAGTGAATGCTAGCAATGGCTAGCTATTCTACCACTCTGCCCTTATGAGTGATAGCATGCTAATAGCACACCCTGCACACAAATATGTATATATTTAAGGGGTATGCAGTAGGTTGATAACAATATCGCCAAAGTACACTACATGGCCAAAAGTATGTAAGGCCTTACCCAAACTGTTGCTTCAAATTTGTAAGCACAGAATCATCTAGAATGTCATTGTATGCTGTAGAGTTAATATTTCCCTTCACTAGAACTAAGCCCGAACCAGGAAAAATAGCCACAGACCATTCTTCCTACTCCACCAAACTTTACAGTTGGAATGCATTTGGGTAGGTATGGTTCTCCTGGCATGCGCCAAATTCATATTTGTCCGTCGGACTGCAAGATGGTGAAGTGTGATTCATCACTCCAGAGTCCAAAGGCGGCTAGCTTTACACCACTTCAGCTGATGCTTGGCATTGCGCATGGTGATCTTAGGCTTGTGTGTGGTTGCTCGGTCATGGAAACCCATTTCATGAAGCTCACGACGAACAGTTATTGCGCAGACATTGCTTCCAGAGGCAGTTTGGAACTCGGTAGTGAGTGTTGCAACCGAGGACAGATGGTTTTTACGTGCTACGCTCTTCAGCACTCGGCGGTCCCGTTCTGTGAGCTTGTGTGGCCTACCACTTTGCAGCTGAGTCGTTGTTGCTCCTAGACTTTTCTACTTCACAATAACAGCACTTAGAGTTGACCTGGGCAGCTCTAGCAGGGCAGACATTTGATGAACTGACTTGTTGGGAAGGTGGCATCGTATGACGGTGCCATTTTTAAAGCCACTGAGCCCTTCAGCGAGGCCATTCAACTGCCAATGTTTGTCTATGGAGATTGTATGGCGGTGTGCTTGATTTTATACACCTCTCAGCAACGGGTGTGGCTGAAATAGCCGAATCCACTAATTTGAAGTATGTTGCATCAGACATTTCATACAACATTCCCAGCTAATGAGAAAACAGTCATGGTATTTAATCTAAGAGACTGAACAATTCGGGCAGGTAAGTATTAGTCAATTATAATAACAGCATTGATGATGTGACGATGCACTTACATTTTAATTCTAGTTTTGAGAGTCTGAATGCACACTAGAGAATAGAACATGAGTCATAACAGTATAACACATTGCGTGACACAGAAGAGACATGAACTCTCACCTAGGAAGTTGAGGGAGACGTTGAGCTCCTGGATGTGAATGAACACGGATCCTTTGGGGATTCTGACCACCTCTTCATAACCTGGGATGGGATCACACACACACACACACACCCACACACACACAAAGAAAGAAGAGAAAGGCAAGAGGTGGAGGTTTTATTCACTGACATACTGGAGGGAGAATGATGTATAAGTAGTGTTTTACTCTGTGGGACTTCAATGGAATAAGCAGAGCCTTTCGGATTCCAACCAAATTCCTGGGCAACGTTCAGCTCCTCTGCTAGAGTACAGTAACCATGTTTGAAGCCAGGCTGTGCTATCCAGCCAGCCACCACAGCCCTGTAAATAACTTCAGCCTTGCATAAAAAAACAGAAGAAATAATTTAATAATCCATTCCAATGGTGCGACCGCTGAGGAAAGGAGAGGCTTGGCTTTTGACCCCTCTCTGGAGTAGCAGTCGGTGCTGTGAGTAATTTCAGTAACCCAGCTCTGTACTTGCGGTTCCTGGCGGCCGGAGAGGGAGAGGTTTTTCTGTTAACAATCAGGGGCCTGTGTGGTAAACAGAGAGCCAAAGAGCAATAAACCCCCAGCCCTTAACCCCTGAGTAACCCTCCACCACTGCCAGAGTTACAGACTGCACAGACTGCGAGAGAGAGAGAGAGAGAGAGAGAGAGAGAGAGAGATATGGGGGGGTTGAGAGATGAAGAGCAGGTAGACTACACAGATGGAGAGGAGAAAGAGAAAACCTAGAAAGATAGATGAGAGAGAGCAGCTGACAGAGAGATGGAGGAGGTGATAACTCAGGTGAGAATGCAGACACCAGATGGGAGTAGTAAGGTTGCAGAGGCACAGGAGAATATGGCACCATCATCACTCTTAGGTGTAAATCACTAGATAGAACAACCTGCCCAGAACACCAGCCCAGAACAACCTGCCCAGAACACCAGCACAGAACACCAGCCCAGAACAACCTCCCCATAACACCAGCCCAGAACAACCTCCTCAGAACAACCTCCCCAGAACATGAACACTTGCCCAGAACACCTGCCCAGAACAACCTGCCCAGAACAACCTCCCCATAACACCAGCCCAGAACAACCTCCCCAGAACAACCTCCCCAGAACACGAACACTTGCCCAGAACACCTGCCCAGAACACCAGCCCAGAACAACCTCCCCAGAACACCAGCCCAGAACACCAGCCCAGAACAACCTCCCCATAACACCAGCCCAGAACAACCTCCCCAGAACACGAACACTTGCCCAGAACACCAGCCCAGAACACCAGCCCAGAACAACCTCCCCAGAACACCAGCCCAGAACAACCTCCCCAGAACACCAGCCCAGAACACCAGCCAAGAACACCTGGCCAGAACAACCTCCTCAGAACACCTGCCCAGAACACCAGACCAGAACAACCTCCCCAGAACACCAGCCCAGAACTCCAGCCCAGAACAACCTCCCCAGAACAACCTGCCCAGAACACCAGCACAGAACACCAGCCCAGAACAACCTCCCCATAACACCAGCCCAGAACAACCTCCTCAGAACAACCTCCCCAGAACACGAACACTTGCCCAGAACACCTGCCCAGAACACCAGCCCAGAACAACCTCCCCAGCACACCAGCCCAGAACAACCTCCCCAGAACACCAGCCCAGAACACCAGCCAAGAACACCTGGCCAGAACAACCTCCTCAGAACACCTGCCCAGAACACCAGCCCAGAACAACCTCCCCAGAACACCAGCCCAGAACTCCAGCCCAGAACAACCTCCCCAGAACACCAGCCCAGAACACCTGCCCAGAACAACCTCCCCAGAACACCAGCCCAGAACAACCTCCTCAGAACACCTGCCCAGAACACCAGCCCAGAACAACCTCCCCAGAACACCAGCCCAGAACTCCAGCCCAGAACAACCTCCCCAGAACACCAGCACAGAACACCTGCCCAGAACAACCTCCCCAGAACACCAGCTTTGCTGCTTGGTTAGTGCCTGACAACTAACCCTATTTAAACCCTCCTAGGATTGAGGATTGGTCTGAGCCTCAGAGACATAAAAAAAAACCTGTAGACATGACTGAGCACTCTGTGGCTCATAAATCAGCCCAGACCCAGAATAGACCTGTCAGGCGGTCGGGCAGGCTGTAGGCCCAGGCTGAGATGGCCATTGTGGTCCCAGCCACTGAGCTGCGGCCACCTCAGGAGGGTGTGTCCACTCTGAGGGTTCCAGAGGGGGGAGGTAGATGGGTGGAGTGAGGAGAGCTGCTGCTGTCGTGGAGGGAGAGGGCCTAGAATAGACCTGTCTGGCTCCGCAGTCGCAGGGCTACCACAACCCACACTGGCTGAACTTCACCTAAAACTGTCTGCCACGTGCCCACCTGCAATCCCCCCCCCCCGAGCGGGTGCAGGAAAAACCCACTCACCCCTCCCTCCCTGCAGCCTTCCCCCCAAAGGAAAAGAGAGTTCATGGTCCCCTTATTATAAGAGCATATTTAGCTCCCGAGTGGTGCAGCGGTCTAAGGCCTTGCGTCTCAGTGCTAGAGGCATTGCTACAGACCCTGGTTCGATCCCGTGCTGTATCACAACTGGCTGTGATCGGGAGACCCATAGGGTGGTGCACAATTGGCCCAGCGTCGTCCGGGTTAGGGGAGGGTTGGCCGGGGTTAGGGGAGGGTTGTCCGGGGGTAGGGGAGGGTTGTCCGGGGGTAGGGGAGGGTTGTCCGGGGGTAGGGGAGGGTTGGCCGGGGGTAGGGGAGGGTTGGCCGAGGGTAGGCTGTCATTGTAAAATAAGAATTTGTTCTTAACTTACTTGCCAGGTTATATAAAGGTTCAGTAAAACAAAAAATAAAAGAAGGCATAAGGTTTATGCAGTATCACGTATGACCCACGGCTCTATAATTGGACAGAGGACCACAAGCCTTCCAACCATCACTATGATGGAATGATGGAACCGAGACCTCGGGAGTGTCTCCTGATCAGAACTGAGCAGCTATAGGCTGAGCCTTCCTCAAGCCCTCGACAACCGCTTGGTTTTCTAAGAGACTCTGATGGTTAATTCTGTGTCATCTGGTTGGGCTGTATCAGTTTTCCCCTGACTTGCTTCCACAGAATTCATCACGAACCATTAATCACGGCCAAAGTGTTTAGACTGGAATAGGTACCGGAAAAAAAGGTCATTCTGCACCTACAGGAGGGAGGGAAGGGGTGTTGGCAGGGCAAGGCAAGGCACGTGTACTATAGATATTCACCAGTAACTCTATATGATTAACCGTTAGATTAAGTAGCTCATGCAACTAGAGAGCTCGCATGTGAACAGATAATTATACATTACTTTCAGAATGTCTGAGGACTCCTAACTCACATTGCAAGGCAGCAGTCCAACACATATTTAGCTTGTGTCAGAATCCAAATGCACAAATGCATGCACGCGTTGTTAGAATTTCCATAAAACAATTAGGTTGCATAATCTCTCTTGTGGATGCCTCAAACGTAACTACATCTCATTCTAAGAACGTTGCTGGAGCTCCCTGGTCCAAAACACAGGCCCTTTCTTCTTTGACGTTTTATTTGTGTTTTTCAGTTCTATTCCCCAGTCTAATTGAGGTACAGTATGTGCTATTGGCCTGTTCTAGAAGTGGTGTTGGAGGGAGTGGAGCGTGCGAGGAGAGAAACGCAGCAATCAGGGTTTTTTAAAAGGAGAGACGTGTCCTGCTACCAAGGTTTGGAAAAGAACAGTCCCCTCAGTGTCTGTCAGTCCATGCCCGCCCTGCCCGAGAGAGGGGCCCACCACCACCCCCCCAGCCCTGGGCTCTCTGAACCCCCCACTCCTCAGCCCACAACCCCCTTACTCAGAGAGTTATTGATACCTCCTGCCACTGCACTACCACTACTGTAACTGTACCCACATACTGTACTGTATGCTGGGGTTTATAGTGTAACTCTTACTGTAGAGACCACCATAGTGCAGTAAGCTTCAAAGAACATGATTAAGATTTCTTCCTAGCAGTATTGTGGTGAAGGGACTCCTGCTCTGTATATCACACCGTACCTCCTTCAGGCAGGGAGTCATTGAAGAGGCCCTCGATGGCCTCACAGCTGCTCCCGTCACCCCCGCACATCCGGCAGCGGTCCTCGCGCACGTCCGAGCTCAGGATCCGGTCACAGCCCACGTGCTGCAGGGAGACAGACAGGGGTCACAGGTCAGAGGGAGCAGGCAGAAGGAAAACAGAGGGACACAGACACAACCACTAGCCTCTATAGAGAGAATAGCACACGGCACATAGTACTTTCAGCAGCAGAAGTGAGACTGATTGCAATGTTTCCCAGGTGCCTAACTAAAACACTGACACCACAGGATGCCAGGAAACGTTCCTAAAACACAACCTGTACTACCAAGAGTCGGTTCAAGCCAACATAAACACAAATGTAGGTCTAAATTAACTCCTGCGCTGTACAGTAACTCTAACATGTGAATGGATGGATAGAGCAACCCTGGGGCACTTCAAACCCTGTTGACCCAGGCAGGTCTTAGTTCCATTAACTACCAATGTGGAAGCCATTTCCCCTTAGTAATGGGAGGACAGACACTTGTTCCAAGCCGGGCCCCAGCCCTTCAGACTGCTAGACTCTGGGCTCTGGGACACGTCCCCTGGTGAGCCTGGGCCAGGCCAGGCAGCCTACTTCAGCCTGCCCATGTTAGGAACATGTGTTCTTTGAGCGACCACTAAACGCCATGTGTTTCCAAGCCCACATCTCTCTCTCGCTGTTCCCTCTCTGTCTCTCTTGCCTCAAATCAAACTCTATGGATCCTGCAAACAATTCTTACATTTTTATCCTCACTGTTTTCGTCTTTTTATGTTCACAATATACATAAGAGAAAGATGGGGGAAAGAAATAGGGAGATATATAATAAACTGTGAGAAATAATGAAAGAGAGTATGATGCATCGTAACTTTACCCCTATCTACATGTACAAATGACCTCCACTAACCTGTACCCCCGCACATTGACCCGGTACCGGTACCCCCAGTACAGTGCCTTGCGAAAGTATTCGGCCCCCTTGAACTTTGCAACCTTTTGCCACATTTCAGGCTTCTGTACGCCCAATTTTTCAGTTTTTGATTTGTTAAAAAAGTTTGAAATATCCAATAAATGTCGTTCCACTTCATGATTGTGTCCTACTTGTTGTTGATTCTTCACAAAAAAATACAGTTTTATATCTTTATGTTAGAAGCCTGAAATGTGGCAAAAGGTCGCAAAGTTCAAGGGGGATGAATACTTTCGCAAGGCACTGTATATAGCCTTTTTATTGTTATTTTATTGTGTTACTTTTTATTTTATTTTGTACTTTAATTTATTAAGTAAATATTTTGTTAACTATTTCTTGAACTGCATTGTTGGTTAAGGGCTTGTAAGTAAACATTTAACGGTAAGGTCTACTGTTGAATTCATAATTTCACGGTAAGGTCTACTACACCTGTTGAATTCATCATTTCACGGTAAGGTCTACTACACCTGTTGAATTCATCATTTCACGGTAAGGTCTACTACACCTGTTGAATTCATCATTTCACGGTAAGGTCTACTACACCTGTTGAATTCATCATTTCACGGTAAGGTCTACTACACCTGTTGAATTCATCATTTCGCGGTAAGGTCTACTACACCTGTTGAATTCATAATTTCACGGTAAGGTCTACTACACCTGTTGAATTCATCATTTCACGGTAAGGTCTACTACACCTGTTGAATTCATCATTTCACGGTAAGGTCTACTACACCTGTTGAATTCATCATTTCACGGTAAGGTCTACTACACCTGTTGAATTCATCATTTCACGGTAAGGTCTACTACACCTGTTGAATTCATCATTTCACGGTAAGGTCTACTACACCTGTTGAATTCATCATTTCACGGTAAGGTCTACTACACCTGTTGAATTCATCATTTCACGGTAAGGTCTACTACACCTGTTGAATTCGGCGCATGTGACAAATAACATTTGATTTGATTTGATAGGGAAAGAAACAGAGAGAGCTAGAAAAAGAGCCAGATAAGAGAGATGAGAAGTGAGAATTCCAGAATAGGAGAGACCCAGAGAGAGACAGAGAGAGTAAGAAACACAGAGAGAGAGAGAGAGAGAGAGAGAGAGAGAAAGAGAGAGAAAGAGAGAGAAAGAGAGAGAAAGAGAGAGAGAGAGAGAGAGAGAGAGAGAGAGAGAGAGAGAGAGAGAGAGAGAGAGAGAGAGAGAGAGAGAGAAAGCAACAGAGGGAGAGAGAGGGAGAGTGGCCAGCGGCTGCTGTGAATGTGTGTAACAGCCAGCAGTGCAGACAGCTGAGCTGGTGGGTCACTGAGTTCCTGCTGCACACAGAACAGAACAGAGCAAAACAGAGGAGAGGAGAGCAGGAGAGGAGAAGAAAGAACAGAGCTGAGCTGTTGATAAACAGGCTTCTCTCTGAGTCTGGACGAGCCCAGAGACTCCACTCCCAACCCCTCCATGTGCCCAGGCCCTGAGACTGCTCCAAACAAAGCACAAGAGAGCAGAGTGATGGACGTTCAACTGCCTAATGAAATCCAGCTCTGCTCCACATAGCTGCAGGAAGCCACAAAACAACAATTCAGATGTTTTGTGGTTTGGTGTCATTCACTGCAGCAAGTGTATCTTGTTTTTTCCTCCTCCCCTCCTGGCCCAAAGCCACTCCGCTTCTTGACAGGCTCTGAAGCCATCCAAAAACAACAGGACGGGGGAATAATTGGCATTGTTTGTGTGAGCAGTGATTGATTGAAACAAAACTTTCCAGAGATGTTTCCTCATGGAAGAAGTGGTCAGAAAGTGACATTTTGGACCTGAATGCCAAAACATTCGGGAGATAAAGATGCTCAAACCATACCATGAGACATCCATGTCTTCATCACTGGAAAAGATCATCAGTTGAGTTTTATATCATTTAAAAGCTTACAAACAGTGTTGTCAAGCTATTTTATTATTTATTGAAAAACATTAGGATTTTTTTTTATTTTTTGTGTAGTATTTAAACCTTTAACGCCAATATTTAAAGTGACGTTAAACACAGATTGTTTAAAATTGTTTTAGTTTAAACCCTTTTTCCCATCATCTAAGTTTTTGTGTTTTGCCGGTTGGGACACAACATGCTCTTGAATACAGGTCGGGTGTCATTTCAATAATAGAAATATAATTAATAGAATGGACCTATCCCTTTAGACCACTGCAATTTAGTTGGTACACCATTGGAATGTGAATTGAACTTTTAACTTCTAATTACTACCACAAAGATGACTGCTGATCCACCTACCATCAAATGTTAACTGAAATGGTCATGTCTATTCTATTGTCTTTATTTCTATGATTTCAATAGGTTTCCTATGGAAGATTGACAGTATAACTTAAAACAACAGATATTCCCATTCAAGTCAAGATTCTCTGTGTGGAACTCCAACCTTCTTTGTGGTACCATTTGAACATTGAAATTTCAATTTGATTCCGTTTTAGTACATTTATTTACTGCACCCTGTGCGCAAAACCCATGTGGAATTCCTAGCCTCTGGCAGCGTTTGGAACTGCTGATCTGCGGTCAAGAACAGAGTTCATCTCAGCCTATGCTGCCCTTCAGTCCCTAGACCTTTTGGCCCTGATGGAGACATGGATCAACCTAGAGAACACTGCTACTCCAGCTGCTCTCTCTTCATCTGACTACGTTTTCTTTCATAGTCCGAGAGCATCTGGTCATCGCGGTGGTTGCACAGGGCTGCTCATTTCTCCCTCACTCACTTTTCCATCTTGTCATTTTAATTCTATGCTGTTGTGGTGACCGTATTACCGCCAAACCAGCACTCATGAGTCATGACCGCAGTAAAATTCTACATGACCATTGAGTCACGATAATCTCCTTTTATGCAGTCTGGACATGTGTGGGTAGTATCCAACTCCTGGTACTCAGGGCTCTATTGTCCCTCCATCAGGTCCTAATGGCCTGGTACTCAGGGCTCTATTGTCCCTCCACCAGGTCCTAATGGCCTGGTACTCAGGGCTCTATTGTCCCTCCATCAGGTCCTAATGGCCTGGTACTCAGGGCTCTATTGTCCCTCCAGCAGGTCCTAATGGCCTGGTACTCAGGGCTCTATTGTCCCTCCATCAGGTCCAAATGGCCTGGTACTCAGGGCTCTATTGTCCCTCCATAGGGTCCTAATGGCCTGGTACTCAGGGCTCTATTGTCCCTCCATCAGGTCCTAATGGCCTGGTACTCAGGGCTCTATTGTCCCTCCAGCAGGTCCTAATGGCCTGGTACTCAGGGCTCTATTGTCCCTCCAGCAGGGTCCTAATGGCCTGGTACTCAGGGCTCTATTGTCCCTCCATAGGGTCCTAATGGCCTGGTACTCAGGGCTCTATTGTCCCTCCATCAGGTCCAAATGGCCTGGTACTCAGGGCTCTATTGTCCCTCCATAGGGTCCAAATGGCCTGGTACTCAGGGCTCTATTGTCCCTCCATCAGGTCCAAATGGCCTGGTACTCAGGGCTCTATTGTCCCTCCATAGGGTCCTAATGGCCTGGTACTCAGGGCTCTATTGTCCCTCCATCAGGTCCAAATGGCCTGGTACTCAGGGCTCTATTGTCCCTCCATAGGGTCCTAATGGCCTGGTACTCAGGGCTCTATTGTCCTTCTAACCACTCTGACATCAATGCAATAAAAAAATCACATCAAACACTTATCATCAAAACAGTATTGTGGTTTCAAAACTCACCTCACTGTATTCAACAACAGGTTGAAACTGAGTGGAAAACATGGTCATTGTGGATGTTGTTTCAAAGCCTAACACAACTAAATGGCCAAATCAAATCAAATCAAATGTATTTATATAGCCCTTCGTACATCAGCTGATATCTCAAAGTGCTGTACAGAAACCCAGCCTAAAACCCCAAACAGCAAGCAATGCAGGTGTAGAAGCACGGTGGCTAGGAAAAACTACCTAGAAAGGCCAGCGCTTTGTAAGGTGAAGATTCATTCAAAACACAATACACATATTAGAGCTTATACATATGCAAAGGTCTATATGAGCCCAAGTCTGAAAAAAAAACAGAATTGAAATAATGATTGTGGAGTTCGTTATACAATACATAGCCTACCGCATATTACGCCCCCTATTTATACTTTTACTTTTGATACTTAAGTACATTTTAGCATTTACTTTTGATACTTAAGTATATTTAAAACCAAATACTTTTAGACTATTTTAATGAGTGACTTTCACTTTAGTAATTTTCTATTAAGGTATCTTTACTTTTACTCAAGTATGACAATTGGGTACTTTTTCCACCACTGCATACAGGACAGAATATCACCTGTCACGCAGTGAGAGGCTTGGTTGATGTGGTTGATGCACTGAGTTAATGTTGATCCTACTTGAGACGCAGACGTCTCAACTAGGCACCTGGAAATGCAAATGCGCTACGCTAAATGCTAAATGTACTCGTTAAAACTCAAACGTTCATTAAAACACACATACAGGGTATTGAATTAAAGTTACACTCGTTGTGAATCTAGCCAACAAGTCAGATTTTTAAAATGCTTTTCGGGGAAAGCATGAGAAGCATGATAGCATGATAGCATGCAACACCCCAATATACCTGAAGGGGACGTAAACAAAATAATTAGCGTAGCCGGCGCTACACAAAAACGCAGAAATAAAATATAAAACATTCATTACCTTTGATGATATTCTTTGTTGGCACTCCTATATGTTCCATAAACATCACAATTGGGTCTTTTTCCCGGTTAAATCCGTCCATGTATACCCAAAATATCCATTTGTATAGCCTGTCTGGTTCAGGAAAAAAGCTCTCTTCCAACACGCAACGTCATTTTTAAAAATTATATAAGTTGCCTATATTCTTTGACAAAACACTTCAACCTACTTTTGTAACCCAACTTTAGGTATTTGTAAACGTTAATAAGCGATCAAATTGATCACTGGGCGATCTGTATTCAATAGCAGCTACTCAAGAAAACAATGTCCCTTTTTCTCTCCTCCAAAATCGATTGCTGTATGCTGGACGGAATGAAGGATCTATTTGTCATGACACAAAGGATTTTTGTCAATGAAAATGACGTTTTTGGCTACATCGTGTGGAAGTTGTAGGAACTGCAAGCTCCCTGCTATATATTTTTGCTTGCCATAAACAACTCAGAGACTGGCGGATTAATACTTTTCTGTGGTTTTTGTGACCAGGTTTTTCTGGGGATTTCGTTTGCTGTTCACGTTCTGTTATAGTCACATACATTATTTAACCAGTTTTAGAAACTTCAGAGTGTTTTCTATCCACACATACTAATCATATGCATATACTATATTCCTGGCATGAGTAGCAGGACGATGAAATGTTGCGCGATTTTTAACAGAATGTTCGAAAAAGGAGGGGGTAGACTGAAGAGGTTTTAAATAACCGGACCGGAGTAGCCTACCTGAACTAACAGGCAGATGACAGGTCTTTTTTTCTCCTGCTCCTGTTCATGCCCATTTGATAATGGGCCATTCTAAATCCAAACTAATTTAACATATTAGTGAAGACAATATTGCATTGAGAATAGTCTGATGGGTGATAATATGGTCACTTGATTAGAGAACAGTGTGTGCAGCCTGAGGCAACGAACACAGCTCAAGCTTTTTTGCAATTTTCTGAAATCATCAATAGCCTTTACTCGCATCATGCAGTCCATATACAGTATGTTTTGATTTTCATCATTCTAAAGTTTGTATCATGAACATCTAAAGTTGTCAAATAACTCTAAATCTAGCGTAGCCTTTAGGACCTGTTTCAAATCATCACTTTTACGTTCACCATTCATTCAACCTTCATATGCCTTCATTCAATCTTCATATGCCTTCATTCGACCTTCATATGCCTTCATTCGACCTTCATATGCCTTCATTCAACCCTCATATGCCTTCATTCAACCTTCATATGCCTTCATTCGACCTTCATATGCCTTCATTCAACCTTCATATGCCTTCATTCGACCTTCATATGCCTTCATTCAACCTTCATATGCCTTCATTCAACCTTCATATGCCTTCATTCAACCTTCATATGCCTTCATTCAACCTTCATATGCCTTCATATGCCTTCATTCAACCTTCATATGCCTTCATTCAACCTTCATATGCCTTCATTCGACCTTCATATGCCTTCATTCAACCTTCATATGCCTTCATTCGACCTTCATATGCCTTCATTCAACCCTCATACTCGCTCCGGAATGGGAAAAACATCCTTTAAAATAGAAGGATCAGCTAAGTTAAATTATATTCTTCTAACTATAAAATTATTTAATATAAACCAATGACACAGGACTTATAAGCATATCTTGTCAGCTAAAGGAACAAGCCTACAGCCAATATCATGGTGCATAGCCAGATAACATACACAAGGCCAAATCATATTCTGTTCTTCTGAAATACATTTTCTTGATATCATAATGTTTCTTTAGACCTACTTAAAATAATAATGGATTTATTTATTTTTTGAATTTGACCCCTTTTTCTCCCCAATTTTGTGGTATCCAATTATTGTAGTAGCTACTATCTTGTCTCATTGCTACAACTCCCGTACGGGCTCGGGAGAGACGAAGGTTAAATGTCATGCGTCCTCTGATACACAACCCAACCAGCCGTACTGCTTCTTAACACAGCGCGCATCCAACCCGGAAGCCAGCCGCACCAATGTGTTGGAGGCTACACCGTGCACCTGGCAACCTTGGCTAGCACGCACTGCGCCCGGCCCGCCACAGGAGTCGCTGGTGCGCGATGAGACAAGGAGATCCCTACCGACCAATCCCTCCCTAACCCGGACGACGCTAGGCCAATTGTGCGTCGCCCCACGGACCTCCCGGTCGCGGCCGGTTACGACACACCCTGGGTGCAAACCCAGGGACTCTGATGGCACAGCTGGCGCTGCAGTACAGCGCCCTTAACCACTGCGCCACCCGGGAGGCCCATGGATTTATTGTTATGGTGTATATTAAATAGATGTATTAGACTGGTTAAATATTCTGTCTCCTGATTCTGCCTCTTCGATCCTACTATCCTCCCTTTCTGCATCCTATGACCTCACTAATCCTGCGACTAGTGACGTCCGGCCGACCGACAACCTGCATCACGTACTCTCACTATTGGTGTCCCCCAGGGTACGGTTCAAGGCCCTCTCCTCTTCTCTCTATGCACCAAGTCACTTGGCTCTGTCATATCCTCACATGGTCTCTCCTGTTATTGCTATGCGGATGATACTCAACTACTTTTCTCCGCCTCCCCTTCTGACACCCAGCTGGAGACACAAATCTCTGTGTGCCTGGCAGATATCTCAGCTTGGATGTCGGCCCACCACTTCAAGCTCAACCCCAACAGGACAGAGCTGCGCTTCTTCCCGTGGAAGGCCTGCCCACTCCAAGACCTCTCCATCACGGTTGACAACTCCATGGTGTCACCCTCCCAGAGTGAAAATAACCTTGGCGTGACCCTGGACAACATCCTGCTGTTCTCTGCAAACATCAAAGCAGTGACTCGCTCCTGCAGGTTCACGCTTGTGACGTCCCTCCCACTCTGTCTGCTGGGATCTCCTGTTTGGTAGTCTGTTGTTGCAGGAGGCCAGTGGGCAGAGCTGGGAGGATTGTCAGCTGATATGGCACACATGGGCAGGTTTGGCCTGCAGACTATAAAGGGTGGCCACATCAGCCAACACTCTCTTCCCTGACTGGCAGGCTGGCTTCCACCACCTTTTGGTTTTCTGGTCTGTTTTTACCATACAACACGGTAAACGTTAAAAGTGCTGAGTTAATTGAACTCAGTGAAAGTTATTCTGCACTGTTGTCTGATACGCCTTCTTGTACTCATCTCATTGAGCATGATGTTGATGTCGGAGATGCTTAGCCAATAAGGCATCACTTCTACCGTGTTTCTCCTGACAGGCGCAAGCACTTAGACGCAGAAGTCAAGTACATGTTGGATAACGATATTGCTGAATATTCTTGTTCCAGTTGGGCTTCCCCTTGTCTGTTAGTCAAGAAGCCTGATGCATCTTTAAGGCCATGCATAAACTATCTCAAAGTTAACAACATTACAAAGCCTGATTCCTTTCCTCTTCCTCTTATGGAAGATTGTGTTGATCAAGTGGATTCTGCAAAATGTGTGAGCAAGTTTGATCTTCTAAAAGGGTACTTGCAGGTCCCCATGTCTCCTAGAGCAAGGGAGATTTGTGCTTTCATCACAACGTCTGGACTGTATTCTTATATAGTTATGCCTTTTGGTTTGCGTAATGCACCTGCAACATTTCAGCGCCTCATGAACCGTGTTGTCTCTGGTCTGGATGGATGTGCGGTGTACTTGGAAGACGTGGTAATTTATGGTGACACCTGGTCTCAGCATGTCCAACGTATTCAAGCATTGTTTGATAGGTTGGCTTGGGCGCGTTTGACAGGTAATCCGGCCAAATGTGAGTTTGCTAAGGCAGCGGTCATTTATCTGGGCAAAGTGGTCGGTCAGGGTGTGGTTCACCCAGTGCATGCCAAAGTTGAAGCTATTGAGCAGTGTCCGCCTCCCATGACTAAGAAGGAGCTTATGCGCTTTCTCGGTATGGTTGGTTATTTTCAAAGCTTCTGTAAGAACTTCTCCTCAGTGGTAGCACCCCTGACCGACTTGCTTAAGGCTCAGGTGAAGTATATTTGGTCAGACAGATGTCAAGCTGCGTTTGAGAATGTAAAGACACTTGTGCTCTTCCCCAGTGCTTGTTGCCCCTTGTTTGAATGATCCGTTCATACTCCATGTAGATTCTAGTAATGTAGGTGCTGGCGCTGTTCTGTTGCAGGCTGATGTCCAAGGGGTGGACCGTCCAATTAGTTACTTCTCTAAGAAGTTTAACTCGTACCAGCTCAATTATTCTGTGTTAGAGAAGGAACCACTTGCATTTATTTGGGCTCTCCAACATTTTGAATTGTTTGTTGGTTCAGGTGGCACCTCTCTCATGGTGTACACAGATCATAATCCCCTGATGTTTCTGCGGACCTTGCAGAACCCTAATCAGAGGCTTATGAGGTGGGCGCTGTTTTTGCAGCTGTACAGTTTGGACATTCACCATATTAAGGGCAAAGAAAATGTCCTTGCTGATGCTTTGTCCCACGCTCTCATGCCATAGTTCTTTGTTATTGTTTTGGGCAACTTGCCTGTCCTCTCCTGTATCCCTCTTGCTTCCCCGACTCTGTCTCTCTTTCTCTCCCTCTTAAAATGTTCCTTAGGATCAGAGGTTGCTGAGGTGGGAGAGGGAGGGTTGTTTCTGTTTTGTTTTTGTTTCAGGTTTGTGGTGGAACACCATTCTTAAGGGGGGGGGGGGTCGTCCCTCCCACTCTGTCTGCTGGGATCTCCTGTTTGGTAGTCTGTTGTTGCAGGAGGCCAGTGGGCAGAGCTGGGAGGATTGTCAGCTGATATGGCACACATGGGCAGGTTTGGCCTGCAGACTATAAAGGGTGGCCACATCAGCCAACACTCTCTTCCCTGACTGGCAGGCTGGCTTCCACCACCTTTTGGTTTTCTGGTCTGTTTTTACCATACAACACGGTAAACGGTAAACGTGCTGAGTTAATTGAACTCAGTGAAAGTTATTCTGCACTGTTGTCTGATACTCATCTCATTGAGCATGATGCGGATGTTGGAGATGCTTAGCCAATAAGGCAGCACTTCTAACGTGTTTCTCCTGACAAGCGCAAGCACTTAGATGCAGAAGTCTTGGTCTGCAGGCTATAAAGGGTGGCCACATCAGCCAACACTCTCTTCCCTGACTGGCAGGCTGGCTTTGTCCATCTTTAGTTTTTTTGGTCTGTTTTCACCAGACAATGCCCTCTCCACTCATCCACACACTGCATACACTACTGATCCTACAGACGTCCACAGCTTATGTTATGTTTTGTATTTATTATTTCGTTTAATAAATGTATTCCTTTTTACGTTTAAGTCATGCATGGCCTCCCTTTGTTGTTCCTCTAATCACTCTGACATCAATGCAAATGTAATCGAAAATCGAATCAAACACTTCGAGAGCCCATGAGTTCATGTTGCTCAACATTTGTATGGGCTTGAGAAAACAGTATAAAAACAGGAGGATCCCATCAGCTTCCTATAGGCTAAGCCTACTATAGTCATTTCTCAACTTTCCAAATATTAAGCACGTTGCTTTGCTTTACAACAGGAGTATAGCCTACCTGGCTGGCATGAAGAGTAACTGTGGGAAAAGCGCCCTCCATTTGCTATTTAAGTGCATAGGTTGAAATGTATGTTTTCGACAGGTGCATGATAATGGTCCAATCAAAACTAATTTCACACGTATATTATTTAGTATATGTAAAGACAAGATTAAATTGAGAACAGTCTGATGGGTGACAATATTATCACTTGTGAATGATGTATTATCACTTATCATCACTAATGTTATCACTTATTATCACTGATGCCCAGCGAGTGCACTCTAAGGCAAGAATAAGCGCATGCCTTTGTGCTACTTTTTCAAATCATAGTGGTACACATCATATAGCCTAGCCCATAGACCTATATGTTTTGCCAAAGTTTGTATCACAAATAGCCTACAGAACCTAGTCAAACATATATTCTTAGAAGCCCTTTCAAATCAAATCAAATGTTATTGGTCACATACACATGGTTAGCAGATGTTAATGTGAGTGTAGTGAAATGCTTGTGCTTCTAGTTCCGACCATGCAGTAATAACCAACGAGTAATCTAACCTAACAATTCCAAAACGACTACCTTATACACACAAGTGTAAAGGAATGAATAAGAATTTGTACATATTGTCACGCCCTGACCTTAGTTATCTTTGTTTTCTTTATTATTTTGGTTAGGTCAGGGTGTGACGAGTGTGGTATGTGTGTTTTCGTCTTGTCTAAGTTTTTTTGTACATCTATGGGGTTTTGATTTGTCTAGGTATATATAGGTCTATGGTGGCCTAAATTGGTTCCCAATCAGAGGCAGCTGTTTGTCGTTGTGTCTGATTGGGGACCCAATCATCAACCTATTTAGGTTGCCATTTTCCCATGTTGGTTTTGTGGGTTATTGTCTATGTGTAGTTGTATGTCAGCACTCGTTGTTAGATAGCGTCGCGTTTGTTTTGTGGTTTCCCCTTCATTAAAAGAAGCATGTATGCTTATCACGCTGCGCCTTGGTCTCATCAATATGACGAACGTGACACATGTAAATATATGGATGAGCGATGGCCGAACGGCATAGGCAAGTAGATGCAGTAGATGTTATAGAGTACAGCATATACATATGAGATGGGTATGTAAACATTATATAAAGTGGCATTGTTTAAAGTGACTAGTGATACATTTATTACATCCAATTTTTAATTATTAAGTGGCTAGAGATTTGAGTCAGTATGTTGGAAGCAGCCACTCAATGTTAGTGATGGCTGTTTAACAGTCTGATGGCCTTGAGATACAGTAGAAGCTGTTTTTCAGTCTCTCGGTCCCAGCTTTGATGCACCTGTACTGACCTCGCCTTCTGGATGATAGCGGGGTGAACAGGCAGTGGCTCAGGTGGTTGTTGTCCTTGATCTTTTTGGCCTTCCTGTGACATCGGGTGGTGTAGGTGTCCTGGAGGGCAGGTAGTTTGCCCCCGGTGATGCGTTGTGCAGACCTCACTACCCTCTGGAGAGCCTTACGGTTGTGGGCGGAGCAGTTGCCGTAGCAATACAGCCCGACAGCTCTCGATTGTGCATCTGTAAAAGTTTGTTTTTGGTGACAAGCCAAATTTCTTCAGCCTCCTGAGGTTGAAGAGGCGCTGCTGCACCTTCTTCACCACGCTGTCTGTGTGGGTGGACCATTTCAGTTTGTCTGTGATGTGTACCCCGAGGAACTTAAAACTTCCCACCTTCTCCACTACTGTCCCGTTGATGTGGATAGGGGGGTGCTCTGCTGTTTCCTGAAGTCCACAATCATCTCCTTTGTTTTGTTGACGTTGAGTGAGGTTATTTTCCTGACACCACACTCCGAGGGTCCTCACCTCCTCCCTGTATGTAGGCTGTCTCGTCATTGTTGGTAATCAAGCCTACCACTGTAGTGTCGTCTACAAACTTGATGATTTGAGTTGGAGGCGTGCATGGCCACGCAGTCATAGGTGAACAGGGAGTACAGGAGAGGACTGAGAACGCACCCTGTTGGGGCCCCAGTGTTGAGATCAGCGGGGTGGAGATGTTGTTTCCTACCCTCAACACCTGGCGGCCTCCCGTCAGAAAGTCCAGGACCCAGTTGCACAGGGCTGGGTTGAGACCCAGGGTCTCGCAATTAATGACGAGTTTGGAGGGTACTACGGTGTTAAATGCTGAGCTGTAGTCGATGAACAGCATTCTTACACAGCTATTCCTCTTGTCCAGATGGGTTAGGGCAGTGTGATTGCGTCGTCTGCGGACCTATTAGGGCGGTAAGCAAATTGCGTGTGAAAACAAGAGTTTTGACTGGTCGCTATTTATAAGAGGACCCCAGCTTTCTCATGCTGCTATGTTTATTGCTTAATTCTTAAAATGAAGCACATTAATCCACTTTACAACCGGTGTAGTCCATATAGGTGGCGCGTGAGTTCCAAGTTTGGGGAAAAATTCCACAAATTAACTTTTAACAAGGCACACCTGTTAATTGAGCTGGTTGAGAGAATGCCAAGAGTGTGCAAAGCTGTCATCAAGGCAAAGGGTAGCTACTTTGAAGAATCTAAAATATAAAATGTATTTTGATTTGTTTAACACTTTCTTTGGTTACTACATGACTCAACTACCCCATCCCCATAGTTTTTTTTTGCTTCTTTGCTCCCCAGTATCTCTACTTGCAAATTCATCTTCTGCCCATCTATCACTCCAGTATTTAATTGCTAAATTGTAATTATTTCGCCACTATGGCCTATTTATTGCCTTACCTCCCTAATCTTACTTCATTTGCACACACTGTATATAGACTTTTCTATTGTGTTATTGACTGTAAGTTTGTTTTTCCAAGTGTAAATCTGTGTTTGTGTCGTACTGCTTTGGCCAGGTTGCAGTTGTAAATGAGAACTTGTTCTCAACTCGCCTACCTGGTTAAATAAAGGTGAAATATATACACTGCTCAAAAAAATAAAGGGAACACTTAATCAACACAATGTAACTCCAAGTCAATCACACTTCTGTGAAATCAAACTGTCCACTTAGGAAGCAACACTGATTGACAAATTTCACATGCTGTTGTGCAAATGGAATAGACAACAGGTGGAAATTATAGGCAATTAGCAAGACACCCCCAATAAAGGAGTGGTTCTGCAGGTGGTGACCACAGACCACTTCTCAGTTCCTATGCTTCCTGGCTGATGTTTTGGTCACTTTTGAATGCTGGCGGTGCTTTCACTCTAGTGGTAGCATGAGACGGAGTCTACAACCCACACAAGTGGCTCAGGTAGTGCAGCTCATCCCTCCATTCCTGTCATTATTGAAAGAGATCATGATACCTCACATCTCAAAATAGGGCTACTTAATGTTAGATCCCTTACTTCAAAGGCAATTATAGTCAATGAACTAATCACTGATCATAATCTTGATGTGATTGGCCTGACTGAAACATGGCTTAAGCCTGATGAATTTACTGTGTTAAATGAGGCCTCACCTCCTGGCTACACTAGTGACCATATCCCCCGTGCATCCCGCAAAGGCGGAGGTGTTGCTAACATTTACGATAGCAAATTTCAATTTACAAAAAAAAAAATGACGTTTTCGTCTTTTGAGCTTCTAGTCATGAAATCTATGCAGCCTACTCAATCACTTTTTATAGCTACTGTTTACAGGCCTCCTGGGCCATATACAGCGTTCCTCACTGAGTTCCCTGAATTCCTATCGGACCTTGTAGTCATAGCGGATAATATTCTAATCTTTGGTGACTTTAATATTCACATGGAAAAGTCCACAGACCCACTCCAAAAGGCTTTCGGAGCCATCATCGACTCAGTGGGTTTTGTCCAACATGTCTCTGGACCCACTCACTGTCACAGTCATACGCTGGACCTAGTTTTGTCCCATGGAATAAATGTTGTGGATCTTAATGTTTTTCCTCATAATCCTGGACTATCGGACCACCATTTTATTACGTTTGCAATTGCAACAAATAATCTGCTCAGACCCCAACCAAGGATCATCAAAAGTCGTGCTATAAATTCACAGACAACACAAAGATTCCTTGATGTCCTTCCAGATTCCCTCTGTCTACCCAAGGACGCCAGAGGACAAAAATCAGTTAACCACTTAACTGAGGAACTCAACTTAACCTTGCGCAATACCCTAGATGCAGTTGCACCCCTAAAAACTAAAAACATTTCTCATAAGAAACTAGCTCCCTGGTACACAGAAAATACCCGAGCTCTGAAGCAAGCTTCCAGAAAATTGGAACGGAAATGGCGCCACACCAAACTGGAAGTCTTCTGACTAGCTTGGAAAGACAGTACTGTGAAGTACCGAAGAGCCCTTACTGCTGCTCGATCATCCTATTTTTCTAACTTAATTGAGGAAAATAAGAACAATCCGAAATTCCTTTTTGATACTGTCGCAAAGCTAACTAAAAAGCAGCATTCCCCAAGAGAGGATGACTTTCACTTTAGCAGTGATAAATTCATGAACTTCTTTGAGGAAAAGATTATGATTATTAGAAAGCAAATTACGGACTCCTCCTTAAATCTGCGTATTCCTTCAAAGCTCAGTTGTCCTGAGTCTGCACAACTCTGCCAGGACCTAGGATCAAGAGAGACGCTCAAGTGTTTTAGTACTATATCTCTTGACACAATGATGAAAATAATCATGGCCTCTAAACCTTCAAGCTGCATACTGGACCCTATTCCAACTAAACTACTGAAAGAGCTGCTTCCTGTGCTTGGCCCTCCTATGTTGAACATAATAAACGGCTCTCTATCCACCGGATGTGTACCAAACTCACTAAAAGTGGCAGTAATAAAGCCTCTCTTGAAAAAGCCAAACCTTGACCCAGAAAATATAAAAAACTATCGGCCTATAGCGAATCTTCCATTCCTCTCAAAAATTTTAGAAAAGGCTGTTGCGCAACAACTCACTGCCTTCCTGAAGACAAACAATGTATACGAAATGCTTCAGTCTGGTTTTAGACCCCATCATAGCACTGAGACGGCACTTGTGAAGGTGGTAAATTACATTTTAATGGCATCGGACCGAGGCTCTGCATCTGTCCTCGTGCTCCTAGACCTTAGTGCTGCTTTTGATACCATCGATCACCACATTCTTTTGGAGAGATTGGAAACCCAAATTGGTCTACACGGACAAGTTCTGGCCTGGTTTAGATCTTATCTGTCGGAAAGATATCAGTTTGTCTCTGTGAACGGTTTGTCCTCTGACAAATCAACTGTAAATTTCGGTGTTCCTCAAGGTTCCGTTTTAGGACCACTATTGTTTTCACTATATATTTTACCTCTTGGGGATGTCATTCGAAAACATAATGTTAACTTTCACTGCTATGCGGATGACACACAGCTGTACATTTCAATTAAACATGGTGAAGCCCCAAAATTGCCCTTGCTAGAAGAATGTGTTTCAGACATAAGGAAGTGGATGGCTGCAAACTTTCTACTTTTAAACTCGGACAAAACAGAGATGCTTGTTCTAGGTCCCAAGAAACAAAGAGATCTTCTGTTGAATCTGACAATTAATCTTAATGGTTGTACAGTCGTCTCAAATAAAACTGTGAAGGACCTCGGCGTTACTCTGGACCCTGATCTCTCTTTTGAAGAACATATCAAGACCATTTCAAGGACAGCTTTTTTCCATCTACGTAACATTGCAAAAATCAGAAACTTTCTGTCCAAAAATGATGCAGAAAAATTAATCCATGCTTTTGTCACTTCCAGGTTAGACTACTGCAATGCTCTACTTTCCGGCTACCCGGATAAAGCACTAAATAAACTTCAGTTAGTGCTAAATACGGCTGCTAGAATCCTGACTAGAACCAAAAAATTTGATCATATTACTCCAGTGCTAGCCTCTCTACACTGGCTTCCTGTCAAAGCAAGGGCTGATTTCAAGGTTTTACTGCTAACCTACAAAGCATTACATGGGCTTGCTCCTACCTATCTCTCTGATTTGGTCCTGCCGTACATACCTACACGTACGCTACGGTCACAAGACGCAGGCCTCCTAATTGTCCCTAGAATTTTTAAGCAAACAGCTGGAGGCAGGGCTTTCTCCTATAGAGCTCAATTTTTATGGAACGGTCTGCCTACCCATGTCAGAGACGCAAACTCGGTCTCAACCTTTAAGTCTCTACTGAAGACTCATCTCTTCAGTGGGTCATATGATTGAGTGTAGTCTGGCCCAGGAGTGGGAGGGTGAACGGAAAGGCTCTGGAGCAACGAACCGCCCTTGCTGTCTCTGCCTGGCCGGTTCCCCTCTTTCCACTGGGATTCTCTGCCTCTAACCCTATTCAGGGGCTGAGTCACTGGCTTTACTGGGGCTCTCTCATGCCGTCCCTGGAGGGGGTGCGTCACCTGAGTGGGCTGAGTCACTGATGTGGTCATCCTGTCTGGGTTGGCGCCCCCCCCCCCCCCCCCCTTGGGTTGTGCCGTGGCGGAGGTCTTTGTGGGCTATACTCAGCCTTGTCTCAGGATGGTAAGTTGGTGGTTGAAGATATCCCTCTAGTGTTGTGGGGGCTGTGCTTTGGCAAAGTGGGTGGGGTTATATCCTTCCTGTTTGGCCCTGTACGGGGGTGTCCTCGGATGGGGCCACAGTGTCTCCTGACCCCTCCTGTCTCAGCCTCCAGTATTTATGCTGCAGTAGTTTATGTGTCGGGGGGCTAGGGTCAGTTTGTTATATCTGGAGTACTTCTCCTGTCCTATTCGGTGTCCTGTGTGAATCTAAGTGTGCGTTCTCTAATTCTCTCCTTCTCTCTTTCTCTCTCTCGGAGGACCTGAGCCCTAGGACCATGCCCCAGGACTACCTGACATGATGACTCCTTGCTGTCCCCAGTCCACCTGGCTGTGCTGCTGCTCCAGTTTCAACTGTTCTGCCTTATTATTATTCGACCATGCTGGTCATTTATGAACATTTGAACATCTTGGCCATGTTCTGTTATAATCTCCACCCGGCACAGCCAGAAGAGGACTGGCCACCCCACATAGCCTGGTTCCTCTCTAGGTTTCTTCCTAGGTTTTGGCCTTTCTAGGGAGTTTTTCCTAGCCACCGTGCTTCTACACCTGCATTGCTTGCTGTTTGGGGTTTTAGGCTGGGTTTATGTACAGCACTTTGAGATATCAGCTGATGCACGAAGGGCTATATAAATAAATTTGATTTGATTTGATTCATCCAGGATGGCACATCAATGCGAGCTGTGGCAAGAAGGTTTGCTGTGTCTGTCAGCGTAGTGTCCAGAGCATGGAGGCGCTACCAGGAGACAGGCCAGTACATCAGGAGATGTGGAGGAGGCCGTAGGAGAGCAACAACCCAGCAGCAGGACCGCTACCTCCGTCTTTGTGCAAGGAGGAGCAGGAGGAGCACTGCCAGAGCCCTGCAAAATGACCTCCAGCATGCCACAAATGTGCAAATGTGCATTCGCCACTGGTGCCCTGTGCTCTTCACAGATGAAAGCAGGTTCACACTGAGCACATGTGACAGACGTGACAGTCTGGAGACGGCGTGGAGAACGTTCTGCTGCCTGCAACATCCTCCAGCATGACCAGTTTGGCGGTGGGTCAGTCATGGTGTGGGGTGGCATTTCTTTGGGGGGCCGCACAGCCCTCCATGTGCTCACCAGAGGTAGCCTGACTGCCATTAGGTACCGAGATGAGATCCTCAGACCCCTTGTGAGACCATATGCTGGTGCGGTTGGCCCTGGGTTCCTCCTAATGCAAGACAATGCTAGACCTTATGTGGCTGGAGTGTGTCAGCAGTTCCTACAAGAGGAAGGCATTGATGCTATGGACTGGTCCGCCCGCTCCCCAGACCTGAATCCAATTGAGCACATCTGGGACATCATGTCTCGCTCCATCCACCAACGCCACATTGCACCACAGACTGTCCAGGAGTTGGCGGATGCTTTAGTCCAGGTCTGGGAGGAGATCCCTCAGGAGACCATCCGCCACCTCATCAGGAGCATGCCCAGGCATTGTAGGGATGTCATACAGGCACGTGGAGGCCACACACACTACTGAGCCTCATTTTGACTTGTTTTAAGAACATTACATCAAAGTTGGATCAGCCTGTAGTGTGGTTTTCCACTTTAATTTTGAGTGTGACTCCAAATTCAGACCTCCATGGGTTGATAAATTTGATTTCCATTGATCATTTTTGTGTGATTCTGTTGTCAGCACATTCAACTATGTAAAGAAAAAAGTATTTAATAAGAATATTTCATTCATTCAGATCTAGGATGTGTTATTTTAGTGTTCCCTTTATTTTTTTGAGCAGTGTACATATATTTTTTTCGTATGTTATTTTATAGTTTTGATGTCTTCACTATTATTCTACAATGTAGAAAACAGTAAAAAATAAAGAAAAACCCTTGACTGTGTAGCTGACTTCACTTTATTGAAGAAACATGTACTTATTATGACTGAGAAGTGGTTGTCCCACCTAGCTATCTTAAGTTGAACACACTTTACTGTAAGTCGCTCTGGATAAGAGAGTCTGTTAAATGACAAACATTTCAATGTAAATTTATCAGCCAAAACATGACACAAAAAACGTAGATAATGTAAAACATGGTCTAAGCTACAACATATGCGAACATTATTAGATAATTACACATTGTTAGACAATTGACATTAAAGGTAAAAAAAATAAAATAACCAAATTTGTATTAAATAACTTATTTCCAGCAATTATAAAATAGTTTGACAACCATGTCTGTAAGCTTTAAAATTATATCAATCTCAACCGTTTATCTTTTCCAGTGATGAAGGCAAGGATGGTGGGGTATGCAAAATGTTTTTGACCACCTTTATCTCCTGATTGTTTTGGCATTCAGGTATGAAAAGTCACTTTCTGAGCACTTCTACAATGGGCAAATATGTATGGAAGGTTTTGTTCAAATTCGTTCAAAAGGGGTGCTGTCAAAAAGTTATTGAATTCAAATGGATTTACCATTCAGCAAGACTAGTAGGAGGATGGGAGGGAGGAAAAGAGGGAGATAAATGAGGGATAGAAAGGACAGAACAGTCTCACCTTGCACTCTCCGTTCACACAGACATCCAGAGAGTCGTCTCGACATGGCGTCCCGTCCACCACAGCCGGAGCACGCTCTGTGTAGAAGTTATATCCCTCCGCCAGGCAGTTCAGAGAGCAGAACTTCACTCCACCTGGTCAACAGAGAAGAGGAACATGAAACAAATCAATACAGGCAAACAGTAACAGATCCATCATTCAATTTAGATTTCTGAGGTAAGCCCAAGTGGGACTTGAACCCGCAACCTGGTCTGTCAGTCCAATATCTAAGCCATTACAAAAAGATCTTGACAAGAGCCCATGTGTTTTGGCATGGACTTGACAATACCATAATAAATAAGTCAGAGGTTATTAAGAGCTGTACGTTTCATTAGGTGTCATGTAATACTCTTGGTAAACAACACAATCTAGCTTTTTAATCTGGCTGAGGGCCTCCTGAGTGGCTCAGTGGTCTAAGGCACATTGCAGTGCTAGAGGAGTTACTACAGACCCGGGTTCATTCCCGGGCTGCGCCGGGACGGTGCACAATTGGCCAGGCACGTCCGGGTTAGGGGAGGGTGGGGCTTTACTTGGCTCATCGCGCTCTAGCGACTTCTTGTGGCAGGCTGAGTGCCTGCAGGCTGACCCCGGTTGCCAACTGGCTGGCGTTTCCTCTGACACATAGGTGCGGCTGGCTGGCAGGTGTTAAGGAGCACGGTTAGGCAGGTCATGTTTCGGGGGACTCATGACTCTACCTTCGCCTCTCCCGAGCCAGTTGGGGAGTTGCAGTGATGAGACAATAATTAAATTGGGGAGAAAAAGGAGGGTAAAAAAAAAACCAAAAAAACTAGCAGCTGTGGAGGTCCCCTATAGAATCTCATCTGCAGCAGCCAGCAGAGACAACACCAAACTCAGCCATTTATATAGTACACACACTGTTTTCCACATCATTTCTTTGCTCAAACACGTTTGCTGCTCTGCTGCCGTGTCGTGTTAGCAACATTAACGCCAACACAATAACAAATCGCTTTTTTAGCACTTCCAGACCTGATACCTACTTTTGGGTGAAGCACAATACAATGAATCCGTTCACCTTCATTACTGAGAAACCCCACAGGCTGATCTAATGTGTCTGATGGCCACGCATGGTATTTTAATGAGCTTTTGGGTTTTATGTTCGATGCAGTTAATTTGTTCTCCCACAGCTGTAAGGACTCGGGTGCCAAAAGCAGAGGGGGAGGTAGACGGGGTCTAGAGGGAGGAGAGCACAGTTTGGATTGCTAACATCAAGAGAACAAGCAGCTGAATGTGATTAAGTCCCCCCCACACTCACCCACAACCACACAAAAGCTCACAACAAAAAAACAGAGGGAGCTAACAGAAATAGTGCATCTCTCAGCAGATTCCCTGTGAAAGAGGAATGTGGTTATCATGCAGACTAGCACAAAAACTGACAGGGAGAGAGGAAAGAGAGGAGAGAGAGGGAGAGAGGAGAGAGAGGGAGAAAGGAAAGAGAGGGAGAGAGGAAAGAAAGGGAGAGAGGAAAGAGAGGGAGAGAGGAAAGAGAGAGAGAGAGAGGAAAGAGAGGGAGAGAGGAGAGAGAGGGAGAGGGGAAAGAGAGAGAGAGAGGGGTGGACTGGGGGCGGGGTTATTTGTGCACTGACAGGTGCTCTCATTTCTGTCACTTTACTGAGCATGCCAGCGACCACACTGAGCTATCTTACTGGCTGACAAGGCCAATCAATGTCTCAGCACGGAAACACACCAGCACACCTGCTTCCACATACACACACATTCACACAATGCAACACAACAGAACCACACACATGGTCTCACTTTACTCACCATCACCACCCTTTGGTCAGCATTATAACCTGGCCAGGCTCTGGTCATGTGAGAGCAGGAATAAAGTGCTAATCATGCCCTAAACAACTGGCAGTCACAACCAGGACCAGGAAGCAGACTTTCCACCAAGTCTCCCAGGAAGCCTCTCTCAGCCAGGGTGTCATAGCCCACCACAACCCCCCTCACAACCCCCCTGCAGACTGGGTGAGCAGCCGTGCACTAACATATCAGTTTATGGGCCTTAACAAGTAATCTAATACTGCCACGGCTGTGCACTAGCCAAATATACCCATTTCAAGCTAGTTCCACTGTTTGAAAAGCTCACTTTGGGCTCTGTTTGTGCTGGCACTGTAGGTACAGGTACACTATTTGCTGCCTGCGAGGCTAGCGGACGATAAAGTGGTGGGATGATGGAAAACTCTAACTCCCATGGTGCTGTGCTTTGGCATGCCTGCTTCCAGTCTGAAGCGAAACAGGTTTGGATGCTGGATGGATGGAGGCTGGCTGACTGACTGACTTGCGGGGCCTGCTGGAGGAAGGCTGCCTGCGAAGGTTGTTGGACTGAGTGCAACAATGTGAATGGCTCATGCCTCTCAAAAAACAAATATGACTGCTAAAACGCTGCACGCTTTATTTAATGAACTGTCCTTGGCTGCCTGAGTCAAGCCCGACGGCTTGCTAGAGGTGTCTGAGTACAGGACAGAGAGAAGGAGAGAGGAAATGAGAAAGAGAGTAGGAAGAAAGCAGGATAGAGACGGAGAAAGAAAAAGGAATGGGGAGTGAAGGAGTGAGTGAGTGAGTGAGGGGAGAGAAGGGGGCTGGGATGTGGGATCTGGCCATAACGCAGGGCAGACCATGGCACAGCTAGTATTTTAACAGTTGCAAGGGATTTCCATTGTAAAATCAGCTGACTTGATGAAAGAAGCACTTGTTGCCTGGAGTTGGAGAGGGCCTCTCTGTAAGCCATTATGTTATTGGACTGGTAGATTAAAGGCAGTTATGTCGTCGAAAGTATTTATCTTTTGCGTCCAGCGCAGCGCTCATCAAGCACAGGAATTCCAGCTGGGGATAGACTTTCCAGAACAAGCATATGGGAGCCAGACAGTAAACTTTCTTCAGCTTTCCCCTCTTCTCCTCTCTTATTTTCTGCTCTCCCCTCTTCCCTTTCTGGGCCCACTGTCTGGCAGTACTCTGCTGCTCAGCTCTCTCTATCTACTGCTGCTCAGCTCCCTCCATCTACTGCTGCTCAGCTCTCTCCATCTACTGCTGCTCAACTCCCTCCATCTACTGCTGCTCAGCTCTCTCCATCTACTGCTGCTCAGCTCCCTCCATCTGCTGCTGCTCAACTCCCTCCATCTACTGCTGCTCAGCTCCCTCCATCTACTGCTGCTCAGCTCCCTCCATCTGCTGCTGCTCAACTCCCTCCATCTACTGCTGCTCAGCTCTCTCCATCTACTGCTGCTCAGCTCCCTCCATCTGCTGCTGCTCAACTCCCTCCATCTACTGCTGCTCAGCTCCCTCCATCTACTGCTGCTCAGCTCCCTCCATCTACTGCTGCTCAACTCCCTCCCTCCATCTACTGCTGCTCAGCTCCCTCCATCTGCTGCTGCTCAGCTCTCTCTATCTACTGCTGCTCAGCTCTCTCCATCTACTGCTGCTCAGCTCCCTCCATCTACTGCTGCTCAGCTCCCTCCATCTGCTGCTGCTCAACTCCCTCCATCTACTGCTGCTCAGCTCCCTCCATCTACTGCGGCTCAACTCCCTCCCTCCATCTACTGCTGCTCAGCTCCCTCCATCTACTGCTGCTCAGCTCCCTCCATCTACTGCTGCTCAGCTCCCTCCCTCTGCTGCTGCTCAGCTCTCTCCATCTACTGCTGCTCAGCTCCCTCCATCTACTGCTGCTCAGCTCCCTCCATCTGCTGCTGCTCAGCTCCCTCCATCTACTGCTGCTCAGCTCTCTCCATCTACTGCTGCTCAGCTCTCTCCCTCTGCTGCTGCTCAGCTCCCTCCATCTACTGCTGCTCAGCTCCCTCCATCTGCTGCTGCTCAGCTCCCTCCATCTACTGCTGCTCAGCTCTCTCCATCTACTGCTGCTCAGCTCTCTCCATCTACTGCTGCTCAGCTCTCTCCATCTGCTGCTGCTCAGCTCCCTCCATCTGCTGCTGCTCAGCTCTCTCCATCTACTGCTGCTCATCTCTCTCCATCTGCTGCTGCTCAGCTCCCTCCATCTACTGCTGCTCAGCTCCCTCCATCTACTGCTGCTCAGCTCCCTCCATCTACTGCTGCTCAGCTCTCTCCATCTGCTGCTGCTCAGCTCCCTCCATCTACTGCTGCTCAGCTCCCTCCATCTGCTGCTGCTCAGCTCCCTCCATCTACTGCTGCTCAGCTCTCTCCATCTACTGCTGCTCAGCTCCCTCCATCTACTGCTGCTCAGCTCCCTCCATCTACTGCTGCTCAGCTCTCTCCATCTGCTGCTGCTCAACTCCCTCCCTCCATCTACTGCTGCTCAGCTCTCTCCATCTGCTGCTGCTCAGCTCCCTCCATCTACTGCTGCTCAGCTCTCTCCATCTACTGCTGCTCAGCTCCCTCCATCTGCTGCTGCTCAGCTCCCTCCATCTGCTGCTGCTCAGCTCTCTCCATCTGCTGCTGCTCAGCTCCCTCCATCTACTGCTGCTCAGCTCTCTCCATCTACTGCTGCTCAGCTCCCTCCATCTACTGCTGCTCAGCTCTCTCCATCTGCTGCTGCTCAACTCCCTCCCTCCATCTACTGCTGCTCAGCTCTCTCCATCTACTGCTGCTCAGCTCCCTCCATCTGCTGCTGCTCAGCTCCCTCCATCTGCTGCTGCTCAGCTCTCTCCATCTGCTGCTGCTCAGCTCCCTCCATCTGCTGCTGCTCAGCTCCCTCCATCTGCTGCTGCTCAGCTCTCTCCATCTGCTGCTGCTCAACTCCCTCCCTCCATCTACTGCTGCTCAGCTCTCTCCATCTACTGCTGCTCAGCTCCCTCCATCTACTGCTGCTCAGCTCTCTCCATCTACTGCTGCTCAGCTCCCTCCATCTACTGCTGCTCAGCTCCCTCCATCTGCTGCTGCTCAGCTCCCTCCATCTACTGCTGCTCAGCTCTCTCCATCTACTGCTGCTCAGCTCTCTCCATCTACTGCTGCTCAGCTCTCTCCATCTGCTGCTGCTCAGCTCTCTCCATCTACTGCTGCTCAGCTCCCTCCATCTGCTGCTGCTCAGCTCCCTCCATCTACTGCTGCTCAGCTCCCTCCATCTACTGCTGCTCAGCTCCCTCCATCTACTGCTGCTCAGCTCCCTCCATCTACTGCTGCTCAGCTCTCTCCATCTGCTGCTGCTCTGTTCTCTATCTGGAAACTCCAGGTGTGTCTGCTCTAATATCAGCTCTCTCCATATCTACAGACGCTTTCAGCCTGCAATGACCACCGAGCAGACACCTCTGTAATGATGTAACACAGCCTGCTGTGGAGGGGGGTACACGCACATACTGTACCCACCTCCCCTGTAGGGTTTCCAGGTGTAGAATTTCCCTCTGAAAGTAACGTTGTCGAAGTCGGAGCACTGAATCTCCCGGAAATCCTGAGAGCCTGCAGGGCACTCCTAAAACAGACACACACCGAGTGGCACAAAACAGCTGTATGTCAGTCAAATCTCAGGCCCCCACTGTATCCCTCCCTTGTCTCTCTCGCTGCCAGCAGTCATTTACAGTAATACTCACAGTAGCCTCTACACTCCACCACACACACACACACACACACACACACACACACACACACACACACACACACACACACACACACACACACACACACACACACACACACACACACACACACACACACACACACACAAAGTGAGGGCTTTAGTTTGGGGCTGGGCAGGCTGCGGTTAATTAGGTCAGTCTGAGAGCTGTAGATCTGAGTTGAGAGCTGGGCCTGGCCAGGATGAGTATGTGATGGAACTGTAGGCCTTTCAGAGAGAGCTGCTGCTTCGCTCTGCTCCACCACTCACGTCAATATTGCACGATCTGAAGCGCTTCCTCTCTCCCAGACAATACTTTCCACCAATGGTTGGCCTGGAACCAGAAAAGCAGAGGCGAAACACATCTGAGTGCAATTTAACAAAAACTCCCCAATGACACTGGCATCTATTCTCCTCCCGCCTGGCTGGCCGGGCTCTACCACCCTGTTTCAATCTCAAACAGTCTGTCTTTTTATTAGTTAGCTATCCAAGCCAATCAAACACCAGAGAGAAGTCAGTTTGCCACTATCTGTGTTAAAACTTTATTACGGCTGTCATTGTCGCACGTGGGTGATTATAGTGGGGTGTTAAAATGATTGGTGGTAGACTGATGTCTCTCATCCTCAACAAACAGTTGTGCTTGGAAGTTAGGAAGAGCCAGTCAGAAACAGTCCTATGACTTTACAGTCGTACAGTGGCTGGGAATCCAATGGCAAATCCCTATAGACAGAGTTGAGATCCACATCACCCTCCATCTGCAGCACCACTCACCTGGGGCTGTCACAATGGCGGATGGAGGAGGACACTCCTCCCCCACAGGTACGGCTGCACTCTTCCCAGGGAGTCCAGAGACCCCAGCCGCCGTCCACCCCCTCTGGCCTCGTCCCGTAGACCACACACACCCTCTTATAGCACCACTAAAATACACACACAGGGGAGGGACAAGCTGTGGAACTATTGAAATAAAATAAAAAATTCAAATTGACATTTGCACACCAAACACCCCCATTTCTGCTGGTAATGGAACATCCCAGTGCTTACCCCTTTCTCTATGGTATTGGTTTGACAGATGGTTCCTTCGGCGGCGGGTATGCTGCTGGTGATGCAGCGGTTGCTCTTGCTCATGCACCACAGCTCACTGCAGACTTCCTGCAGGCACAGAGAGAGCTGTTAGAGTGCGTCCATTTCAGCTCATATAGAGACAACAGGCCCTGATGAGCCCAGCCAGGAGGGCCCACTGACACGGAGCAGACGGAACCAGGTTGGTTCAACTACCTCTGGTCTCTGTGGTCTTAATGTATTTAAGACTTATGGCGTTGTATTTTATTGTATACATATGCTCTGACTACATAGTATCAATGATAATGACACTATAAAGTGCTATTTTGTTCCAGATGTCCGTTCACTCAGCTGTCGGGCCAATAAAATAGACTGTCTAATAAAATAAAGGTAGCACAAGACTTCTTCAGAAATTCTTAACACATGGGGACAAAATCCAGTGGGACTAGATAACAAAAAGGGGGAAAAAACTCTAGCTGGGAGACAAATAAATATCAGTCAAAATCCAGGGGCTACTCTGTCTGCCATCATGCTGCCCTGGTCAGGGTGGGCAGAGAGCCAAAGATATGCCAGAGGACAATCTGCACATGGTACTAATGGATCAGACAGTTGATTAGAGCATGGCGTTTGCAGCACCAGAGTTGGGAGTTTAATTCCTACACGGGCCACACATACAGTACTGAATGTATCTGCCTGGTAAAAATGACCATACAGCCTTATCAAGCGAGTTTGAGGAGGAGGAAGAAGATGAGGAAGGTGATTAGGTACCCCATATTTACACTGCCGAGATTTCACTCCATATTGGAAGCGGCACTGCTCATCTGCATCGTAGGCCTGGCCGGGGGCCGTAGTGGGGTACAAAAAATCCTGCTTGGGGGGGACGTTGTTGAGGCAAGAACCCATGCCTGAGCTACAGGGATACAAACAGGAGAAGACACTGAAAAAGAGGTCCCAACACAACAAAGATGGACGTCACCTCACTTGGAATGCACCCAGTTAATCTACCCCACAATAAACTCATTATCAACTTTATAACTCCTTATGCTTCCACTTTGTTGTACTGTATGTGCTGTACACTCACTCCAGGAAGTTGGTGATGTAGTCTCTGCTGCAGGCGGACCAGACGAAAGGGTTGGTCTTCATGGTGATGTGTGCAGCCATCAGCTTGGCTGTCTCCTGACTGCGGGAGCCACAGCCGTTGCCAACTCCGTCATGGTTCATCCCAAACCTGCAGGGGGAGAGAGATGGTACTGTGTTGATATATCACCTGGTTAACTGAGTATGTGTGAAATATTGGGGTATTGGTATCAGGCAAAAGGCAAGTTCTTTACTCATATATCATCTCTGTTAAACTCGTATTAACACCATGAGCTCTGTCTCTGAGGTCTGTGCAGATTTAACAGACAGCAAAGTATCTATGTGCTTTCACACACAAACACACACACACACACACACACACACACACACACACACACACACACACACACACACACACACACACACACACACACACACACACACAGTTAAAGACTAGGCCCGCCGTCTAGACAGCCCCAGGGTATAAGCACCCCATCCAGTTCAAAGGTACCTGGACTAGCCATTAGGGGGGAGCACCAATGGGTTTGCCACCTGTGAAAATACCTCTGAGGCCTGTCTGCGCACGTAGGTAAATGGCACACTCAATTACTTAGCAGAAATTGTGGATTTTCAAAAATGATACAAAGTAATGGCTTTCGAAAGGAAAACATCAGAATCCTCTTTCATGGCAGGGAATGAAGAGGCTTGGAAATGTCCGGTGGAGCATACACCTAGATAAATATGTATGCATGAGTAAGTGAGGCAGATCGGCTGGTATGCCAGGCCAGCAAGTAAAACAAAATGTCTTGGAGGGAAGGTACAAAAGAAATGCCTACTGCCAGGCACTGCGGTAGGCCCAGAATGAAATACTGTTCCGGCCACACTCGTAACTTGTTCCACTTGTTATAAATAGCACATGACTGAAAGAAAATATAAAGTTATTAACACGTTCTCAATTGATGGAAATTACTCATGGAGGTAGTTACGTAACTTCTCCCTCTGGTACGACTCTAATCTAACAGCAATCTCGCTAGTAGGTTGGGCTTTGGATAAGTTTAGCTCAGGTCAGCCCAGCCCAGGGGTGCTTGGGTAAGGGCAGGGGGCATGGGGGTGTAAGGGAAGAAAGGCAGGACCAGAAGCCAGGTACAGGGGCAGGGTCTCCTGTGTGGGGTCACAGGTAACACCAGTGAAAGAGTGGTCTGTTGAAACAGCGCAGGTCCATGAAGAAGAAACAGAGCCTAATGCCAAAGGGTGTGTGTGTCAAAGGTGTGTTTATGATGACTGCAACGAAGGCTAGAACTGGGGCTCTGATGATTTTCCTGGTCAGGTCCCGTGGTCAGTAAAAGGGTAATATAGGTGATGTGGGCAAGCTCCTTACGTGTGTCCTATTTCATGGGCGATGGTGAAGGCTGTGGCCAGGCCAATGTCCTCGTTGATGCTGCAGCTCCTCTCTGGCTCACACATCCCTCCCACTGGTGCTAGACCTGGAACAGAGAGACACACAATACTGTCACTAACATATCCATACATGTCCATTCACATTCATACATACAGAGATTATGCAAATGTCAAAATACATACAGTTACATGCTAACACATAACATACACAGGTAACTGACAAAATAAAAGAAACAACATAAAGTGTCTTACACTATATATACAAAAGCATGTGGACCCCCCTTCAAATGAGTGGATTTGGCTATTTCAGCCACACCCGTTGTTGGCAGGTGTATAACATCGAGCACACCGCCATGCGATCTCCATAGACAAACATTGACAGTAGAATGGCCTTAGAGCTGCCCCAGTCAACTGTAAGTGCTGTTATTGTGAAGTGGCGAAGTGGTAAGCCACACAAGCTCACAGAACGGAACCGCCAAGTGCTGAAGCGAATAATGCTTAAAAATAGTTTGTCCTCGGTTGCAACACTCACTACCGAGTTCCAAACTGCCTCTGGAAACAACGTCAGCACAAGAACTGTTCGTCGGGAGCTTCATGAAATGGATCTCCATGGCCGAGCAGCCACACAAAAGCCTAAGCCATCACCATGCACAATGCCAAGCGTCGGCTGGAGTGGTGTAAAGCTCACCGCCATTGGAATCTGGAGCAGTGGAAACGCGATCTCTGGATTGATGAATCACGCTACCCGACCTCGAGATCGGTGTGGAAGAACTTGACTGGCCTGCACAGAGCCCTGACCTCAACCCCATTGAACAACTTTGGGATGAATTGGAACACCGACTGCGAGCCAGGCCTAATCGCCCAACATCAGTGCCCGACCTAACTAATTCTCGTGGCTGAATGGAAGCAAGTCCCCGCAGTAATGTTCCAACATCTAGTGGAAAGCCTTCCCAGAAGAGTGGAGGCTGGTATAGCAGCAAAGGGGGGACCAACTCCATATTAATGCCCAGGATTTTGGAATGAGATGTTCAAAGAGCAGGTGTCCAGATACAATCATGGAGTGTAATAGGTAATAGGTAATAGGTAATGTAGTGTAATAGGGCATTGTGCCACCAGAACAACTTCAATGTGCCTTGGCATTCTACGAGTGTCTGGAACTCTATTGGAGGGATGCGACACCATTCTTGGTGTTTCGTTGATGATGGTGGAAAACGCTGTCTCAGGCGCCGCTCCAGAATCTCCCATAAGTGTTCAATTGGGTTGAGATCTGGTGACTGACACACACACTTTAAACCCCCTTTGAGAACCCTCTTTCAAAGTCACTGAAATCTCTTCTTGTAGCCATGGTAGTGAAAATAATGGGCAACTGGACATGTTTATACTTGACCCTAAGCATGATGGGATGTTAATTGCTTAATTAACTCAGGAACTACACTTGGGTGGAAGCACCTGCTTTCAATCTACTTTGTATCCCTCAGTTACTCAAGTGTTTCCTTTATTTTGGCAGTTACTTTATATATTTATATAAACTTAACCAAAACCTAAAATTCTGCATCTACATGTCACTCTAAAGGCATCCATCCGCATGCTTTAGTTTGGCTGGCGGCTAGCGGAAAACAGCAATAGTATTGTTTGTCTGTTAAAAAAGTCTAAAATTAATCTAAGATAACTCAAGAAATCTGTCATTAAATTTGACGTGTTTGCCGAAATGATCTTAGCTGCGCAATTTTACATCTAACTAAGATGTTCAGTGCAGTATTTTTCCATTTAAAAAATATGCATGAAAACGAGTCGTCTCTCGTTGCATGACAACAAAGACTTTATTGACGAATCACTGACGGGGGCGTAGACTTCGGCTGAAAACTCTGGCATGCCTCCAGAAAAAATGTATGTGCCTGCACAACCAAAAAAAAAAACGAATCTAAGTCAAAAACGAACAAAAACGTCACTAAATCTCGTTATAATATATGCACGAACTCTACCAAACTGTTTTGGCTGGGAAGCATGCCTTAAGACTGTGCTAGTCAGTCATGCTGGTCAGTCAGCTGCAGCAGAGATGTGGTAGTTAAGTACTTAATAGTGAGGGAGTGAGAAGTGAAAATGAGGGCAGTTTTCTGAGTCACATCCCCTCCCCTGGCTGCTCTAGATTATATATAGTCTGACACTGAAGCCCAGTGCTTCCCAACAAGCGACCTGTGTGCAGTGTGTGTAACCAGGGTTAGCCCTCTCCTGGGCTGGGCGTGGGCAGGTTTGACCAGATGTCCTACCTAGGGTTCCACATGGCTTGTTCTTGTAGATGCAGATGTCGTACCTGGGAACAGCAAGGAAAATAAACCAGGCCATTTACTCAAATGAATAGTCTGGCAGTCGGTGCTTCCACACCCTGACAGGTACTGATACTTAAACATACAGTACATTGAGCAAAAAGCATTCACACACGTAATCACACACACAGACTCTCTCTCACACACACACACACACACGCGCGTGCGCATGCACACAGACATCCACTCTTTCTCTCCTCTCTCTCCTCTCTCTTTGTCTCTCCCTCCCTCTCTTTCTCCTCTCTCTCTCAGAGGCAGTTATGGACACACAACAGACTTGATAAGTGACTGATACGGTCTGAACAATGGCAGGAAATAAAAGGATGGTTACTGCAGTGTCCTCTGGACATTTTCAATCCCTATTTGATAAAAGTTTTCATATAAATAACCTATTTTCACAGCTCTAACATCCCAAGACACTCCAAGAAAAGAATACAAGCGGGTAGGAACAGGGGCCCATGCATGGGCAGAGCAGCGTTTTTCAGTGAATGGTGCTCTGTTGTATCTCTCTACAGTATTGTGTTACTGCTGTTGCTGTTTTCCCCCTAAATAGAGCGCCTCTCTATTTCTGAAACTATACTTTGCTTCCTTGGCCCGGCTCAGGGCTGTCAGATTCAAGGCAGCTGTACTCTGATTCCTTCTCTCTCTCTCTCTCTCTCTCTCTCTCTCTCTCTCTCTCTCTCTCTTTCTCTCACTACCTCTTTCGTTCTTTCTCCCTCCCTCTTCCACAGCGTTCTCCCTCCCTCTCCACAGCGTTCTCTCTCCCTCTCCACAGCGTTCTCCCTCCCTCTCCACAGCGTTCTCCCTCCCGCTCCACAGCGTTCTCCCTCCAGATGCTCAGTTGAGCAGAACAGCCTAAGTTTCGTCACTCCAGACAGGACCAGACACAAACGCACACTTGGCAAAAATGAGAGGCCATGGGGCAAGAGAAAGAGCCAGTGAACTCAGAGGGCAGGATATGGAGTCAGTTCTTACTAAAACCCTAATCCAAAGAATAATAAATTGAGCACAATATATTATCTTTTCCAATAGACTCAATAGTGGATCGTTAAGGAATTAGGCTAGAGAGGGTTTAATTATGTGTATTGACAATGCTAGCTTGTGCCCTTTGGTACTAAGAGCTGTTTTCGGTCTTAAGATCTGTGCACTTATCTCGAATTCTTGAGCAAGTCTCCCATTGAGGTCAATGAATGACTTATGTGAAAGTCTGAGTTGTGCATGCTTATCACACTGAATCACTAAGAATGTTCCGGTGCTGGGAGTGCTGACCTGGTGATGAGCACGGCAGTGTCGTGGTGAGCGATGCCGTTGTCTGGGATGGCATTCCCGTTGCCATTCCGGTTCTGGATGGATTTCTGCCACTTACAGAAGCTGTCCAGGGACTTCCCTGCATGGTGGTTGATCTCTAGAGTCGGCTGACAGAGACAGAGAGGGAATACAAACAGAAACCAACCTAATCTGGAAGTGTACAGTGAAATAATCAAATGACTGTATAATCACCTTCAGGTTTTCATAGATGTGCCACTTTTACTATCTGCAACGACCTGACAATAATTTACAGGCCTGAAGGAGTAATGAGACAGACATTCCCCATGTGGAACAATAATACATTTTCACTACATGAACAGAATTGACCAGTTCAACCATAGCTGTGCAATGAGCCTAGTATTAAGCAGCCCAGCCCTCTGCCACGGGACTATTGGACTGAGCTGATGAGGACAGGAGCTCCCTCTGCTTTGCTCTCTCGCTGCCATTAGCCGCCTTGGCAGAGGTGAGGGAATGCTCTCCTGGCCACAGCTGGGTAAGGCTCGTAACACAGGAATGCCCATGGTGGTGACATAACTAGTAATTGTCTCATCCCACAATCCTTCATCTCTGGGCTCAGTGGGCTGGCTAGTCTATTTTGTTTTCCAGGGGCAGTTTTCAGCTGGAAATGACAGACCCGCTCCACTCTTCTCAGCGAGACTACTTTTGGTCTTACCCCAACCTCAACAGACCGAACAGCAAGAATAATACTAATACTACTGCTAATGATCATAACATTTATTTATTCATTTCTTTCTTTGTCAGATGGCATATGCCCGGGGCAAATTACAGGGGATTATTTTCAGCTGTCTAGTATGAATCATACAGGTTGTTATTAGACTGCCACGGTGTCTTCACCGCAAAACCACTAGTCTCCCTCAGATACCATTTGAATCCTCCGTAGGAAGGCTTATTAGGTCCACATTACGTCAGAAAGTGTAACCCTGTCCTGGCACTCAGTCTGACCGCATGCCGTTAGCAGCACGGGGCCTGGCTGACTGGCCTGGTGGACAGGACCGGGACCAAGCACTGACATGACCTTCATGTCAATCCCCAGGCAGTAGGTGGATAAGACATTGGGCCACAGTGAGGCGTGCCTGCCTGTCTGCCTGCCTGCCTGCCTGTCTGTCTGCCTGTCTGTCTGCCTGTCTGTCTGCCTGCCCTGCCTGCCTGCCCTGCCTGCCTGCACTTTTTCTAGAGACCCTTTTTCTAGAGCACTAATGTGCGTCATATCAACGACCCGAGAGGTCACCAGCAACAACAAATGCAGTCATGGCTGGGCTGCTTGGCAGGTCGCTCTCTCTCCACTGCCACAAACGGCTCCGCTTACAAATTTCCACCGAGAGCAGGGGAGGAAAGACACTTAAGCCAAGAATTTGACACAAACAAGGAGCTCATAGATGCTGGCCCGGGAAACCAAGCTGGACTGGACTGGGATGCGGAGCAGAGCAGAGGCAAGGTGGATGGATGCAGACTCCACGGAGTCCATTGAAAGGCAGAGATTTTTCCAGAATGGTTCTAGAAAAGAATACCTGGTCCTCTATGAGCAGGATGAGGCGGGTCACCACGATGTTCACTGCGTTCCCCAGGCTAGAATCCTGGAACAGTTTGGCAACCTGACCTCCAGGGAAACAAGAAAAGACCAGTCTTAAAAAGAGCTGACACATCATTCATCACTACCACTTACAACCCAAGGGAAAGACACTTGTCATTATTGACACAACTCGTGTAATTTGGGTTACTTTACAATGTGCTTCTGTAGTTTCCTCTGAATGGGCTTTTGTGACAAGATGGATGCAGAACAGTAAAATAAGGCCAACCATTCATTAAAGGCATTCCAGACATGAGTGTGTGTGTAGCCATCTGAGCGACAGGGTGTGAAGTGATATCCTGTAAAAGAACTACTACTGCAGATGTCATGACCTCAGCTACACTATCTGCAGGTGAAGACAGGAGAACCATTCAACACAGTAACAACAATCCTAGACTCAATCCTCAACACAGTCACAATAAAGTAGGACAATAGGAGATTATGGGGCTTTTTCAAAAAAAAAATCAGATTTTTCCACCCTGCAAGTTGTAGTGATCTGACTCGATGTGAAACTTACAATATTCATGACAGCCAGGATGTACTGCTCGATGTCCCGGCGGCCGTGGTACCCCACCATCATCTTGTCGGCCACCACCAGTGTTTCTACGTAGCGCTCTCTGCTCACAGACCTCTTCAGGGGCAGCTGGCCTCGGCTGATGGGGTTGGGAGGAGTCTTCAGAGTCCTCTGCCACCAGGCCATGCCTTTACCTGGCTTCTCATCTGAGACACAGTCACACAGACAGAGATAGGGGCTGATGGTACTGATAGAGGAAAGGGTACACTACCTGATAAGAGCCACTCCACAACATTTTGACTGATGGTAAGAGTAATATTAAGGTGAATGTATTAAAATGAGGTTATTTTTCCCTGTAAACTGAGACTGCTGTACAGAGTATCATAAACTATGCTAATACAATCGTAAGTTGGAAGTTTAAAAGGTCCTGTTGTGCCCAGTACCCAGACAGCTCTACCTACCGATGACACCACAGGACTGGTCCATGTACTGGTGGCGAAGAGATGACCTCTTGTAAACCACATGGGGGCGGCCCTTCCCCCTCTCCGCCCTAGTGAGGTTTTCGGCCGGGGTCAGAGGCTCGACGAGGTACTCTTCACCGCCCGCCACGATCACCCCCTGCTGGAAAAGCCAGGGGCCCTCTGAAGGTTGGTGGTGACGGGACAAGAACTGACATGCACGGAAGTCCCTATCTCTGCTGTCTGTCAGGCCATTTACAGTAGCACTGTCTACAGCCAGCCCTGTGACACCTCATCTCCCCTCAGTGGATACACTACACTGACACGCACACTAAACCCACACACATTCACATACAGCACATACGCACACACACATAACACACACATGCATACCAACACAACACATACACGCACACACACACACTTTTACACTCATTATTTTCTGTTGCTACTCTGTTCGTTATTTTACTCTTATTATGATTTATCCTGATGCCTAGTCACTATACCCTGCCTTCATGTACATATCTACCTCAAATACCTTATTATTATCTATCCTGATGCCTAGTCACTATACCCTGCCTTCATGTACATATCTACCTCAAATACCTTATTATTATCTATCCTGATGCCTAGTCACTATACCCTGCCTTCATGTACATATCTACCTCAAACACCTCGTTCCTCTGCATATTGATCTGGTACTCCCTGTATATAGCTCCACATTGATCTGGTACTCCCTGTATATAGCTCCACGTTGATCTGGTACTGGTACTCCCTGTATATAGCTCCACATTGATCTGGTACAGGTACTCCCTGTATATAGCTCCACATTGATCTGGTACAGGTACTCCCTGTATATAGCTCCACATTGATCTGGTACTGGTACTCCCTGTATATAGCTCCACATTGATCTGGTACAGGTACTCCCTGTATATAGCTCCACATTGATCTGGTACTGGTACTCCCTGTATATAGCTCCACATTGATCTGGTACTCCCTGTATATAGCTCTATTCTTGTGTATTTTATTTTATTCCTCTTGTGTTGCTATTTTTATTTTTATTTGTATTATAATTTTTAACTCTGCGTTGCTGGGAAGGTCTCTTAAGCATGCATTTCACAGTTAGGTCTACATCCGTTGTATCTGGCGCATGTGACAAATACATTTTTACTTGATTTGATATAGTACATACTGTAACTATCCCTGGCCTGGATGATAATCATATCAGTCTCTCATCAGCCTGGGCCTAAACAAACACAGGCTCTCACCTCGCTCCTAAACTGTTCTGTAGGTCAGATACATAGGGAGAGTGATCCTATCTGAGTGGGGATTCATGAGTCTTTCCACAGAGAGGAGATGGGGAGACGCTGTAACACTTCCCCTGATTAGATCTTTTGGCTGCAGCCTCCGAGGGTCACACTGAGTCTCTACAATAGCGGCGCACTTTCAGAGTGCACCTAATCCTGTAATGTGTTTAGTGATGCTCTCGTGGACACACAGCGGATTCCCTGCTGAATTAAGTTACGCTAGTCTGACCACAAGTAATTATGTGTGGGGTTTATTAACACTTTGTGAGCAGATTAAATCCTTGGTTGTATTTACCCCTGTTATTATGGGCCCAATTAGTTATTAGCTGTAAAGACATCACAAGAATCAATGGACAAGGAGAATGCTTTTATCTGTCAAAAGGCATATTGGAATTGTATTATTTGACTGATTTCATTAAATCAAAAAGGTCTGCCGTGGGCGGTGGTGCTAGCTGGCTACTGAATGGTCGAGACGTACAGCTGTGAACATGCCTTAGTGATGTTCTGAGTTGTGACCAGCAGGGGAAGTCTGGTGATAAGAATGGGCTTTGGGAATACCTTGTTTACGCAGGTGCATTACTGTTCCAGGCCTAGAATAGCATGTGGCCAGACAGATGCCCTGGTCTAGTCCAGGGTCAGAGCTAACCTAGTACACAGAATCATAATGTTACACTCAGCGGAATCCTCTGGAGCTCCATTAGCCCTGGGTCCCCTGAGGCCAAGGACAACAGCACAACAGGGCAACAAGACAACAGGAAATCAGGACAACAAGACAAGAGACTATAGGACAACAGGCCAGTGGTGCTAGCAGTACTAGATGGGTCAGGTTCTTACCAGGCCGTTACAGTTGCTGAGAGCCACCATGCTGGAGTGGGGCTGACCATGCAGGTGGCCTACATAGAGACACTGGGGGGCATAAGGGTGGCTCCAGGCCAGACGGCCCCTCCTCCAGTACTCCACACGGAACTGGTGGGACAGCAGGCCCCCCTGCAGGGTCAAGTTGAGGAAGAAGTTAGTTTTGGTGGTGGAGAGTTGGTAGTACAGCTGGGACAAGTCCTGCTGCTGGTCCTCAGCACTGCGGTGGCTCCGCCGGTGGTGGTTGGGGCTGTCTGCACCGCCATCCTCTGTGTCCAGGGTCTCGCCCTGCGGCCCCACACGAACCGGGATGACAATTTCATACTGGCCCAGGCTGGACAGGAACGTAGCTGGACAGAGACAGAGAGAGGAGAGAGAGAGAGAGAGAGAGAGGGAGAGAGCGACAGAGCACAAATGTCAAATTTGACATTTCAATTAAACTTTGGTAAAATATACAGTATGTGCATTATCATCAAGGCTTAAAGCTCTCGAGGACAGGCCAGAGTCAGTCGTGATTAGTGAGATTCTTGAGGACTTCTCAGTCTACGCTATCCCTCCCAAGGCCAAAGGATGTCTCCATGGCAACCCTGAAATCGTATACTTCCTGTCTCCGGCTTTGCGCCCGGAGATTTATTGTCCAAACACGACGCTCCAAACACTGCACTAACAGGGGAAAGGTAAACAGAAATGAGCCCAGTTTTCATCAAGGCCTTTAGCCTTGTTTTGTGGAGAAACAGCCCTCCCCACTGAGAGTAAACAGGCAGGGATTAGTGTCTGTACCTTAAGTCTATGCCCGGCCTCTCTGTATACATGGCCAGGCCAGCATAAACAAACAGCAAGCACCATTACAGCTCCCCAGACCCCTCCAACCCCTAGACCCATTTCACATCCTTCAGCACATTCTGCAACGGCCAGTTATAGGAGCTTTGAATAACTCCCCTACACCATTTTAGACAACATACACAAATTGCCCCAAATAAAAAGTAGTATTTTCATGGTAATTACATAGGAAAGCCTCATAGAGGGCTGGAGTGGACTGGTCAGCATTCAGATAAAATAGATTGTTTCAAAAGTCTACTGTATCCCCAATCTCGCCTCCTCCATCACCCCCTCCACCCCTACGTGTATCCACAGCTGTACAGCTGCTCCGCGTGCCCTGATTGCCTGCCTGCCTGCTTTGCTCTGTGGCTCTCTCTCTGCAGCGCAGCAGTAATCTGTCCAGACACAGCCACCTGATAAGCCTGTCTAATTAATGAGTGTGAGGCAGCTAGTGGGCTGACTTGGCTCCACCACTGTTTTCATAAGGCTGCCATATGGCTGTCGGTCCTCTCCCAATGAACTGTGCCCACATGTGCAGGGTACTTCAAAAGGGAAATATGGTTGGTACAATGGAAATGAGGGGAGCAAATTTGTCTGTACAGTATAAGAGTACAGTAAGTCTTAGTCTGGTCTGAAGGGTCGCATGGCGTCTGATCCTCTCCCAGGCCCCCTACTGGTTCAGAGGCCCAGCCATCTATAGGTCATCACACAGTGCTCATGTTATCACAAGACAACATTGGGCATAAACCTGATGGAAAGCTGCTCCCAGCTCTATGACACCACAGAACCATTCTTCAGATTATTTTTGATATATTATCTAATCCCCAGGAGGAAGAAACTATCATTACTTACCAATAAACACAACCGGTAAAACAGAGAGGCCCATAAAAGAGTGCTCACCTTTTATCAAATAAACTGCCATACGCACTACCCAGGATTTGGTTTATTTGAGCTTTTAGAAGAAAGGAACCTTTAATTAGCCTCTTTAAAAATAGAAAAGGAAACGAGAACAGTGGCCCTTTTTACTGTAACGTTCCCAGAGAGGCTACTACCTCCCTTTCTCTTTTTCTCTCTCTCTCTCTGCACCAGATGTGCTGCAGCTGTCTCTAGATTGGGCAGAGTGGTGAGAGGCTCTCTGGTCTCTCTCTCCAGTCTGTCATCCATGCCTGGCTGAAAGAGTCAATCTCAGCCTCAGTCACCATAGGGCCCTGTCAACAGTTCCTCTACTCAATGCTCATAACTCTGCTCTCAGCTCTGTCTTCCCTGTCTGTCACCATCTCTGTCTCCCTCCATGTCTCCTAGTCTGTCAGTATTTCTGCCAGTCTGTATCCGTCGGCCTGTCTGTCTGTCTGTCTGTCTGTCTGTCTGTCTGTCTGTCTGTCTGTCTGTCTGTCTGTCTGTCTGTCTGTCTGTCTGTCTGTCTGTCACATCTCGGCCTGGGACAGTTGACTGTCTGAGTTATAAGACTGTGGTGCGGATCTTCACTCTGAGGGAAAAGTTATACACATATACAGTGCATTAGGAACGTATTCAGATCCCTTGACTTTTTCCACATTTTGTTACATCACAGCCTTATTCTAAAAGGCATTAAATGACATGTTTTCCTCATCAATCTACACTAGCGGTCGACCGATTAATCAGCATAGCCGATTAATTAGAGCCGATAAAAGGTTTTCATAACAATCAGTAATGGGCCTGTCGGTACATACAAGAGTTTTATATCGGCTGAAAGCTTACATTTTTCTTAATATAACTGCACTGTCCCAATTTACAGTAGCTATTACTGTGAAAAAATGCCATGCTATTGTTTGAGGAGAGCTCCTAACAATAAAACACTTTTTTCACCTCTGAAGGTGAAATGTGTACATACATTCTGAAATCTTGCTCTGATTTATCATCCAAAGGGTCCCAGAGATAACATGAAGTGTCGTTTTGTTAGATCAAATCCTTTTTCATAGCCTAAAAAGGTCCATATAGCATGCACGATCGATTTTGTATTTCCACTCGTTCAATTTGCAAAGAAAGGAATCTGAAAATCTAACCCTAAATGTTGTTTCAACCAATCAAATCATATTTGTATGTATTCCTCAGAGATCCTAGAACGTAACCAGACTTCACTATAACATTTGGGGTGCAGTATATCCTATAGGACACCAAATTTGGTCAGAGAGCGACGCCTTCATGGCACGACGATGACGCGGGTGGTCTTCACTTGATCGACTGTAATTTTGTCAAATAAGCACCAATCGGGGTCAAATAAAGCTAGCTAGATAGGCAATGAGCTGTGCTTTACGGGAGTATCCAGAAACCCTGTGTCTGTCGGGAAAATGTAGCTGCTAACCTTGTGCGACAGCCAGCCTTTTAGTTTTGAACAAAAATTATAAGAAAATGGAGAGTTATGAAGTTATGAAAACTGGTTGTTTGCAAATGTTGAACTTATAATATGGCTACTAATACTGGAAAAGCTCAATCAAAGTCCAAGTATACAGATTTGACGATATTCTTGCAGAAAAATGTAATATGAATGTAAATGTCTCCTTCACGATTTGCCCAAATGTACCTGGATGACTTCACACTAAATGATATGTAGTTTGCTCATACTTCAAGTTATGCAATATGCATATCCTAGCTTCAGGGCCTGAGCTACAGGCAGTTGGATTTGGGTATGTCATTTTAGGTGAAAATTGAAAAAAAGGGGGCTATCCCTAAGAAGATTTATTAACAAAAGCACATTCGCGAAAAAAGCACACTCGTTTCACAAATGTCCCTAACCATAAACATCAATACCTTTCTTAAAATCAATACACAGAAGTATAATTTTTTAAACGTGAATATTTAGTTAAAAGAAATTCATGTTAGCAGGCAATATTAACTAAAGGAATTGTGTCATTTCTCTTGCGTTCTCTTGCGTTTTACATAATTATGACATAACATTGAAGGTTGTGCAATGTAACAGCAATATTTAGACTTAGGGTTGCCACCCGTTCGGAAATATACGGAACAGTTCCGTATTTCACTGAAATAATAAACGTTTTGTTTTCGAAATGATAGTTTCCGGATTAGACCATATTTATGACCAAAGGCTCGTATTTCTGTGTTTATTATATTATATTTAAGTCTATGATTTGATATTTGATAGAACAGTCTGGCTGAGCGGTGGTAGGCAGCAACAGGCTCATAAGCATTCATTCAAACAGCACTTTACTGCATTTTGCCAGAAGCTCTTAGCAATTCTAGAAACACAGCGCTGTTGATGACTTCAAGCCTACCAACTCCTGAGATTAGGCTGACAAAAGTGCCTATAAGAACATCCAATAGTCAAAGGTATATGAAAAACAAATGGTATATAGAGAAATAGTCGACACATCATAATTCACATAATAACTACAACCTAAATCTTCTTAACTGGGAATATTGAAGAACTGGGAATATTGAACCACCAGCTTTCATATGTTCTGAGCAAGGAACTTAAACGTTAGCTTTTTTACATGGCACATATTGCACTTTTACTTTTTTCTCCAACACTGTGTTGTTGCATTAGTTAAACCAAACTGAACATGTTTCATTATTTATTTGAGGCTAAATAGATTTTATTAAGTTAAAATAAAAGTGTTCATTGTTCAGTCAGTATTGTTGTAATTGTCATTATTACAAATATATATATATATATATATATATATATATATATATAATTGGCTGATTAATAGGTATCAGCTTTTTTGGTCCTCCAATAATTGGTATCGGTATCGGCGTTGAAAAATCATAATCGGTCGACCTCTAATCTACACACAATACCCCATAATGACAAAATGAAAACAGGTTTTTAGACATTTTAGCAAATGTATTAAAAATAAGAAAGGAAAATACCTTATTTACATAAGTACAGTGCCTTGCGAAAGTATTCGGCCCCCTTGAACTTTGCGACCTTTTGCCACATTTCAGGCTTCAAACATAAAGATATAAAACTGTATTTTTTTGTGAAGAATCAACAAGTGGGACACAATCATGAAGTGGAACAACATTTATTGGATATTTCAAACTTTTTTAACAAATCAAAAACTGAAAAATTGGTCGTGCAAAATTATTCAGCCCCTTTACTTTCAGTGCAGCAAACTCTCTCCAGAAGTTCAGTGAGGATCTCTGAATGATCCAATGTTGACCTAAATGACTAATGATGATAAATACAATCCACCTGTGTGTAATCAAGTCTCCGTATAAATGCACCTGCACTGTGATAGTCTCAGAGGTCCGTTAAAAGCGCAGAGAGCATCAGGAAGAACAAGGAACACACCAGGCAGGTCCGAGATACTGTTGTGAAGAAGTTTAAAGCCGGATTTGGATACAAAAAGATTTCCCAAGCTTTAAACATCCCAAGGAGCACTGTGCAAGCGATAATATTGAAATGGAAGGTATCAGACCACTGCAAATCTACCAAGACCTGGCCGTCCCTCTAAACTTTCAGCTCATACAAGGAGAAGACTGATCAGAGATGCAGCCAAGAGGCCCATGATCACTCTGGATGAACTGCAGAGATCTACAGCTGAGGTGGGAGACTCTGTCCATAGGACAACAATCAGTTGTATATTGCACAAATCTGGCCTTTATGGAAGAGTGGCAAGAAGAAAGCCATTTCTTAAAGATATCCATAAAAAGTGTCGTTTAAAGTTTGCCACAAGCCACCTGGGAGACACACCAAACATGTGGAAGAAGGTGCTCTGGTCAGATGAAACCAAAATTGAACTTTTTGGCAACAATGCAAAACGTTATGTTTGGCGTAAAAGCAACACAGCTGAACACACCATACCCACTGTCAAACATGGTGGTGGCAGCATCATGGTTTGGGCCTGCTTTTCTTCAGCAGGGACAGGGAAGATGGTTAAAATTGATGGGGAGATGGATGGAGCCAAATACAGGACCATTCTGGAAGAAAACCTGATGGAGTCTGCAAAAGACCTGAGACTGGGACGGAGATTTGTCTTCCAACAAGACAATGATCCAAAACATAAAGCAAAATCTACAATGGAATGGTTCAAAAATAAACATATCCAGGTGTTAGAATGGCCAAGTCAAAGTCCAGACCTGAATCCAATCGAGAATCTGTGGAAAGAACTGAAAACTGATGTTCACAAATGCTCTCCATCCAACCTCACTGAGCTTGAGCTGTTTTGCAAGGAGGAATGGGAAAAAATGTCAGTCTCTCGATGTGCAAAACTGATAGAGACATACCCCAAGCGACTTACAGCTGTAATCGTAGCAAAAGGTGGCGCTACAAAGTATTAACTTAAGGGGGCTGAATAATTTTGCACGCCCAATTTTTCAGTTTTTGATTTGTTAAAAAAGTTTGAAAATCCAATAAATGTCGTTCCACTTCATGATTGTGTCCCACTTGTTGTTGATTCTCCACAAAAAAATACAGTTTTATATCTTTATGTTTGAAGCCTGAAATGTGGCAAAAGGTCGCAAAGTTCAAGGGGGCCGAATACTTTCGCAAGGCACTGTATTAACACCTTTTGCTATGAGACTCAAAATTGAGCTCAGGTGCATCCTGTTTCCATTGATCATCCATGAGAAGTTTCTACAACTTGATTGGAGTCCACCTGTGGTAAATTAAATTGATTGGACACAATTTGGAAAGGCACAAACCTGTCTATATTAGGTCCCACAGTTGACAGTGCATGTCAGAGCAAAAACCAAGCCATGAGTAACCAAAAAAGTGTTAAACAAATCAAATATATTTCATATTTCAGATTCTTCAAAGTTAGCCACCCTTTGCCTTGATGACAGTTTGCACATTCTTGGCATTCTCTCAACCAGCTTCATGAGGTAGTCACCTGAAATGCATTTCAATTAACAGGTGTGCCTTGTAAAAAGTTAATTTATGGAATATCTTTCCTTTTTAATGCATTTGAGCCAATTAGTTGTGTGGTGACAAGGTAGAGGTGGTATACAGAAGATAGCCCTATTTGGTAAAAGACCAAGTCCATGTTATGGCAAGAACAGCTCAAATAAGCAAAGAGAAATGACAGCCCATCATTACTTTAAGACATGAAAGTCAGTCAATACGGAAAATTTGAAGAACTTTGAAAGTTTCTTCAAGTGCAGTCGCAAAAAGCATTAAGCGCTATGATGAAACTGGCTCTCATGAGGACCGCCACAGGAAAGGAAGACCCAGTGTTACCTCTGCTGCAGAAGATAAGTTCATTAGAGTTAACAGCACCTCAGATTGTAGACCAAATAAATGCCTCTCAGAGTTCAAGTAACAGACACATCTCAACATCAACTGTTCAGAGAACACTGCATGAATCCCACCTTCATGGTCGAAATGCTGCAAAGAAACCACGACTCAAAGACACCAATAAAAAGAAGAGACTTGCCTGGGCCAAGAAACACGAGCAATGGACATTAGACCGGTGGAAATCTGTTCTTTGGTCTGATGAGTCCAAATTTGAGATTTTTGGTTCCAACCGCTTTGTCTTTGTGAGACGCAGAGTAGGTGAACGGATGATCTCCACATGTGTGGTTCCCACCGTGAAGCATGGAGGCAGAGGTGTGATGGTGTGGGGGTGCTTTGCTGGTGACACTATCTGTGATTTATTTAGAATTTGTTACGGTGAGTGAATGAGGACCCAAAAGCGAACTAACTTAAACAGAGCTTCTTTAATAACTAAACATAGGTAGGCTCAGATAGACCGGCAGATTCCGACAGGACAGGACAAGGTTACAGCAAACATGACGATAGTCTGGCTCAGGCATGAAACACAACAAACAAGAATCCGACAAGGACAGGAACAAAAACAGAGAGAGATATAGGGACCTAATCAGAGGGAAACAGGGAACAGGTGGGAAACGGGGTGAATGGGTAGTTAGGAGGAGACAAGGAACAGCTGGGGGGAAGCGGGGGAGAAAAGGTAACCTAAGACGACCAGCAGAGGGAGACAGGGTGAAAGGAAAGGACAGAGACAAGACACAACATGACAGTACATGACAGTACCCCCCCACTCACCGAGCGCCTCCTGGCGCACTCGAGGAGGAAACCTGGCGGCAACGGAGGAAATCCTCGATCAGCGCACGGTCCAGCACGTCCCGAGAGGGAACCCAACTCCTCTCCTCAGGACCGTACCCCTCCCAATCTACGAGGTACTGGTGACCACGGCCCCGAGGACGCATGTCCAAAATTCTACGGACCCTGTAGATGGGTGCGCCCTCGACAAGGATGGGGGGGGGGGGGGGGAAGACGAGCGGGGGCGCGAAGGACGGGCTTGATGCAGGAGACATGGAAGACCGGGTGGACGCGACGAAGGTATCGCGGAAGAAGAAGTCGAACTGCGACAGGATTAATGACCTGAGAAATACGGAACGGACCAATGAACCGCGGGGTCAACTTGCGAGAAGCCGTCTTAAGGGGAAGGTTCTGAGTGGAGAGCCAAACTCTCTGACCGCGACAATATCTAGGACTCTTAGTTCTACGCTTATTAGCAGCCCTCACAGTCTGCGTCCTATAACGGCAAAGTGCAGACCTGACCCTCTTCCAGGTGCGCTCGCAACGTTGGACAAAAGCCTGAGCGGAGGGGACGCTGGACTCGGCGAACTGAGATATGAACAGCGGAGGCTGGTACCCGAGGCTACTCTGAAAAGGAGATAGCCCGGTCGCAGACGAAGGAAGCGAGTTGTGGGCGTATTCTGCCCAGGGGAGCTGTTCTGACCAAGACGCAGGGTTACGAAAAGAAAGACTGCGTAAGATGCGACCAATAGTCTGATTGGCCCATTCTGCTTGACCGTTAGACTGGGGGTGAAAGCCGGAAGAGAGACTGACGGAAGCCCCAATCAAACGGCAAAACGGCGCAGACCGAACAAGCAGCCACGAAACGACGCGTGTCATGCTCCCGGGTGGGCCACCAAAAACGCTGGCGAATGGAAGCAAGCGTACCCCGAACGCCAGGGTGGCCGGCTAACTTGGCAGAGTGAGCCCACTGAAGAACGGCCAGACGAGTAGGAACGGGAACGAAAAGAAGGTTCCTAGGACAAGCGCGCGGCGACGGAGTGTGAGTGAGCGCTTGTTTTACCTGCCTCTCAATTCCCCAGACAGTCAACCCGACAACACGCCCCTCAGGGAGAATCCCCTCGGGGTCAGTGGAGGCTACTGAAGAACTGAAGAGACGAGACAAAGCATCAGGCTTGGTGTTCTTAGAGCCCGGACGATAAGAAATCACGAACTCGAAACGAGCGAAAAACAGCGCCCAACGCGCCTGACGCGCATTAAGTCGTTTGGCAGAACGGATGTACTCAAGGTTCCTATGGTCAGTCCAAACGACAAAAGGAACGGTCGCCCCCTCCAACCACTGTCGCCATTCGCCTAGGGCTAACCGGATGGCGAGCAGTTCGCGGTTTCCCACATCATAGTTACGTTCCGACGGGGACAGGCGATGAGAAAAATACGCGCATGGGTGGACCTTGTCGTCAGAGAGGGAGCGCTGAGAAAGAATGGCTCCCACGCCCACCTCTGACGCGTCAACCTCGACAACGAACTGTCTAGAGACGTCAGGTGTAACAAGGATAGGAGCGGATGTAAAACGATTCTTGAGGAGATCAAAAGCTCCCTGGGCGGAAACGGACCACTTAAAGCACGTCTTGACAGAAGTAAGGGCTGTGAGAGGAGCTGCCACCTGACCGAAATTACGGATGAAACGACGATAGAAGTTCGCGAAGCCGAGAAAGCGCTGCAGCTCGACGCGTGACTTAGGGGCGGGCCAATCAATGACAGCTTGGACCTTAGCGGGATCCATCTTAATGCCTTCAGCGGAAATAACAGAACCGAGAAATGTGACGGAGGAGGCATGAAAAGTGCACTTCTCAGCCTTCACAAAAAGACAATTCTCTAAAAGGCGCTGAAGGACACGTCGAACGTGCTGAAGATGAATCTGGAGTGACGGTGAAAAAATCAGGATATCGTCAAGGTAAACGAAAACAAAGATGTTCAGCATGTCTCTCAGGACATCATTGACTAATGCCTGAAAGACAGCTGGAGCGTTAGCGAGGCCGAAAGGAAGAACCCGGTATTCAAAGTGCCCGAACGGAGTGTTAAACGCCGTCTTCCACTCGTCCCCCTCCCTGATGCGCACGAGATGGTAAGCGTTACGAAGGTCCAACTTAGTGAAAAACCTGGCTCCCTGCAGGATCTCGAAGGCTGAGGACATAAGAGGAAGCGGATAACGATTCTTAACTGTTATGTCATTCAGCCCTCGATAATCTATGCAGGGGCGCAGAGACCCGTCCTTCTTCTTGACAAAAAAAAAACCCCGCTCCGGCGGGAGAGGAGGAGGGGACTATGGTACCGGCGTCAAGAGCTACAGACAAATAATCCTCGAGAGCCTTACGTTCGGGAGCCGACAGAGAGTATAGTCTACCCCGGGGGGGAGTGGTTCCCGGAAGGAGATCAATACTACAATCATACAACCGGTGTGGAGGAAGAGAGGTGGCCCTGGACCGACTGAACACCGTGCGCAGATCGTGATATTCCTCCGGCACCCCTGTCAAATCACCAGGCTCCTCCTGTGAAGAAGAGACAGAGGAAACAGGAGGGATAGCAGACATTAAACATTTCACATGACAAGAGACGTTCCAGGAGAGGATAGAATTACTAGACCAATTAATGGAAGGATTATGACAAACTAGCCAGGGATGGCCCAAAACAACAGGTGTAAAAGGTGAACGAAAAATCAAAAAAGAAATGGTTTCGCTATGATTACCAGAAACAGTGAGGGTTAAAGGTAGCGTCTCACGCTGAATCCTGGGGAGAGGACTAACATCCAGGGCGAACAAGGCCGTGGGCTCCTTTAACTGTCTGAGAGGAATGTCATGTTCCCGAGCCCAGGTCTCGTCCATAAAACAGCCCTCCGCCCCAGAGTCTATTAAGGCACTGCAGGAAGCTGACGAACCGGTCCAGCGTAGATGGACCGACAAGGTAGTGCAGGATCTTGAAGGAGAGACAGGAGTAGTAGCGCTCACCAGTAGCCCTCCGCTTACTGACGAGCTCTGGCCTTTTACTGGACATGAAGTGACAAAATGACCAGCGGAACCGCAATAGAGACAGAGGCGGTTGGTGATTCTCCGTTCCCTCTCCTTAGTCGAGATGCGGATACCTCCCAGCTGCATGGGCTCAGCACCCGAGCCGGCAGAGGAAGATGGTAGTGATGCGGAGAGGGGGGCGACGGAGAGCGCGAGCTCCTTTCCACGAGCTCGGTGACGAAGATCAACCCGTCGCTCAATGCGAATAGCGAGTTCCATCAAGGAATCCACGCTGCAAGGAACCTCCCGGGAGAGAATCTCATCCTTTACCTCTGCGCGGAGACCCTCCAGAAGACGAGCGAGCAAGGCCGGCTCGTTCCAGCCACTGGAGACAGCAAGAGTGCGAAACTCAATAGAGTAGTCTGTTATGGATCGATTGCCTTGACATAGGGAAGACAGGGCCCTGGAAGCCTCCTCCCCAAAAACAGATCGATCAAAAACCCGTATCATCTCCTCCTTAAAGTCCTGATACTGGTTAGTACACTCAGCCCTTGCCTCCCAGATTGCCGTGCCCCACTCACGAGCCCGTCCAATAAGGAGAGATATGACGTAGGCGACACGAGCAGTGCTCCTGGAGTAAGTGTTGGGCTGGAGAGAAAACACAATATCACACTGGGTGAGGAACGAGCGGCATTCAGTGGGCTCCCCAGAGTAACACGGCGGGTTATTGATTCTGGGCTCCGGAGATTCGAAAGCCCTGGAAGTGGCCGGTGGATCGAGGCGGAGATGGTGAACCTGTTCTGTGAGGTTGGAGACTTCTCATGAATGAGGACCCAAAAGCGAACTAACTTAAACAGAGCTTCTTTAATAACTAAACATAGGTAGGCTCAGATAGACCGGCAGATTCCGACAGGACAGGACAAGGTTACAGCAAACATGACGATAGTCTGGCTCAGGCATGAAACACAACAAACAAGAATCCGACAAGGACAGGAACAAAAACAGAGAGAGATATAGGGACCTAATCAGAGGGAAACAGGGAACAGGTGGGAAACGGGGTGAATGGGTAGTTAGGAGGAGACAAGGAACAGCTGGGGGGAAGCGGGGGAGAAAAGGTAACCTAAGACGACCAGCAGAGGGAGACAGGGTGAAAGGAAAGGACAGAGACAAGACACAACATGACAGTACATGACAGAATTCAAGGCACACTTAACCAGAATGTCTATCACAGCATTCTGCAGCGATACGCCATCACATCTGGTTTGCGCTTAGTGAGACTATCATTTGTTTTTCAACAGGACAATGACCCACCACACCTCCAATCTGTGTAAGGGCCATTTTACCAAGGAGAGTGATGGAGTGCTGCATCAGATGACCTGGCCTCCACAATCACCCGACCTCAACCCAACTGAGATGGTTTGGGTTGGACCGCAGAGTGAAGGAAAAGCAGCCAACAAGTGCTAAGCATATGTGGGAACTCATTCAAGACTGTTGGAAAAGCATTCCAGGTGAAGCTGGTTGAGAGAATGCCAAGAGTGTGCAAAGCTGTCATCAAGGCAAAGGGTGGCTACATTGAAGAATCTAAAATCTAAAATATATTTTGATGTGTTTAACACTTTTTGGGTTACTACATGATTCCATATGTTTTATTTCATAGTTTTGATGTCTTCACTATTATTCTACAATGTAGAAAATAGTAAAAATAAAGAAAAACCCTTGAATGAGTAGGTGTGTCCAAACTTTTGACTGGTACTGTATACATTTCATGAAATGGTTTAATAACCCTGAACTAAATGACTTAATGCCACTACCACAATGGCTTACCTCATTATTCACTTATTTCAAGGGAAAAGGGATAGAATATTATTTGTAAAATAAAACAATTCTCCAACTACGCCATGTCTGCATATTTGTCCTCTCTTTCTTTTAAATAAACACAAAGACACTAGCCAAATATACTCTGCAGCTTGTCTAGAATTGCAGCAGCAAATATAGGCAGATTTCATGCCCTCAGCAAATTTCCAATTTTCTAATTCTGTTTTTGTTGAAGGTTTTAATCTAGAATGACTTAAAGGGGTTACCATTCTGTGAGATAACAACTTACACTTGGCCAGGAGTCAATATCCATTTTGGGAGACATGACTAGCGTGGAGGAATCTAACAGTGGTGCTGTAATGTATAAGGCCAGACGTACTGCAATTGAATTTCAAACCATTAACAAATTGAGCTATGACCTACTTGTTGCATTTTCCAGTGAATACTTGTGATAAATGCTAACTAATAAAAAAATATTACCGTCAATCATCAATGAAGCTGGTTTCATTTTTGTGTTAGAAAAGTGTCCTTCTGGCCTCCCGAGTGGTGCAGCGGTCTAAGGCGTCACTACAGACCCGGGTTCGATCCCGGGCTGTGTCACAACCGTCCGTGATCGGGTGTCCCATAGGGCGGCACACAATTGGCCTAGTGTCGTCCGGGTTAGGGAAGGGTTTGGCCGGGGGGGGGGGGGCTTTACTTGGCTCATTGCACTCTAGCGACTACTTGTGGCGGGCCAGGCGCCTGCAGGCTGACAGTGCTTGTCAGTTGAACGGTGTTTCCTCTGACACATTGGTGCAGCTGGTTTCCGGGTTAAGCTGGCAGGTGTTAAGAAGCGTGGTTTGGTGGGTCATGTTTCGGAGGACACGTGATTCGACCTTCGCCTCTCCTGAGCCCTTTGGGGAGATACGGTGATGAAACAAGATCGTAATTGGATCACAATTGTATATCACAAAAAGGGGGTAAAATACAACAACAACAAAATTATACAAAAAAAAGTGTCCTTCGAGAGCTCAGTTTAAACAGAGAACCTAAATTAATGGGCCTGTCACGCCCTGACCTTAGAGTTCCTTTATTCTCTATTTTGGGTTAGGTCAGGGTGTGACTCGGGTGGGCATTCTAGTTTTATTATTTCTATGTCGGCCTGGTATGGTTCCTAATCAGAGGCAGCTGTCTATCGTTGTCTCTGATTGGGGATCATATTTAGGCAGCCTTTTCCCACCTGTTTGTTGTGGGATATTATTTTGTGTATAGTTGCTGGTTATTACTACATAGCTTCACGTTTGTTTCTTTCTTCTTTATTGTTTTTTGCTGGTTCACATTAAATAAAGATGATGAACCCAACCCACGCTGCACCTTGGTCCGATTCTTACAACAACGTTCGTGACATGGCCTGTGGTGGTTTTTAAGGAAGCAGTGTGGCAGACAATTGGAAACATGATGTACAGGGTGCAGAGGTTAAGCATAGGAAATACACAATCAGTGCCTTGTTCTGCATGACAAGCCATGGACACTCTGGGTATTTACGTCCGAGCCTAAATGGGATTGGTCTGGCTGAGGAGTGGTGGGGTTAGTGTTAGGGGGTTGGCGCATGGCTCTCTGTCTCTGGAGTTGATTTGTGAGAGCAGGGTTCAAGTTTAGCAGGGCCACTCTGCCCTGGTGTGTGGGTCAGGTTAGAAGACACCCTCCCCACTGTATGGAACAGCTCATTGAATTGGTCCTTTACCTGTTTGAGTGAGGCACCAGGACTAGAAATGTTGAAGCACTTTCACAGTTCAGGATAGAGAATAATACAATATGATAGTAATAATAACATACTGCAATCATACTGTATATTCAGGATCAACATTTATACATTTAAACATGTCCATTTATGTCAAACAGAAGAGAAGAATGGAGTCGACCCGATCTCTGCTCACCTTGTGACTGGGTGAACTTTTCAGCAGTCTGACTTTCTGCGACCTCGGTGGCAACCATGACGATGATGACAACAATGCAGGCCAAGGTCCTCCATAGCATTTCCATGGTTACTACAGCAAGCTTCAGTGCGGTCCCCAGGCCTCTGTCCCAACATGTCTTCTGCCCTCTGATGCCCCTCGCTCACCAATGGGACGCAGTGCACTCAAGGGCCATGGCAGCAGGATAGAGCTCCAGAGACTGTACTGGAGAGCTCTGGACACACAGCCTCTCTGCTTCTGTCTCTCTGGTAGAACCACGGTCAGGAGAAGATTCTGATAGAGAGACTGTCTCTTGAGTACAGCAGCAGCAACAGCGGACTCTATAATGTACTGTGGCCTCTCTGTGGAAGAGAAACAGGTTAGTGTGAGGGGAGAGTGGGGAGGGAGAGAGAGAGGGCATGAGATCCACCTGACCCAAATGGTTCCCCTCTGACAACACAAATATATCTAGTCTGTAGTCAGTGCCTCATAAACAGCCATCTCCCACTGCGTCTTCAGCTAATCAATCATTCCTCCTGTCACAGGAAAACTGTGGCTGACAATCTGACGACTAGGGTTTGCAAGTCTCGACCTGGGGGCCACTGTGTCTATTTTAGTGGTCTGAAATGAGTTAAAGCAGAATGGAAGACATTGATCTTTTAAAACGCTGTGCTTAGGCTGAGTAGGGTTGGAAGTGGGTGCTATGTCAGTGGCTGTGGAGGAAAATCACCCACACTCACTTTGGGCCTAATGTGGCCTGGCCCCATTACAGGATTGAGGCAGACACACAGCGAGAATAGGCCATTAGCCACAGATCAGGCAATTGTTGGGAAATCAAAAAATGGCCTTTGAAAAAGCAACATTGGTTATTATTACATTAAAACACTGAAGATGTCCTTTTCACCATCGCACTTTGAAGTGTACAGAGGAGTTAAAAGCTTACTAACAGTAACATTGGGACTTTTGTTCCTAAGCCATTTTGGCAATGTCATTGAGAGGCCCAAACCCAATATTTGATACCGTTCCCTGCCACACTGCCCACCTCCCTCCATTCCCCCTCTAATCGCTCTCTCAGTGTGTCTGAGTAAAGAACAGAGCAGAGACACTGGCTCAGATGGGATGGCTGGCTGCAAACCAACTGTAGGCAAAGGTAATCGGAAGCAGATGGGAAATTATTTGGCGACGAGCGTGAGGGAACAAGTTGCTTGCCTCCTGACAAAAAAATTACTAACAGGGAGTTCAAAGCTCAAGGGGCTGAAAGAGAGATGGGAGAGAGTGTGCTGTTCAGTCCAGCTGGGAGAGACATTCTTGAATACTAACACACCGGTTATGAATACGTGTAGGTGTGTGTTTGTATTTGTATGTGTAGGTGTATATTTGTATTTGTGTGTGTGTGTGTATGTGTGTTTGGTTTTACTATCCTTGTTGGGACCAGAAGCCCTCACAAGGATAGCAAAACAAGGAAAGTAGGGACATTTCGCCGGTCCCCACAAGGAAAAAAGCTATTTTAGGGTTAGGTGTTAGGGTTAGGAGTTAGGGGTTAGGTTAAGGGTTAGGTTTAGGGTTAGGTGTTAGGGTTAGGAGTTAGGGGTTAGGTTAAGGGTTAGGTTTAGGGTTAGGTGTTAGGGTTAGGAGTTAGGGTTAGGTGTTAGGGTTAGGTGTTAGGGTTAGGTGTTAGGGTTAGGAGTTAGGGGTTAGGTTAAGGGTTAGGTTTAGGGTTAGGGTTAGGAGTTAGGGGTTAGGTTAAGGGTTAGGTTTAGGGTTAGGTGTTAGGGTTAGGAGTTAGGGTTAGGTGTTAGGGTTAGGTGTTAGGGTTAGGTGTTAGGGTTAGGAGTTAGGGTTAGGTGTTAGGGGTTAGGTTAAGGGTTAGGTTTAGGGTTAGGGTTAGGGAAAATATGATTTTGAATGAAAATTAATTGTTTGGTCCCCACAAGAATAGTAAAAAAAAGTATGTGTGTGTGTGTGAGAGAGAGAGAGGGAGAGAGGGAGAGAGGGGGGGGCAGTCCCCGCCCCTCCCGACACAGAGAGGTAAGTGGGGTAGATGTAGGCTTAATGTGCCTCTGGTTCCCTGGGTCCCAGTGCAGCAGTGCAGCAGTTCATGGTATAATACAGTCCTAAAACACTAAGGGGGCTTTGTGTTCCAACTTAAATGTGGAGCAACTGTAAACCCCTCTCCTCTCTCCATCTCCACAGCCCTCCCTCACTCCCTCTCTTCGCCCCTTCCGACCCCTCCCTCCAGGCTTTTTTCAGTAATTTCCTGCTTGGCCAAACTCTCTTTTATTTTCATTACTTTTTGTTGGAGTCTAATTTTATTGTGGGGTTATTACACTTGCAGCAATATAGCAAATGTGTCCATTAAAACTATTTCTCATCTTGTTTACTTAATCAGACCCCCTAAGATTGCCTTTGTGTTTTCAAACAAGGCTACTTAAAAGCTTTACTGACTGTCTTCAAGTTCTCCCTACACTAACTAAATCCTTGCTCAGTTAGGAAACATAACAACAATTTGGTTGAATGGGGATTTTCACAATCTCTTGAAAGTGATTTTGTCATTTGTCTTTGGGGGTCTGTTTTGCAACAGTTTTCCTTTCAGAAAGATAATGTTGATGTGTTAAGCTTTTCAACATATCTACTGCATTGGAAAAGGCAGTGAAAAGTATGTTTTTGCAGACTATCTATAGTGATGTTGCCAGGAAGCGTCCAGACAGAATTTAAAATACTAAACAAACCCATATGACCTGCTCAAAGCAAAGGCTCTCAGTCTCTCTAAGAAATGCAGATGCTAATTGTCCCCTGCTCCTAACACCACCCTCACTGTGCTCCTTTGAAGACACCACTATGATTTTCCACTCCCCCTCTCTCTCTTTTCTGATATCAGACTGACTCTTCACTCCCTCATATTATGTCATTTCTGAGTTATATTCAAGTAGGGGAGAGTGTGGCCTCGCCTCTTCACTATACTGTAAACACATCAACACTAAGTGAAAGCTGGGAGCTCATGCAACACATAGCCTAGATACTTGTATCCCCCTGACAGCAGTCATTCCCTCAGAAGTGGCTTCGAAAAACAAGCTCAATTCACATGACTCCTCCATGTTAAGCCTTCCACAACAAACAACAGATGAGGTGATACAAATAATAGGGAGAATAAAGGAAGGGATCTCAGTCTAAACACTAGTGGCATTCCTCCTTCAATCCCCCCCCCCAAAAAAAAAACAATCTGGAGATGAAAAGTGTGAACATAAACAATTAGGCTTGTCAGACAGCCAAGGATGCGCACTCTGAAAATGAGCCGTAGTCTAAGACAATATTTTCTGAGAGCTGGCTTCAGGTGGGCTGACTCAGTCAGCAACTGTAGACCATACAGAAGAGAGGCAGTTTAAGCCTTGAGTTCTTGAGTTTCATATTTCTCATGCTACATACTCACAGACAAAGAAAGACTACAGATTTGTCCATTCTCCTAAGTCAGTTGAGAGAGACCTAGGAACCTCACATGCAGATCAAACACTGGGCAGCCCTACCATGGTGAAGCTACTGGATGTGAAAGGCATTCACAATATGACCAAAACATCAATACGTTTTGTGACACAAATCCTTTCCATACATTTTTTTTGATTTAACCAAGCAACACCAACATTGGATTTTGTTACAAAAGACGCCACAAGCCTAATGTCAGCACTAGTTCACTTCTGGGTCAGTCTCATAAATCTGATCATTGGCTGAGGAAGAGGAGCACTATGTGGAGGGGGGGGGGGGGTCTGTATGGACTGCTTGTACCAGATATACAACTCTGTGTTCAATGTTCAATGAATCACTATGCAACTCCTTCAAGGTACTTGATTTGTGATTTTTTTGAAAAATATTTGTTTGAGGTGTGCGTGTGCATGAGAGAGAGACAGAGAGTGACAGACAGATGTCACCCAAACACACAAATATTCATCAAACACGTTTAAACAGTGCAGTAGTTCACTGATGTCTTGAAGAATCCACTTCTGCCTATTCTTTCTCCAACTCTTGCAGGAGCATTGCTTGCTCCCTCGCCCGTCAGAAAACCTCATAAGACCATGGGCATGTGCCATTTGACACTACATGCTGCTGCTCCCAGGCATCAGACAAGCACAGTCTCTCAACGCCCGCAACCTATGGGTTCAGCTTTTCAAATAACAGTATCAATTTCACTCAACTATATGGGGAAAGTGTTTTGGATCCATGACAGTTTCTTCATTAACCTCAACGCAATTAAACAAAGAAATACCACCAACAAATGGTGTTAATATACAATTCTAAATATTCTACTTTACTGAGAAATCAACCCCATCACAAAATATCATGGTCTGACTCGACCTGATAATTCCATGGTCATTTTCGAGTTGTGAAAAATTACTTTAAATATCTGTAAAATCGATATGGAAGACTTCTAAAGAAGCCGTCAAGCATTTTTGCGGAATGGACTATGCTCTCATAATACAGCCTACAGAGAAGTGCACACTAGGTTTACGAAAGATACGTTTAAAATAAGTTTAAAAATGAGAGTCCAGTACCTTTTTCTTGTCCCTGTCCAGATTCACTATGGTTGCCTCTCGGGGTTTCCGATGTCTTTCTCCTGTCCTCCTTTGAGACGTGTCAGTTGCCTTGAAAAGTTATGTCTGTATTGAGCCGAGGATCGTAGATGAGTGGACCTCTCCTGCTCCCAGGGTCCCACTGCCACAGCAACGCGGTGGATGCCTGCTCGTCCGCTCGCTCTCACAGCTGCGTACTAGACCAGGAAGTGAAAATGTTAATGGTAGCGTCTGTACGCACGGAGGAGCTACACCAAAGATTTTTGGCTACAGAAAACAGAGGGGGCCCAATGTGATGTTTATAACACAACTACAACCAAACGTATGCAACAACATATAAAGACATACATTTTGTTCCATTTGACGTTTACAATATGATATGTCGATGATAAGTTCAACTATACATCATGCTTGCAAGAAAAGCGACTTCCATAATAACCTGGTTTAAGAGACGGGAGAGAGGCTGCTACATCTGGTTCTTATGGGGATTCTAATCAAAATAAACGTTTTATCAACGACAATGTTATTTTTGAGAAGCCACATTCATTTTGTGAAAAACATTTCTATAATGTGTTGGATTTCCTACTTTCAGATTTTTCGAACTCACTTCTTCGTTTTCACTGGTGCAGTTTGCTATAGAACATTCGCAGATTAAACACTGCAGACACTCCGATTAGCTAGATAAAAGGAGATGTTTTAATCGGAGTACTCATCAATTACGACTTTACCCAACATAGGCCTATACCATTTACATGACTAATGCCGGCATACACGTAAACCCAGAATGAGATTGCACTGTCAGGTCTGGTGTGGAGACGTTGCTGTAGTAGGTTCTATATGACCTAGTAGTACCAGTGGGTAATTTTATGATGACAGTGTAGTTACCTGAATAGTTAAAGGAGAAGTTCACTTTATTTGAACCAAATCTCTATTTTCAATGTACATTTATCTGCAATGTATATTTGATCTGCAATGTAATAAAAAATATGAAAAATATCTGAATTGTAAATGTATCCGCAATGTAAATTTATCTGCAATGTTACATTCCATTTTGCTGCAGAGCTGGTAGGGGAAACCGTTTGATTTGCACAGAATGGATCATAGCGTTACGGATAAAGTCAGAGTGACACAATTTCATGTGTACAACATCTAAAGACTTGCTTCACTATACTGGTTGCGTTGTTGTTTCTAAAAGGAAGTATTTGGGTGTTTTTAAAGCCTTTGTTCATATTTTCCTGAGCCCCTATAACTTCTGAACAAGCATGAAGAAGTATATCACTGGTAGGGTAAGTTTCTCAAAAACAATTAAGATCACAAATATCTAGGCACTTCTATAATAATACCATTAACATTGGAAATAGAGATTTGGTTCAAATATAGTGAACGTCTCCTTTAATCCAGACCGCCCTCTGTAGTTGATTTGGAGCATGGCCTTCTTCAAACTTTTTTTTGTAAGGTATGGTAGACAATGCATTGGCCCTGTTTTGAAATGTGACTAACAAGATACAGTGCATTCGGAAAGCATTCAGCCCCCTTTACATTATCCACATTTTCCCTCATCAATCCACACACAATACCATGTACTGACAAAGCGAAAACAAGGTTTTTAACCATTTTTGCAAATTTGTTAAAAATAATAAACAGAAATACCTTTTGCTATGAGACTCGAAATTGAGTTCAGGGGCATCCTGTTTCCATTGATCATCCTTGAGATGTTTCTACAACTTGAAACAACTTGAAACATGAGGTAAATTCAATTGACTGGACATGATGTGGAAAGGCACACACCTGTCTATATAAGGTCCCACAGTAGACAATGCATGTCAGAGCAAAAACCAAGTCATGAGGTCGAAGGAATTTTTAAAATTGTATTTATTTATTTCACCTTTATTTAACCAGGTAGGCCAGTTGATAAAGATAAAGATAAAGATAAAGATAAAGATAAAGCAAAGCAGTGCGACACAAACAACACAGAGTTACACATGGGATAAACAAACATATAGTCAATAACACAATAGAAAAATCTAAATACAGTGTGTGCAAATGTGGTAAGATTAGAAAGTAAGGCAAGAAATAGGCCATAGTGGCAAAATAATTACAATTTAGCAATTTAACAATGGAGTGATGGATAGTGCAGAAGATTCATTTGGCAAGTAGAGTTACTGGGGTGAGGTAGTAGGGTGGGCTATTTACAGATGGGATGTGTACAGATAAGCTGCTCTGACAGCTGATGCTTAAAGTTAGTGAGAGAGATGTAAAACTCCAGCTTCAGTGATTTTTGCAATTCGTTCCAGTCATTGGCAGCAGAGAACTGGAAGGAAAGGCAGCCAAATGGGAGTTGGCTTTGGGGATGACCAGTGATATATACCTGCTACGGGTGGGTGCTGCTATGTTGAACAGTGAGCTGAGATTAGGCGGGGCTTTACCTAGCAAAGACTTATAGATGGCCTGGAGCCAGTGGGTTTGGCGACGAATATGAAGCTAGGGCCAGCCAACGAGAGCATACAGGTCGCATTGGTGGGGCTTTGGTGACAAAATGGATGGCACTGTGATAGACTACATCGAATTTGCTGAGTAGAGTGTTGGAGGCTATTTTGTAAATGACATCGTCGAAGTCAATGATCGGTAGGACTGTCAGTTTTACGAAGGTATGTTTGGCAGCATGAGTGAAGGGTGCTTTGTTGTGGAATAGGAAGCTGATTCTAGAACATTTTTTGGATTGGAGATGCTTAATGTGAGTCTGGAAGGAGAGTTTACAGTCTAACCAGACACCTAGGTATTTGTGGTTGTCCACATATTCTAGGTCAGAACCGTCCAGTGTAGTGATGCTAGACGGGCGGGCGGGTGGGGCAGCGATCGGTTGAAGAGCATGCATTTAGTTTTACTTGCATTGAAGAGCAGTTGGAGGCCACGGAAGGAGAGTTGTATGGCATTGAAGCTCGTCTGGAGGTTTGTTAACAGTGTCCAAAGAAGGGCCAGAGGTATACAGAATGGTGTCGTCTGCGTAGAGGTGGATCAGAGAATCACCAGCAGTAGAGCTCCAAGAGCTCCAAGAAAGGATTGTCTCGGGGCACAGATCTGGGGAAGGGTAGCAAAACATTTTGGCTGCATTGAAGATCCCCAAGAACACAGTAGCCTCCATCATTCTTAAATGGAAGAAGTTTGGACACCTAAAGGACTCTCAGACCATGAGAAACAAGATTCTGTGGTCTGATGAAACCAAGATTGAACTCTTTGGCCTGAATGCCAAGCATCACGTCTGGAGGAAACCTGGCACCAGCCCTACGGTGAAGAATGGTGGTGGCAGCATCATGTTGTGGGGATGTTTTTCAGCAGCAGGGACTGGGAGACTAGTCAGGATCGAGGGAAAGATGAACGGCGCAAAGTACAGAGAGATCCTTGATGAAAACCTGCTCAGGACCTTAGACTGGGGTGAAGGTTCACCTACCAACAGGACAACGATACTAAGCACACAGCCAAGACAATGCAGGAGTGGCTTCGAGACAAGTCTCTGAATGTCCTTGAGTGGCCCAGCCAGAGCCCGGACTTGAACCTGATCGAAAATCTCTGGAGAGACCTGAAAATAGCTGTGCAGTGACGCTCCCCATCCAACCTGACAGAGCTGGAGAGGATCTGCAGAGAAGAATGGGAGAAACTCCCCAAATACAAATGAGTCAAGCTTGCAGCGTCGTACCCAAGAAGACTCAAGGCTGTAATCACTGCCAAATGTGCTTCAACAAAGTACTGAGTAAAGGGTCTGAATCCTTATGTAAATGTGATATTTCACTTTTTTTTTAAATATAAATTAGCAAAAATGTCTAAACCTATTTTTGCTTCATCATTATGGGGTATTGTGTGTAGATTGATGAGTGAAAAAACAAATTAATCAATTTTAGAATACGGCTGTAACGTTAACAAAATGTGGAAAAAGTTAAGGGGTCTGAATACTTTCCGAATGCAATGTATTTGAATGTTTCATCTAACCATTAAAACCTCCGTCATAGACTCACTGCTGGAGGGTCGTGGTGGCAGGCTACAGGTGGAGACAGAAGATTGGGGCTGCTGTTTCAGATAGCTGTATAGAGAACTGCTGTCACTTCATGTAGCTGAGGTAAGGAAGTAGGTTAGTTTCTCTGTGAAGATTCCAGACTGTATCGATCAACCGACATAGTTTTCCTGCAACCTCACACGATCACTGATGCCTCTGCTCTGTCACCAGACTCAGCTACTCTCTCTCTGAGGTCAACCTGTCTAGCTCTGACTTCTCTTCCCTTGGTTCCAGTTAAATCGTTTATGGTGAGTGCATCTTAAGTCAGTCCTGTGTTTTTTATATACTTATTGGCAATAGAGTAAATAGGATTATATTTTTTAAATCTTTATATAACAAGGCTATTGTCTTTCAGAGATGGAAAAAACGTCAGTTGAAATGCTATTACTTTAATCTACTTTGAAGTATACTAATACAATATTTTAGACTGAATTTATATCAATGATATATATAAATAAACTATAGACTGTTCTGGAAATGTGTGTCCCCTTGTAACCAGTGCCTTGAACACATTTAAGTGTTAATACGTTTCTATTAGCAGAGTTTATGCTGTAACAAATGCAAAATGTGTTCACCACAGTGTGGCAAAGACATTCTAGCCGTGGCTTCAAAAGTAGAGATTATATTTATAAATAGTTATTTTCATTGTGTATATGAATAGAAAGCCAAACGGGGGTACGGTTTTCAAGTGGACACACCCAAGGGTTCTATGTGTGTTGTTTATTGCTTGTAACTTTCTTTTTGAATTATAGATTCTATTTTGAGACTTGTTGGCACGTGTAATCAGATAATTATTACAAAATAGATTACCAATACTGTGCTTTGTATGAAAATAAGGGGCTGTCTTTCTATATTATTTTTAAGAGACTCATCTAGATGACAGACCAACCTTCTGTGACATTTACGGACCTACTGTAATCCAGTTCAACCAATGCAATGGAATATCTATAAAATACAACATGATTTGCCTGTCTAGATAGGTCCCTGGCTTAAACAGGACTGGCTAAACTAGTGTCTTGAGGATCTGAGGACTTCTGGGCCCATGTGTAGCTCAACTCTTTATAGAGATGCCACAACCCAGATCACTGAGACTGATGTGTTGTCGTTCCAGGGAAAGAGTTAGGGCTTACAAATACTTAATTATACTCTTAGGTTTGGTCTTAAGCTCGACTGGCTAAATATAGTTGGATGAGGGACCACTGTCCGAAACCCAACAAGGCAACAGTAAGCACTTTGCGGGTTACATGTTCATGAAACAAAAGCAGGAAACGAAATTCAAAAAGCTTGATTTGAAATCGACAATAATCTTCTACGTAGGCCCATAGGAAAAATATGCGCATTGGAGTCTCTTCGATTTTCCATTGACGTAAGCAATTTATAAGGTAGCAGTCTGGCCCACTGACTTCATTTGTACATTAACCTCCCATCATTTTAATGTAGACCTACGCTTGATGTTTGTAGGCCTATTTGTGTGGTTGTTTCTACAAAACACTGCAGGTGTTATTAAGCAACATGGTGTGGTTTATCTGTTCTAGAGGCCTAGAATGATAACAACATAAAGAATTGCTGCATTGAACACATGTATATATCTGGACATGTTTTGATAAGCCTAACTTATTAGATGTTCGCCTGATTTTAAAAATGTTGCTAAGTGCATAGTAGCCAAAGTAATGTAATGATTTAGGAATGTTTTTATTAGAGTAACTTACAAAACCGATGCCCCTCCTGATATATAAAGTGTCTTTTGTATGATCAATTGAATCCAATTCAAAGACAAATAATAACCCACACTTTGTTTGGTCTTACTATGATTATATGAAATACAAGGCAAATATGCATTATTATTGTTACAGTTCATGACCATGAGCCAGTGAACTAATTTAGCAACCCTGAGTCAACTGTTAATAGTTGATGAATGTCATGTTTTATAGCCAAACCAAAGACCCTCCGTGTTATCCTCTGTGCCGCAGTGGATAGGGCATTCCGTCTGTAGAGCTCAAAGCCACTTGTACCTGCATGGGAAAAGCTGTGCGTCAGAACACAGAAGGGTTTCTGCTCTGCTATCTCCCCGCTCTTTAAAGCTACAGCCTTCAGCCTGCCGAGGCTGGTACTGTATGCCCTGTACTGGCTCAGCTGTTAACCACAACCAACCTCCAGGCAAAGCACAGAGAGTATAGACCTACAGCTGTTTTCTATGTGGTCCTAATGTCTGTTCTGAGGTGGAAGGAAAGCAAGATGAGGGAAGAGAATTGGTGTGTTCAAAAGCAAACAGCATATTTATGCTCCAATTATTAAGTAGTGGTGAGACCTTTATGGATTTGTCTGTGTTCACTCATAAATTCAGGAAACTAGAAAATAAAATGTGGACATTTCCTAGTCAACAACTCTCTTGTTGACAATACGTCTTCTTCTCTGACAGATTGGTTTTTATGCTTAACATCTTTCAATTTTCATGGTAACTGACTTTTATGGTTACTCTCAAGTACTTTATTCTGTCATTCAGGGTTTTAGCTGTTAAATTCAGCTCATATAATACCAGGATAAAAAAGACAGGAAATAAAACTACAGTGCCTTGCGAAAGTATTCGGCCCCCTTGAACTTTGCGACCCTTCGCCACATTGCAGGCTTCAAACATAAAGATATAAAACTGTATTTTTTTGTGAAGAATCAACAACAAGTGGGACACAATCATGAAGTGGAACGACATTTATTGGATATTTCAAACTTTTTTAACAAATCAAAAACTGAAAAATTGGGTGTGCAAAATTATTCAGCCCCCTTAAGTTAATACTTTGTAGCGCCACCTTTTGCTGCGATTACAGCTGTAAGTCGCTTGGGGTATGTCTCTATCAGTTTTGCACATCGAGAGACTGACATGTTTTCCCATTCCTCCTTGCAAAACAGCTCGAGCTCAGTGAGGTTGGATGGAGAGCATTTGTGAACAGCAGTTTTCAGTTCTTTCCACAGATTCTCGATTGGATTCAGGTCTGGACTTTGACTTGGCCATTCTAACACCTGGATATGTTTATTTTTGAACCATTCCATTGTAGATTTTGCTTTATGTTTTGGATCATTGTCTTGTTGGAAGACAAATCTCCGTCCCAGTCTCAGGTCTTTTGCAGACTCCATCAGGTTTTCTTCCAGAATGGTCCTGTATTTGGCTCCATCCATCTTCCCATCAATTTTAACCATCTTCCCTGTCCCTGCTGAAGAAAAGCAGGCCCAAACCATGATGCTGCCACCACCATGTTTGACAGTGGGGATGGTGTGTTCAGCTGTGTTGCTTTTACGGCAAACATAACGTTTTGCAATGTTGCCAAAAAGTTCAATTTTGGTTTCATCTGACCAGAGCACCTTCTTCCACATGTTTGGTGTGTCTCCCAGGTGGCTTGTGGCAAACTTTAAACGACACTTTTTATGGATATCTTTAAGAAATGGCTTTCTTCTTGCCACTCTTCCATAAAGGCCAGATTTGTGCAATATACAACTGATTGTTGTCCTATGGACAGAGTCTCCCACCTCAGCTGTAGATCTCTGCAGTTCATCCAGAGTGATCATGGGCCTCTTGGCTGCATCTCTGATCAGTCTTCTCCTTGTATGAGCTGAAAGTTTAGAGGGACGGCCAGGTCTTGGTAGATTTGCAGTGGTCTGATACCTTCCATTTCAATATTATCGCTTGCACAGTGCTCCTTGGGATGTTTAAAGCTTGGGAAATCTTTTTGTATACAAACCAGTCTTTAAACTTCTTCACAACAGTATCTCGGACCTGCCTGGTGTGTTCCTTGTTCTTCATGATGCTCTCTGCACTTTTAATGGACCTCTGAGACTATCACAGTGCAGGTGCATTTATACGGAGACTTGATTACACACAGGTGGATTGTATTTATTATCATTAGTCATTTAGGTCAACATTGGATCATTCAGAGATCCTCACTGAACTTCTGGAGAGAGTTTGCTGCCCTGAAAGTAAAGGGGCTGAATAATTTTGCACGCCCAATCTTTCAGTTTTTGATTTGTTAAAAAAGTTTGAAATATCCAATAAATGTCGTTCCACTTCATGATTGTGTCCCACTTGTTGTTGATTCTTCACAAAAAAATACAGTTTTATATCTTTATGTTTGAAGCCTGAAATGTGGCAAAAGGTCGCAAAGTTCAAGGGGGCCGAATACTTTCGCAAGGCACTGTAAACACTAGTCAGTTCAGTTTGAGCCATTCACAACATGTAAAGGCCACTGTCCTTTAACCGTGTGGTGAGGTGGGGGGGTTTGAAGTTCTCAGGCCATGGTGGAGTCTATGTGCGTTGTGGCTCATTGCGGCTCTCTGTGGCTCTGTCTGTGTGTCCGCCGTGGATGTGGGCAGTCTGTCACAGCTACGCCCAGGAAACTGTGGTTGAATCACACTACACTTTTAAGCATAGACACAAGCTTCAGGTGATAGTCCTTACATTCTCCCCTTTTGACATACCACCACCTCAGAGAATCATTTCACCAAGCACAAGACTTCAGATCTCTGAAACAAAAATCAAATACTGGCCATGAAGAGTTCCCATAAGGAGCTAGTAGTAATTGTGTATCATGTAATTAACTGAAGTTTAATTTTGGCAGGTCATTTAACTGCAAACCAAACCAAGGAAAACCACCCTAACCTATGACTCACACCAACAGATTGGAAAACATGTTTAGCTAAAGCTTTCTTTTTCCAAAATGGGGGTGTCAATTGAAAAGAAAAAGGGGAAGTTATATGACGACCGCAAATAGAAAACTGCATCAAAGTATCACTATGTTAACTGATTCAATGCCCATCTTTATTTTGTCTACCAAGCTCCTTTTTGTAAGTGTGTGTGACATGGTATCATGGTATCCATGTTTTGAAAGTTATCATGATACTCATCTGTGTATTTCCCACCAACAGGCTTTTCTCACTTGTTATCAAATAAAGCTAGCTCACAGTAGAACAGACACAAAATGCTGTGATGCTAACCTGTAGTCTACACTTGGTTTATTTTACATTTCCTGATAGTCAGTTAAAAGCACAAGTTGGGGGCTTTACATCTGTTTGTTTTTTTATTTTCATGCATCTAAAAAATATATATTCCCTTAATTTTCATTTAAATTAGTCACTAGTGTGTTGAAAAGTTTTGGAAACAGCAGCACCTGCTCAACGGAAGAGTGAGAAACTAAAGAGAGGTTGGAGAAGGAGGATGGGGGCGGTTGTCAACTTCCTGTTGTGGCTGTGCTTAACACCAGCCTGTGCCGGTGCAGAGAAACACACACTCCCTATCTCAAATACTGCACACTGAACAGCCCAACCACACAAATACCTCAGTCACTCATCTGGGTCCATAAGATGGAGGCTCAATGTGAGTTATAATAAAGGCTGAAGACTGTACCTCATCAACAACCTCAATTAGAAAAACACATATCCTGTAGTAATTTGAATATTGTTTTTTTAAATAGTGGTCATCCATGATTATTTTCCATTCTCCTTATATAGATCTTTAACCAGGAGCCTCCAGCCATCTCCAACCCTTTTAACTGAGGAGTCTTCCCTCGTACTGCCTGAGGAGACTCAGACATGGCGACAGACCCTGCGGCAGAGCTGCCTTTCTTCTACGGCAGTATCAGTCGTTCGGAGGCTGAGGAGCACCTGAAGCTGGCAGGCATGGCCGACGGGCTGTTCCTGCTGCGCCAGTGTTTGCGGAGCCTGGGCGGCTACGTGGTCTCTCTGGTGTGGAACGTGGAGTTCCACCACTACTCTGTGGAGAAACAGCTCAACAGCACCTACTGTATTGCAGGTGGAAAGCCGCACTGTGGTCCAGCGGAGCTCTGTGAGTTTTACAGTAATGATTCAGATGGCCTGGTGTGCACCCTGAGGAAGCCCTGTCTGCGCTCCCCAGACAACCCCATCAGAGCAGGCGTCTTTGATAACCTGAGGGACAACATGCTGAGGGAGTATGTACGACAGACCTGGAACCTGGAGGTGAGGGTTGGCTAAATTACATTTGAGTAATTTCACAGACGCTGTTAACCAGAGCGACTATCACAGGATGAGAGGCAGCAGGGCCTGAAGTCACATAAACACTGTCTCTGATGTAGTTTCCTGTCTGATTTTGTATCTGTGTTCAGGGGGAGGCCATGGAGCAGGCTATCATCAGCCAGGCTCCACAGCTGGAGAAGCTGATCGCCACCACCGCCCATGAGAGGATGCCCTGGTACCACAGCAAGATACCTCGCCAGGAAGGGGAGAGGCGGCTCTACTCCGGGGCACAGCCAGATGGAAAGTTCCTGTGAGTCATGAAATGCATTTTAGTCAAACACTACACAAAGGTTCTAAAAACACCCCAAAAATATTTTGATTTGAGTTTTTATTAATCAGAGTCAGAGACAGGGAAGAGTCTGGAACCTTTGCCCTTTCTTTGATGTACGGAAAAACGGCCTACCATTACCAGATCCTACATGACAAATCAGGGAAGTACTCCATGCCAGAGGGAACCAAATTTGACACTGTGTGGCAGGTAGGCTGTTCTCTCTTCTCCAATAAATGAGTCCAAGTTTATTATGTCTGCTACCTAATGTTTAAGACAAAGAGAGTTATCTTTCCCTGCCACTCTCCCTCCCTTCTGCAGCTGGTTGAGTATCTGAAGATGAAACCTGATGGGCTAGTGACAGTTCTGAGGGAACCGTGTGTGAACCGCAGCAACACCAAACGTACTTAACTAACATTTTGTTGACAATTATCAAATTATTCTTATTGTTTCACTTAACTTTGTCCCTCATGGCATTGAATTCATTTTCTTATTTCTCAAATATTTTTTCAGAGACTCCTGTTGTGCCCTCGTGGGTGAGTATCAAGAACATTCTCCATGGTAGATACTCTCTTTCCAATGTATTTATTGAGGCATCTGCTAAATGGCTTATTATTATTATTATTATATTACTATTAAATACAGTAAATTTCTTTCAGAGGCGGCCCAGAACAAATGGATACACACCGCCACCTGGGGGTAGGTCAATAACATTACAACAGACACACATGGTCTTTCTACCAAAACCCACACATACACAAATCACTAAATTTGTCTTTTTAAATGTTTTTATTATTTTTGATTTTACCCCTTTTTCTCCCCAATTTCGTGGTACCCAATTGTTTTTAGTAGCTACTATCTGGTAGGTTGAAAGTTTGAAAGTCATGCGTCCTCCAATACACAACCCAACCAAAGTCTTTAAGACATTTCCCTGTGGTTTGTCCCTTTCTTACAGTACCTCTGGGGGGCTCCAAGGAAATCAAGACTTCCCCACCCACAGACCGTCCGATGTTGCCCATGGACTGCAGTGAATTTGTCAACCCTTACCATGACCCTAATGACCTGAAGAAGTTCTTCATCAATAGGGATCAGCTGATGATTGACGAGGTGGAGCTCGGCTCGGGAAACTTTGGCTGTGTCAAGAAAGGAGTCTTCAAAACAAATAAGTGAGAGGGGGGTTGACCTGCTTTTTGGATGAATCAAACCAGAACATCAGATCCTGAGTTTAGAACCTATAACGTCAGCCTAGAGCCATTTATAACAATTGATAACTACCTTTTAGGTCAGAGATTACTCATTATTTTTACTGACAAAATTAGCTGATCAGGAAAAAATCTGGACCCCAGTTATAGGTTATAATTAGGAAAAACATGTGGCCCTATTCATAACACCAATAATTCCTGTGTGGTTCCAGGGGCCACACTGATGTGGCCATCAAGGTGCTGAAGAGTGAGAATGAGAAGCTGGTGAAAGATGAGATGATGAGGGAGGCGGAGATCATGCACCAGCTGAGTAACCCTTACATCGTCCGCATGCTGGGGCTCTGCCAGGCTGAGTGCCTGATGCTGGTGATGGAAATGGCTTCTGTTGGGCCACTCAACAAGTTCCTCTCCACCAATAAGTAAGGTCAATTATTTGACACGTGTAGTACAATATATACAGTTTCATAAGGCATGTTATTCTCTTAGTAGTGACATTGATCATAGAGAGTAACGGAAATTCCATTAATGATAGCACTACTAATACTCAAACAATACCATGACATACTGTAATTTCTCAAAAGGTTTATTTGAGTTCCCTTTCTGTCCTTCTACCTCTCAGGGATAAAGTCACAGTGGAGAACATTGTGGGTCTGATGCACCAGGTGTCTATGGGAATGAAGTACCTGGAGGAGAAGAACTTTGTGCACAGAGACCTGGCAGCTCGCAACGTCCTGCTGGTCAACCAACAGTTTGCCAAGATCAGTGACTTTGGTCTGTCCAAGGCTTTGGGTGCTGATGACAACTATTACAAGGTAGGAGTCTCTTGCACGTGTCATGTGCTATAATCTTGGTCTGTTTTATATAGTCAGTTCTTAAAACATTATTCATGTGGTATGGTATGCGTGTGTGTGTGTGCGTGCGTGTGTGCATGGGTACATAGGCACGCACAGCAGGAAAATGGCCGCTGAAGTGGTATGCTCCCGAATGCATGAACTTCCACAAGTTCTCCAGCAAGAGTGATGTCTGGAGCTTTGGTGTCACCATGTGGGAAGCCTTTTCTTATGGAGGAAAACCATACAAGGTACAATCTGTATAGCACCCGCAAGACATATAACCACAATATAGTTAAATGTTTATACTGTATTATAAACTGGGTAGTTCGAGCCTTGAATGCTGATTGGCTGAAATCCGTGGTATATCAGACCGCATACCACGGGTATGACAAAACATTTCTTTATACTGGTCTAATTACATTTGTTACCAGTTTATAATAGCAATAAGGCACCTCGGGTTTGTGGTATATGACCAATATAGCACTGTTAAGGGCTGTATCCAGGCACTCCGTGTTATGTCATGCATAAGAACAGCCCTTGGCCATCTACCTCATCCCCTCGTGCCTTATTGCTTAAATAACAACCTCCAACACAGTGCTGTCTAGATTAACTTAATCTGCGTCTTCACCAAATATGATCAGAAAATGAAAGGTCCGGAGGTGATCAGTTTCATTGCCAGTGGGAGCCGGATGGAATGTCCGTCTGGATGTCCAGATAGAATGTATGCACTGATGAAGGACTGCTGGACATACAAGTAAGTGAGAAACTAGAGACCTATTCATTTTCACACCACATGGGAAGTAGGCTACTAGGCCACACCGCTGCCCATTTAAAAGTAGATGCATCACATGTAAAGTGTCTGACCTTTCTCTTCTCAGACACGAGGACCGGCCAGGCTTTGTGAAGGTGGAGGAGTGCATGCGAGTCTTTTATTACTCCATATCCAACAAAACTCCTCCTGAGGTGACCGCAGACGCTGCTGAGCCTCTCAAGTAGACCAGAGACAACAGACACTCTGTCCCCCCGCCATACAATGCATTCTTTGAGATAGACAAAGAGATTCTTATGAACTAGTCTGGCCACTAGCTAACAGCTTCAGCAACAGGCAGCTACAGTAAACAGCTAAACAAGCCTTATTGACACAAATGTGAGTTTGTAATTAAAGTCATTCTTGTGAGGATGCTCCTCTTCTGAAAGGTAGCTCAAGACTCCATCATCCGAGGTTTGGAATAGTTTGAAAGAAACGCTTCACGAAGAATTGTGCATGGTAAAATTACAATTTGAAAGTGTAATGATTCCTTGGGAGTACTTATACTATAGGTCAAATGTGAATTATATTTAAGTGCTTCAGCGCTATATACATTCCTTAATATGTCATGATTAAACATTTTCACAGAATATGGTGTATCTATATCAAGTAATTGTGAAAAGAATTTGTGAATGAATTATGAAAAGTAAGAAGGCAAGAAACATCGGCTCAAACGGGCAATCTGCAGTTGCTACAGTACATCCATTTTTGGACTTATAAATTAATGATATGTACCCTTTGATTCTTGAAGAATATATCTTGTAAATTCCTCATGAGCTTAGCTCAACTGTCGTACCAGATCCAAAATAAAAGTTTGTTTTACTCCAATGTTTGTAAACAAAGTAAATGTAAACAAACACTATATAGCCTCAAAACATGATTAAAACTATACTGAACAACAATATAAATGCAACACACAATAGTTTCAAAGATTTTACTGAGTTGCAGTTCATATAAGGCAATCAGTCAATTGAAATAAATTCATTAGGTCCTAATCTCTGGATTCCACATGACTGGGAACACGATATGCATTTGTTGGTCACAGATACTTTGGGGTCTGGATCAGCAAACCAGTCAGTATCTGGTGTGACCACCTCATGCAGCGCAACACATCTCCTTCGCATAGAGTTGATCAGGCTGTTGATTGTGGACTGTGGAATGTTGTTCCATTCCCCTTCAATGGCTGTGCGAAGTTGCTAGATATTGGAACTGGAACACGCAGTAGTACACGTCGATCCAGAGCATCCAAACATGCTCAATGGGTGACATGTCTGGTGAGTATGCAGGCCATGGAAGAACTGGAACATTTTCTACTTCCAGGAGTTGTGTACAGATCCTTGTGACATGGGGCTGTGAATCACATGAGGTGATTGCGGCGGATGAAAGGCACGACAATGGCCATCGATGAAATGCAATTGCGTTCGTTGTCCGTAGCTTATGTCTGCCCATACCATAACCTCAACGCCACCATGGGGCACTCTGTTCACAACGTTGACATCAGCAAACCGCTCACCCACACAACACAATCTGCCCGGCACAGTTGAAACTGGGATTCAACCGGGAAGAGCACACTTCCCCAGTGTGCCAGTGGCCATTGACGTTGAACATTTGCCCACTGAAGTCGGTTACAACACCGAACTGCGGTCAGGTCAAGACCCTGGTGTAGACGACGAGCACGCAGATGAGCTTCCCTGAGACAGTTTCTGACAGATTGGGCAGAAATTCTTAGGTTGTGCAAACCCACAGTTTCATCAGCTGTATGGGTGGCAGGTCTCAGACGATCCGGCAGGTGAAGAAAATGGATAGTCCTGGGCTGGCGGGATTACACATGGTCCGAGGTTGTAAGGCCGGTTGGACATACTGCCAAATTCTTTTAAACGATATTGGAAGCAGCTTATGGTAGAGAAATTAACATTAATGTCTCTGGCAACAGCACTGGTGGACATTCCTGCATTCAGCATGCCATTTGCACGCTCCCTCAAAACTTGAGACATCTGTGGCAATGTGTTGTGTGACAGAACTACACATTTTAGTGGCCTTTTATTATTCCCCGCACAAGGTGCACCTGTGTAATAACCATGCTGTTTAATCAGCTTCTTGATATGCCACACCTGTCAGATGGGTGAATTGTCTTGGCAAAGGAGAAATGGTCACTAACAGGGGTGTAAACAAATTTGTTCACAACATTTGAGAGAAATAAGCTTTTTGTGTGTATGAAACATTTCTGGGAAATTTTATTTCAGTTCATGAAACATGGGACCAACACTTTACATGTTGCTTTGATATTTTTGTTAAGTGTACTTTCCCCAAGTGAAGGTTCTTCTTTATGAAGTAACGATAGAAGTAGCTGATAACGGGCTACATAGACACTGATAAGACAATTCAAAGGGGGAAACACAGCATGTACAGTTGAAGTCGGAAGTTTACATACACTTAGGTTGGAGTCATTGAACTAGTTTTCAACCACTCCACAAATGTATTTTTAACAAACTATAGTTTTGGCAAGTTGGTTAGGACATCTACTTTGTGCATGACACAAGTAATTTTTCCAACAATTGTTTACAGACAGATTATTTCACTTATAATTGACTGTATCACAATTCCAGTGGGTCAGAAGTTTACATACACTAAGTTGACTGTGCCTTTAAACAGCTTCGGAAATTCCAGAAAATGATGTCATGGCTTTAGAAGCTTCTGATAGGCTAATTGACATCATTTGAGTCAATTAGAGGCGTACCTGTGGATGTCTTTCAAGGCCTACCTTCAAACTCAGTGCCTCTGCTTGACATCATGGGAAAATCAAAAGAAATCAGCCAAGACCCCAGAAAAAAATTATTGACTTCTGATAAAATAATTTATAAGATTTAAGATAAATTATTAAATAATTATATCCGGAAACTTAACCATTAGGGATGAGAGGTTATGTAACATGGATAAGGAGTAATTAAATATATTAAACATAAGTTAGGTTAGACTGGGAAAGAGAGGAATGTGTGTGTATGCCTAAGAAAACACCTAGAAACAATTAAACTATGGTTGAACCGACCCGGCTATAACTCTGAGAATGTACGATAGGACAGGGAGTACCCCTCCAGTTTTCCTTTATCTGGGGGGGACTGGAACTTGAAAGGCCACTCAGCAAGGAAGAAGCCACTGCTCCAAAACCGTAACTCCAACATTTAGTCAGCCCCCAATTGTGCAAGTTCTCCCACTTAAAAAGATGAGAGACCTGTAATTTTCATCTTACGTACACTTCAACTATGACAGACAAAATGAGAAAAAAAATTGTGATTTTTAATGAATTTATTTGCAAATGATGGTGGAAAATAAGTATTTGGTCACCTACAAACAAGCAACATTTCTGGCTCTCACAGACCTGTAAGCTCCTCTGTCCTCCACTCGTTACCTGTATTAATGGCACCTGTTTGAACTTTTTATCAGTATAAAATACACCTGTCCACAACCTCAAACAGTCACACTCCAAACTCCACTATGGCCAAGACCAAAGAGCTGTCAAAGGACACCAGAAACAAAATTGTAGACCTGCACCAGGCTGGGAAGACTGAATCTGCAATAGGTAAGCAGCTCGGTTTGAAGAAATCAACTGTGGGAGCAATTATTAGGAAATGGAAGACATACTGATAATCTCCCTCGATCTGGGGCTCCACGCAAGATCTCACCCCGTGGGGTCAAAATGATCACAAGAACGGTGAGCAAAAATTCCAGAACCACACGGGGGGACCTAGTGAATGACCTGCAGAGAGCTGGGACCAAAGTAACAAAGCCTACCATCAGTAACACACTACGCCGCCAGGGACTCAAATCCTGCAGTGCCAGACGTGTTCCCCTGCTTAAGCCAGTACATGTCCAGGCCCGTCTGAAGTTTGCTAGAGAGCATTTGGATGATCCAGAAGAAGATTGGGAGAATGTCATATGGTCAGATGAAACCAAAATAGAACATTTTGGTAAAAACTCAACTCGTCGTGTTTGGAGGACAAAGAATGCTGAGTTGCATCCAAAGAACACCATACCTTCTGTGAAGCATGGGGGTGGAAACATCATGCTTTGGGGCTGTTTTTCTGCAAAGGGACCAGGACGACTGATCCGTGTAAAGGAAAGAATGAATGGGGCCATGTATCGTGAGATTTTGAGTGACAACCTCCTTCCATCAGCAAGGACATTGAAGATGAAACGTGGCTGGGTCTTTCAGCATAACAATTATCCCAAACACACCGCCCGGGCAATGAAGGAGTGGCTTCGTAAGAAGCATTTCAAGGTCCTGGAGTGGCCTAGCCAGTCTCCAGATCTCAACCTCATAGAACATCTTTGGAGGGAGTTGAACGTCCATGTTGCCCAGCAACAGCCCCAAAACATCACTGCTCTAGAGGAGATCTGCGTGGAGGAATGGGCCAAAATACCAGCAACAGTGTGTGAAAACCTTGTGAAGACTTACAGAAAATGTTTGACCTCTGTCATTGCCAACAAAGGGTATATAACAAAGTATTGAGATAAACTTTTGTTATTGACCAAATACTTATTTTCCACCATAATTTGCAAATAAATTCATTAAAAATCCTACAATGTGATTTTCTGGAATTTCTTTTCTCATTTTGTCTGTCATAGTTGAAGTGTACCTATGATGAAAATTACAGGCCTCTCTCATCTTTTTAAGTGGAAGAACTTGCACAATTGGTGGCTGACTAAATACTTTTTGCCTCACTGTACATACACTTACAATTCTAACAGCTTTTTTGTTAGTAGAGTATTTAACCATCTTAAAATACAGTTTAATTTCTTTTTGTAGGGTGAGAAAATGTGTTTTTTTGTTTGTAAATTTACATTTGTGTATATGAAATTTGGCCAAAAGAATAATGAAATGAATTACATAAAAATGTTTCAGCTTATTTCTATCGTATGTAAAGAATCCAAGTAGTACATCTCTCCACAATAGTGTAAAATATTCATAAATGTGTTCAATTATAAATCTAATGATGTCTTGCCACAGTTTTCTTACATGAATACAATGCCAAAAAAGATGCAACACTGTTTCTGGGTGGTCATTACAAAAGGAGCAATTTGAGTTGATGTTTTCCTTAAACTTCTTCATATAGTAGTTGGCAGGATAAACATTATGAATAATTTTAAAGGAAACTTCTTTAATTTTGTTAACAAGTAGGTATGTGTGTGGCAACATCCAACCTTTTTCCCAACAGATATTATCAATAAATCCATTCCAATAAGGCATGGCATTGGGTATAGATACAACATCCTGCTGAAACAAGGTTCGTATCGCTCTGTTGTTGAATGGACCAAAAGAGAAACAAATCTTTCCTACTGATGAGTCAACAGGGTCAATAGAAGGTAGGCTCGGAGGGTCAGGTCTTGACACGTTCCTGAATAACAGAGCAACACCTGAGGGAATGGCATCTAAAACAATGGCTTATAATAACAATAGAGGGAATGGCTTATAATAATTTATTTACCAGCTATGGAAATACCTTGTACTATTATTTAAATAATTTGCAAGAAGTTGGGTGATTAATAAAAACAGGTACGGGGAGATAGAACAACCTTGCCTATTCCTCTTTAACTCAAATCTAGGTGAGGTGCCATATTTCAATTTGATGGAGCTGTTACCATTTGCATAGAGAGTCTTTAATAGCCTTACAGAAAAAATCCTCAAAGCCAAGTTTCTCAAGGGAGTGGAAGAGAAACTGATGCTCTACTGTGTCAAATGCTTTATAAAAATCTAAAAATAATATGAAGCTATCCTCAGTTATTAGATCTGAGTAGTCAAGTATGTCTAATACTAGTCTGACATTGTTAGAAATATGTCTGTTCCTCATGAAGCCAGACTGTTTCATCAATGATTGCATCCAGGACTTCTTTAATTATTTTTGCAAGTGGTAAGGCTTATAGTCATTATCTTATAGTCATTATTAAGAAGACAAATTGGACGCCAGTTATCGATGAGCACCACTTATTTTTTAGGCTTAGGTATCAGTGTTATTAACCCCTGACTCATTGTAGGAGGGAGAACATTGTTTTTAATACTCTCTAAAAAAAAAAGACTTCAAATACGAAGGGAGCTACTTGTTCAGAAAATAATTTGTAAAATTCTGATGTAATTCCATCAACATCTGGTGATTTATTGTTCTTTAGATGTTTGATATACTCTATAATCTCTTCAACTTTGATGGGTTCATCACACTGTTTAGATTCTATATCACTGATAGAGTGAACATTATTCAGTGAGTTAAAAAACATATCTATGGATTCCTGACAGTACGTAGAGCTATACAATTTTCTGTAAAAATTGCTACAGTATTTAGCGATTCATTTTTGGTCATCTGTAATAACACCATCAATGTTTAATTTATGGATAGTGTTATTTTTAGAGTGACATTTCTAAAGTCTAAAGAAATAGGATGAATTCTGTTCTCCCTCCTCAATCCATTTTTTCCTAGATCTAATAAAGGCTCCTTCTGCTTTTAATCTATATATATTATCCAGTTTATTTTGTAACTCAATTAGTTCCATACGAAATACTGTATGTGCGCCTGCTTGGTCCGTGTAAAGTGACGTAAAATCAGAGGAAGTGCTTGTTATTTCTTTTTTTTTTTGGTAGGGAGGGGCTTATTTTAGTTGCCTTAGTAAAGACTTAGCGCTATGTTCAGAACTACTGACGTTATACATTAATTCAAATGTAGCCGTTGTTATATATTTAAAAAGGATTAGCAAAGTTTATTATATTCAAGAGAACACAGCAAGGGAAGGGACATTAAAGCGTAACAAGTAAGTGATAACGTTAGCCTATCTAAGTTCGGGGAAAGTGGTTGCTTTTACGGTCAGCTCGTTTGGGAGCAATTTACTCCCATTATTTCTACGTTAAATTATATAATGAATAACATGTTTTAAGGAGTAGTTTGTGGTTACCTTTATCATGCGAAAAGCAAGAAGTGCGATTGTATCCTTTTTTCTCTCATGAATAAACTTGGCGCCGTCATCTTTGAAGCATCGTAGCATCAGCGCTCCGGCTACCGCTAGGATACATCATGGACTAACGTTAGCTTCTATACTTAGTTTGTTTCACTTTTGCTCCTGACCACTTTATCTGTCTGCTGGCTAGATATAGTCATATTAATAACCTCAATATATGACATGTCGTTATTGTCTGAGGTCACTTCATAAAGTTGTGCTAGGTTGTACATGCTGTCTCGCTTTCCTGAACCAGGCCTTAATGTATTGTGAAAAGTAGGAAATTACTCATATAGCTTGCAACAAATTGTAACTACATTCTAACAACCCTCACTTTTTGCAACGTGGTAACTAACTAACTCTGTGACGATACTCACTTTGCAACATTGTAAGTGATTGGGGTTATTCTTCTCGAAGTTGATGTTCAGGTTATGTTGGAGGACTTCCTTGAATTTACCACTCTTTGGACAGCTGTCATAGATGTGTTATAAATTTTGGTTAGTTAAATATAGTTTATTAATTTGATTAACTGATTAATCCGTAGATTTTTTTTTACATTTGTTATTCATTTTCAATAATGGATTGAGACACCACAAACACTTACACTATTATGCATTTGTACCAAACAACAGAAATAATGGTGATGCAGATTTGTGAAATGTTACAGATTTATAGAAGCGCCACCAATAAATACATTGTGGGCCTACTTTGTTGGCATTGCAGCACCAGACTGAATACTGCACGTTACTGCTAAATTGGACAATATGGAATATATGTGAATCTGACACAAAATAATCCCCCCCCCCCCCCCCCCTCTCTCTGATTAGACCCTTCAGCCACAGGACCAAAACCATCTGTGAGAAAAATACAACCATTGTATAACTGCTCCACTGTTGTTTATATCTCCTTGTTCTAACCAGTAAATCATTCATTAAGACATAAACAAACTGACACATGCAACAATGTCCATGGCCCTGAAGCAAGTCTTCAACAAGGAGAGGACATTCCGGCCAAAGCGTAAGTTTGAGCCCGGGACACAGCGCTTTGAGCTGCACAAGAAGGCCCAGGCGTCTCTGAATGCAGGCCTGGACCTGAAGCAGGCGGTGGCGTTGCCCCATGGAGAGGACCTTAATGACTGGGTGGCTGTTCACGTGGTGGACTTCTTCAACCGCATCAACCTCATCTACGGCACCATCAGCGACTCCTGCACCGACCAGACCTGCCCCGTCATGTCCGGAGGGCCCAAGTACGAGTACCGCTGGCAGGACGAGCACAAGTACAAGAAGCCTACAGCCGTGCCAGCCCCAAAATACATGAGCCTGCTGATGGACTGGATCGAGGTACAGATCAACAACGAGCACATCTTCCCCACCAACGTTGGTATGTACAAAGAATGATAACTAGGTAGATGGGATCTGTTATTTGGCTATTCATGATGATGATAAATAGGTCTGAATAATCTTTATGGGCTGAATTCCTTGAGTTCTCTGTCATTATAAAGTGCAACAGCTGTATCAGTTAATCTACTATAATTCAGAAATTATTAACCTTCCGTTCTTCACTTCCTCCCACCACACATAACTTTGCGTCTGACTAGCTGTAGAAACAGCCAAGCAATGACTTTAGAAATGGTCACACAATCTACAGTAGGGTATAAATAGGAATGCATGTACACATGTCCCCAGGAATGCATTTTAAAATGCTATTAGATTAGTGTAAGAGGATAGACTGATAACTTCATCTATTCTTGATGGATGAAGGGAAATATGAATCCTCTGCCCTAGGTGTGGTATTTTCCAAGGCTCACATATCTCAATCAAGTGATACAAGCATGATCCTCCAGTACACAAGAAAATAACATCCCTCACTTGATTCACAAAAACATAGAATATTTATACCAATTGTATTTGCACCCAATGTAATATTTAAAGTTGAGAATTAATCTGACAATTAAACTGAACCAACCACAGAGATGAGGTTGAGAGCATGACCACATTTGTGTTTACTTTACATGTCACAGGAGGACACGTCTTAATCTTTTTTGTCATCTTATGTTTGGTTTTTGAAGGTACTCCCTTCCCAAAGACCTTCATGCAGGTAGCTAAGAAGATTTTGTCTCGCCTGTTCCGTGTGTTCGTCCACGTCTACATCCATCACTTTGATCGTGTGAACCAGATGGGTGCAGAGGCCCACGTCAACACCTGTTACAAGCACTTCTATTACTTTGTAACGGAGTTTAACCTCACAGACCACAAGGAGCTCGAGCCACTGGTGAGTGATAAAAAAATGATTGAATTGTCTGTCTTGTTGTAATTTTCATATATTTTCTTACATATTACATGTTTGTTTTGCAAATGAAGCTGAAAGGGAAGTTATGATGACAATATTGCACCCTAGAATTGTGATGTTTACAAGCACATTTGTGTACTTTTGCTATCATAATGTTGCCATCACTCCTGCCCCTACAGAAAGAGATGACATCACAGATGTGCCACTAAGGGAGCACCATTGACCACCTGATAAATTCCAGCTTGAAGACTAGTTCTGTCCATATAGAAGACTGAAACAGGAAACCAAATCTAAAATAGTCTTTATTTTTATAAACAAGTAATGTTATCTTTTTTAACCATGTAGGTTTGTCTAACCAGGAACGTTGTAAGGCATTCTCTTCATTTTAATTTTTAGAAAATGAGCACAGTATTAAGAGATTTTACTTTTAAAAAAAAAGTTGAATCAGTCCTGTAATTTAGTTCTTGTTCTCTTATCTAAAATGAATATATGTTTTTGTACATATCTAAGATTGTAGTATGTGGAGACATTAAATGTACTCCGTGTTCCTGCTCTAAACTCAGTGTCATGTTTAATTATGAAATGGATGCTGATTAGACAAGCAGCGTTCGAAGCCGTGCAGTATTGTCATACATTTGTATTTTTTCAGAATATACATTCAAACTGGTTTATTGTTTGTGTATTACATCTATTCAATGGTGTTGTTTTGTAAAATAACTGAGAACAAGGCCTGTGGAGTGAGGCCAATCGACGTAGTAAAACAGTCATGCAGGTCTTAAGTTAGTCCACAAGGTGGCAAAGGAGCACACAAAAATACTGCTGAGGAAAGGGTTGAGTTTATATTGTAGCAGGAAGTCCATTCAGTGTTGAATACCCCATAACGCAAATGAAAAACATATCTGCCTACCTTAGTACTATGGAAATACAGTTTTAAGGACACCTTATGGAAGTGATTTGATCTGGACTAGCCCTATGTTTGAGTAAAAGCTTCTTCAAATAATATACCAAACATAGTAGTCCTGAAGTGAACTGAATGTTTCATCCACGTGTGCTGATTGTTCACTGATCTCCTTTGTTACTATTGTCCCAGTTTGAATAAGGAGAAATGAAATGAATGCCATATTGCAGGGTTCCCCAACTGTTGTTGGACCTAAAAGACTTAAACACACCAACGCAGCTCCTTGTCATTTTAATTCTGGAAATCTTTTCCAAAGTATTCCCACGCACAATAAACAGAGACCGTTGAAGTCAGAATTTACATACACTTAGTTTGGAGTCATTAAAACCCGTTTTTCAACCACTCCACACATTTCTTGTTAACAAACTATAGTTTTGGCAAGTTATCTACTCTGTGCATGACACAAGTCATTTTTCCAACAATTGTTTACAGACAGTCAATTATAAGTGAAATAATATATTACAATTCCAGTCGGTCAGAAGTTGACTGTGCCTTTAAACAGCATGGAAAATTCCAGAAAATTATGTCATGGCTTTAGAAGCTTCTGATAGGCTAGTTAACATAATTTGAGTCAATTGGAGGTGTACCTGTGGATGTATTTCAAGGTCTACCTTCAAACTCAGTGCCTCTTTGCTTGACATGGGAAAATCAAAAGCAATCAGCTAAGACCTCAGAAAAAAAATTGTAGACCTCCACAAGTTTGGTTCACCCTTGGGAGTAATTTCCAAATGCCTGAAGGTACCACGTTCATCTGTACAAACAATAGTACGCAAGTATAAACACCATGGGACCACGCAGCCGTCATACCGCTCAGGAAGGTAACGCGAAAACGGTACAAAATTATTTATATCCACAGTAAAACGAGTCCTATATCGACAACCTGAAATGCCGCTCAGCAAGAAAGAAGACTGCTCCAAAACCGCCATATAAAAGCCAGACTACGGTTTGCAACTGCACATGGAGACAAGGATTATACTTTTTGGAGGAATGTCCTCGTCTGATGAAACAAAAATAGAACTGTTTGGCCATAATGACCATTATGTTTGGAGGCCAAAGAACACCATCCCAACCGTGAAGCATGGGGGTGGCAGAATCATGGTGTGGGGGTGCTTTGCTACACTTCACAAAAGAGATGGCATCATGAGGAAAGAAAATTATGTGGATATATTGAAGCAACATCTCAAGACATCAGTCAGGAAGTTAAAGCTTGGTCGCAAATGGGTCTTCCAAATGGACAATGACCCCAAGCATACTTTCAAAGTTGTGGCAAAATGGCTTAAGGATAACAAAGTCAAGGTATTGGAGTGGCCATCACAAAGTCCTAACCTCAATCCCATAGAAAATTTGTTTGCCGAACTGAAAAAGCGTGTGCGAGCAAGGAGGCCTACAAACCTGACTCACTTACGCCAGCTCTGTCAGGAGGAATGGGCCAAAATTCACCCAACTTATTGTGGGAAGCTTGTGGAAAGCTACCCAAAACATTTGACCCAAGTTAAACAATTTAAAGGCAATGCCACCAAATACTAATTCAGTGTATGTAAACTTCTGAGCTTAAATTTATTTGGCTAAGGTGTATGTAAACTTCCGACTTCAACTGCACATGTGCAAGATGGCGTCGACAGATAGAGCAGCTCTGCTTCTAGCTCCTATATTTCTTACAAGCATTTCACTACACCCGCAATAACATCTGCTACATGTGTATGTGACCAATAAAATATAATTTGTGTGATCGTATACAAATGTATGCAAGGTTTGGAATTATTAGGTTTTAGTCAAATGGTATATCTGCATCATCTTCTTGTGGTCAATTCGCTGTCTACAAATTATTTGTAATTACGTTCCGGACCTCTGACCATCTGCCAAAAATCGGCTTGCGGCTTAATCTAGTTGATGATCCCTGATATGGGGTGGGCTGACCAATAATATACCCATTCAGTGCACATTTGAGCAATTGTACATTTCCCTGGTGGGAATTTCGTGGAGAGGGTATTGGGTCGGCAGGCTGTATCATGTGTTGTCTCTGGTACCTACAACTTACTATAATAACATGATTTAGCTTAAAACGTGTAGTTCGTTTCAATAAACAGTGCTGTCCCACACCCACGATACATACACACATACATTAGTGGACATGTAGACCCCCCTGAACAAAACACAAGAGACACACTTACATGTTTGTTTTGGTTTTAATTCCTCCACAGTTATTACTGTAGTTGTAGGTCTATATGATGTAAGTACTTACTGCAAGTATGTTATTTAAATTAATTAGTTATGTCACTATGTTGTGAGCTACTACACATTAAAAACAGTGTCAGTGTACAGACAGCTGGATGTTAATGTATAGTGAGCGTTCTGATTCATGTCAGTCATACATCACTCAGGTGATTGGGAGGGAATGATTAGCCTGTTACAAGTGCTTAGCAAACTTTTGGAAAAAACTGTGTTTGATCAAATACAAAGTTATTTTACAGAAAACAAAATAAGAACAGACTTTCAACATGCTTATAGGGAAGGGCACTCAACATGCTCGGCACTGGACACAAATGACTGATAGAAGATTGTGGGGGCTGTTTTGTTACAATTCAGTGCAGCTGTTGATGTCATTGATCATTACGCATTGCTGAAAAAACATAGGTGTTATGGATTTGCATCCTCTGCCTTATTATGGATTGAGAGATACCTATCTAATAGATCTCAGAGGGTTTTCATAAATGGAAGCCTCTCATGCAAATTCAGTTGAGTGTGGTGTACCGCATGGCAGCTGGCTAGGGCCATTATTGTTTTCTGTTTTTACAGATGACTCATCAGTATACATGTCCGCTGCAACAGTAAAATAAATAATTGAGACACTTAACACAGAGCTCCAGTCAGTTTTAGAATGGGTAACTAGCAATAGGCTGGTGCTAAATATCTACAAAAATGAAAAGCATAATTTTTGGGACAAATCACTCGCTCAATGCTAAACCTCATTTAGATCTATTATTGAATAATGTGGTTATTGAACAAGTTGAGGAGACTAAACTGCTGGGTGTAACCCTAGATACAGTAGCAAACTGCCAAGGTCAAAACATTTAGACTCAATGGTTGCTAAAATGGGAAGAGTTATGTTCGTAATATGGCGCTGCTCTGCCTTCTGGACATCTCAGTCGTCCAGACAGGTACTATAGGACCTAGTTTTGTTGCACCTGGATTTACATAGGTAAATTGAAGTTGGTCTAGAACAAAGCAGCATGTATCGCACTTAAATGTACACAAAGGGAAAGTGTCAGTAACATGCATGTCAGTCTCTCCTGGCTCAAAGTTGAGGAGAGATTGACTGCATCACTATTGGTATTTGTGCAAGGTATTGATGTGTTGGAAGTACCAAACTGTCTGTTCAAGCAGTTGACACACAGTTCGGACACTAATTGGTACAACACAAAACATGGCACTGTGAAGAGACCTTCCGGTTGCGAGGTCCAGAACAGAGGCTGGGAAACGCACAGAATTAAATCGAGCTATGACTATGTGGAACTCTCTGCCACCCCAGGTAACTCAAGCTAGCAATAAAACAAGTTTTAAAACACTGATAAAAGAACACCTTAGTGCACAAAGGGGACTGCAAAGAGACAGACATTTTATATATATTGTATTGTAATTTGCACTTTATTATATATTAGAACTAAATAGTATATGTATGTAGTGATATGTAGGCTATGTGTGATGTTTTGAATGTATGTATTTCAGTCTGACTAATAATGTTCTGTATTATCTATTATGTCATGTTTCATGTGGACCCCAGGAAGAGTAGCTGATGCTTTTGCAACGGCTAATGGGGATCCTAAAAAATACCAAAATAATTTGTATGACTGTAGAACACAAAGTGCTATATAAATGCAATCCATTGTTATTGTCATCCTGTAAGCCACACCTCCTGAACTCAGCCAATCTGTGAACAGGCAGAAATATCCCCTCTAAAAGACTACCTACACTAGGATGTAGTTATTGATTTTGAAACTCATTCAGGAATGAGGCTGCTACTGTTACCCTGTATAAACAGTGTCCCTCCTCAGCCCCATGGTTTGTTTTCCAACCTAACTTGGGATTGTGTCATGTGGTCCTGGCCCTATTGAGTAGCAACACAGCCTTTTGCGTAATGTTCGCTGCAGTTTAAGGCCAACGTTTATGGGGCAAAATACACTGAGGGCCCTGGGAGAGGAAAGGAGAGAGAACACAGTCACACAAGATGTTCCTCCCCTCATGAAGAAGCTGTAAAGGGAATTTCCAGGTGAAACAAAAAGGAGAGCCGTCTTTGGTAAAGTCAAACAAAAATCAACCTGTTTTAATACAAGTTGCAACAGGGAGACAACCTCCAGCATGGGAGCATAGAAAAATGTCTAACGAGCCATCTCTGAGCAGGCCATTATATCACACACATTCTGTAAACATAACAAAAGACATAACACAAGGAAGTGAACCACAGTCTCACAGAATACAATAATAACCCGTGTGTCCTCAGAACTGGCACCTTTAGACTGGCGCCAACACCATCAGCAGATAGAACTGTCCATAACATTCAAGTCTAGTGACCATCAACCTTGCACAAACAGAATCATGTGTATTACAGAAAGAAAAAGTACATTACAATGTGCTAATAATCAATTAACTGAATATGAACTTCATTCATCTTAAATGTTCCATTACACAAGCCCTACAAGAAAACTAGCACAAAGCATGCTTCTCATGGCAACTTTACAGTTGGTAACAAATAGGTAAACAATAGAAAGAACATGACCTACAAGTATGGGTCATGGCAATAATTCAACATATTTTGCACAACCATTGAATTTGAACATATCAAATATTTTTAGTGTAGTATATGTATGATCAATTTTTAGAACTTGCTCAAGCTTGTTTTAAACATTGTGAGACAGCAATCCATTGCACATGACCAAAATAAATGGAATCACTATTTTACTCATTGTGTCAATGTTGCTTGGGCTTAACTTGCTCTTTAAGCAACAGGGAAGATAACACATTTGAAAATAGAGAGTTATTTCATTATCACTGCTGTGAGAGAACATTGATTGGCTGTGTATCACCTCAGCAGTTTCTGAAATGTGTCGATGCTACGTCACGACTCTCAAGATAGCATTGTACTTGATGAAGACAAATATCACATGAATACACATTGGACATGGCAAAATGTATAGAATTGCAAGAAAATTAACTTTGAAACTGCTAAACTTTCTCTGCACCTGTGACAAAATGTGTAGAATTGCAGGAAATAAACATGATGGGTGTGAACAGTTTTTGTCATGAACAGTTCTTGTGCTCATAGAAATAGACGTGGGATGTTTCCCAATGCAATAATCCCACTCCTCACCAAAAATTAAAAAACGTTCCTAAACAACACTTGCACTTGAACTCTCCTAGCTCTGACTTTTCTGATAACTACTTTATTGAGGAAATGAGTACTTACTATACTTGTGATGTGTGGTTGTCCCACCTAGCTATTGTAAGAATAATGTACTGTAAATTGCTCTGGATAAGTGTCTGCTAAATTACTAAAACGTAAAAAATGAAAGCAATCCACTCTCGCCCAGTTCTATTTCTGTCCCCTGTCCCTTCTCCCTAAACCAATCACTCAGATTTCATATAACTAGTAATATCAGATCTGTGAAGGGTGAAGGAGACGAGACGGTGTTAGGAAAGACGGAAGCTATATGTACTGAATTTGAATCAGACCTGTAAAATACACACGTCACCCCAGCCCATATGATAAACTGTCTGTTGCTGTGTTTCGGGGGCGAGTACTAAAATGACTGGATTATTCGAGAAATGGGCGGAGACAATCGTGAGATTATAAATACTTGTTGGGCTGCATTTCGTTCCACCTTCCACCCACTCACGATCTGGCAAATCCTCGACCATCGCTGCGGCTTTAACGAAAGCAGTGTGTCAAACAACCGTGTTTACGCTGGAGCTCTGAAAAAAGACAAGAGGGTAAATTAAACGTAGTTTGTCGATAATAGGCTAGTTACTTTTGCTTGACGTCCTTTCTGTTCGGCGTTAAGCGAAATGAATGCTTCTGGCGGTGGCTTTTGACAGCGTTAGCATAGCTACAGTAACAGTTAACGTTAGCTATCTGTCTAGCCAAGTCGATTAATTGACTTAAAATGTCATACCATATTGTTTCACGCTTATTATTTTTTGTCGGGTGACGTTAGTATTTAATTATGGGTAGGATATTGATGTAATTGATTAATTTTAGCTAGCTAGTTGACTAACTGCGTATTCGTGTTACTGTGCAGTGATCCAGCAGTGTCCAGTGTGCAGTGTTTTCTTCTAGTCTGACTAGTGTTCATTTAGCGTGTTTTTAATGTCAGACAACCGGGCATGCTGCGATACTTGTGAACTATCTTAAGTATTCTTAAATTGTTTCACCGCTTATCTATCTTGATCTATGGTTTAGGCTATTATTGACCACAATTCCCGATTGTTGTCTAACGTTATGCTATACATGTTTTTAACAGTGCTCCGGTTAAGCCCTGCATCATCTTGACCAGAGAACGCAGGGATCATTTGCTTCAGTCTCTGAAGAAACATTTTGTTTCGGGAGAGAGTACAATTTGATAGTACTTACATGCTGCAGCCGCCATCAGTCCTTCATAGTAATCTTTAATCGATGCAAAATGGTGCAAAATAAGATCACCGAAGTCACTGGATTCCATCGCTCTTTCAAGGTTAGTTAAAGTTACTGTTTCTATTAGGTTGCGTTGGTTACAAGATGGAGAAGTGGGACTAGGCTGCATCTTGCAGTATGTAACCACATCCTTCTATATTTAATGACGTCTGTCTTCACATTTGGGTGACAAACGTGTGTCCTTGCCACCAATGTTCAGTCTTCACAAATGCAAATATGGGTAATGACTGAGTTGTCTAGGGAACGGGTCTACTTGGACAATTGAGTGAAATTTGGTTCAGATGCTGTTATTGGATATGAAGCCTTGGTACAAGTGGGCAGTGCACATAATTTTTCACTGGACACTGTATCAACTGTGAAATTCTTAAATTGATTCCAATATTGTAGTGGATGCCATGAGACCATGGCCACTGGAGCTAATGGGTTGATCATTTTATCAGTCTTATGGGTCATTTTGAATGCTGAACTGTTATTAGTTGAAATTCACACATGTGTTCTCATCTAGGGCCCAAATCCCTTTGTGGGTGATGAATTCACAAATGGTTCCCTCCTTAATTCAGACTTCAATTTTGATTTGTCAAATAGACATGGTAAGTGTTCCTTTTTTTGTTTTGTTTTTACTAATCACTTACTACAAGAGGCCAATGTCAGCATCCTGGGACACCAACTCAGTAGTAGCATTTCCTATGTTAAGTAGCACCCTAGTATTCATACAGATGTTTCTGATTGTGTAGATATTACCTCCAGCAAGCCGATTGACATCCCTGATGCCAAGAAGAGAAATAAGAAGAAAAAGCGTTGCAGGGCAACTGACAGCTTCTCTGGCCGATTTGAGGGTGAGTCATTTTCTTATCTCATCTAAAGGACAGATTCTCTAGATTATGGTACAACATATTTAATCTATCTGGTGAATTTTTTTTTTAAATATAAATTTGTCCCACCAGATGTCTACAGCCTGCAGTCAGAGGTACTTGGAGAGGGGGCTTATGCAAGAGTACAGACCTGCATCAACCTCATCACCAATAAAGAATATGCTGTCAAGGTAAGATGTTTCTCATGCTGCACAAGTTCTGTAAAAAGGAACCCCAATATGTGCCTGAACATGTTATTGTCTTGAGTGGCTTGTTTCAAATTTGTGGATGAGGATTTTTTTTTTAGGAATGGTTGAAAGCTCTCCCAGGATATTGCGTCCCTCAGAGGATAATGTTTGAAGTGTGTCACGCTCCTGACAAGGGCCTGTGACTGCTGTCATCTTACATTTCACTTCCTTGCTGCTTTGGCATTTGATCAATATGAAGATAACTGCACATGGTCACCTGATCATTAGCCCCACTGGGAGGAATTGCTATTGAAATGTAAACCCTGAATCAATTTAATGACCCTGAATCATCAATGTCCTCTCCGGCATCTAAATTTGTAGCATGTACTCTTGGAAATGTACTTGTTTGGGACATTGTTCAATTCCCTAGACAGATGTCGTCATGTTTGTTCTGTTCAGCCCTTTGAAACGGATGTCTGAGGCTCTCACTCAGTGTTGTGCTTCTGCTGTGGTTTTATGGGCACTGGGGGCCTAGCTACTGCTAGCACAGAAACTTCCCCAGTGTTTTTCTGACTCTGCCAGCCAATCCGAGCCAGCGGAAGGCTACATCCTCTTTGCTCTCATTTGTCAGCCAGGCTCCTAGTGGTGAGAACATTGTGTACTGGCAGCAGTGCCAAAACATGTTGAGGGTTATGACCTAGGGTGTTTACACTTTTTTTTAAAAATTTTTTTTATTTATTTATTTTTTTCCTCTAGAATTTTTTAAAATTCATTATTTTTTTTACATAAAGGGATGCAGATTGATAATGTTTTGGATTCCTGTGCCTTGCTGCTTTTTCTCTCTTTTGCATTGAGCAAGTAAATGTTGTGAAATTCAATTTTGGCAGTTTTTCACTTTGCAGAAGTGTCGTAAGATTGAGTTTGTTCCATATTTGGTATGGATTCCTTGTATACTGCTGCAAGACTGTTACTTTTGCATCCAGTATATTAATGGTATTTGTTCCCTTTCTAATAAACATACTGGTGTTAAATAGTTTACTATAGAGGAATCCTTTGAGGAGGATTCTATGGGGAGGGGTGTGGGAGAACCAAGTACTTGAAGTCCCCGCCTAGACCTCAACTGCCCAGATGTCCTTGCCAGCCACCCCTCCCCCTCGACAGCTGGATGGGGGGCTGGGGCTCCTGGTGTTGCAATCCCAACAAAATCCAAAACTGCAGGAAAACAATCCCAAAGGGGCCTGCCTGGCTAGCTGCGTCCTCGGGTCCTGCATAAGGAGTGCTCCTGGGAGTTCATGCATCTGATTTACAAACCTGCAGTATGACTCAATGGGGCCCTCCTAAAGCCATGCTGTGGGGATTTATAGCCCCTGGAGGTGATCGGTGACTGTTTGCAACAGGACAGTAAAACCCCCACAACCCTCCAAGGACAAAGGGCGCTCACCCCCACAGCGTTAGCTCTTCATTTAGCTGTCAATTTTTCCATTATCAGTTAATCGATACTGGTGTCTGCTCTGCTACATGTAGGCTACTCGTTGGAGGTTGTGATCAGGAGAAAGTCACTGGTTGGGTGCGGACTCTTTTTAAAATAGTCCCTAGGCTTTGGGGACACACAGGCCCCTAATCCTAGACAGTCATTGTGCTCTGACCCGGTGGGGTTCAATGGCAGCCCTAATCCATCTAGCAGGAAGAGCGTCACGTACACCCTCAGACAATGAGGGGGTGGCTGGAAAATTCAGGCCTTTGCTTTTGGTGTCAGCAGTCTCCCTTGGCTGTGCAACAAGCTGGGCTGCCAGGCAGCAACCCACAGCAGCACTAGAACTATATTTAGTCGTTGCTCTATTGTCAATACAAGTCTTTGGGAACCCTTTGCCTTGTAATTTCACGGCACAAGCATGGAAGGTTGGAATATGGTATACAATATTTAGAGGTGTGGGGCCTTGATTCTCCACCCGTTGGCTCTCTGGGTGGTTAGGCACTTGGCAGACCCCAGAAGTAGGTTAACCCTTCATCCTAACTGTGCCTAAAGGTTGGAAGTTGAGAAAGGTGAACCTAAGGGCTCAATGGTATATTTCCAGTCCTTACACAGTATATTAATAGGATTTTATGCATGTGTGATTGTTACCCCAGTGGCCCTTAACCCAGACTTCTCCATTGCAGATCATTGAGAAGAGACCCGGTCACAGCCGCAGTCGCGTCTTCAGGGAGGTGGAGATGCTGTACCAGTGCCAGGGTCACAGGTAAGATTACTACTTAGACGCCCAACCACAGGGACCTCTGAATAATATATTATAGTAGAAAGCAGCTTACCTCATTACACCTTCATGGCACTGTAAATGAGCAATGCCCTGAGCAAAGTCTTTATAGTTATTCAATTAAATTCCTTGACTGAAGAATCTTTTTAAGTAATGACTGTCGTGTGATTAGTTTTGACCAGTGTCCTGTCCTTCACTGCAGAAACATCCTGGAGCTGGTGGAGTTCTTTGAGGAGGAAGACAAGTTTTACTTGGTGTTTGAAATGCTGAGAGGGGGTGAGTGCTTCTAACAGGGTTTAAAGGCTTTAAAAGTAAAATGCACCACTTCCTTCTGCATGCTTCTCATTGAATTTCTTAGTGTCTTAATTAGGGTGGAAATTCCTGCAGCTTTCTATAAATTCCCTGGTTTTCCAGAAATCCCGGTTAGAGGATTCCTGGAATGAGGAGGAAATCTGGTATCATGCAACCAGGATTTCTGGAAAACCTTGGAATTTATTGAAAGTTACAGGAATTAAGCAACCCTAATCTTAATACAGGCACTTTTAATACACATAGGGTGATAGGGTTGAGCAGGGTAACAAGTGTGGCGTTAACCTGCAGGTACAGTCCTGGCTCACATCCACAGGAGACTACACTTCAGTGAGCAGGAAGCCTGCGTTGTGGTGCAGGACATCGCCAGCGCTCTGGATTTCCTGCATAACAAAGGTAAGTCTGCTACAACCAGGTTGAGCCACAGACCAGGGCTTGCTTGGCAGGCCAAGGGATGGGGTTTCATATGGGGACTGGGAAGGGCGCTGGCATCTGGAGATGGGCTGGCTGGCATTTATCATAAGGGCTTTACAATGCAACTTTTGCTGATCTGGTTTCAGCAGATAAAAGGCTCGGCCCACTAATCTACTTCTGGGTAGAATCACAAATGGTTCAAAGGTCTCGCGTGTTCCCTCAACACCTGGGCTGTTAAGTCAAAGCCATGGTTCCCATGTGATCCCTAGCAGTGGCCCAGGCTGGTCATTTGACACATGCTAACCCCCCCCCTCTTCTGTCTATTGCCTAATTATTCATGCATCAGAATGACTCTGCGTTTCATTTTTACAGGAATGGCACATAGAGATCTGAAGCCGGAGAACATCTTATGTGAGCATGCGGACAAAGTACGTTTCCATTTACAGGTGTCTGATTTGTAGATATCTGTAGCCACTGGCGTATTGGCCACTCTAATCTGGAAGTATGAGTACACAATAAGGCCTGGGGGGGGGGGGGGGGGGGGGGGGGTGTTATATGGCCAATATACCACGGATAATGGCTGTTCTTAATGTCTGGCACAATGCAGAGTGCCTGTACCCAGCCCTTAGCTGTGGTATATTGGCCATATATCACAAACCCCCGAGGTGCCTTACTGCTATAAACTGTTTACCAATGTAATTAGAGCAGTAAAAATAACTTTGGTCATACTGTGGTATATGGTCTGAATACTATGGCTGTCAGCCAATCAGCATTCAGGGCTCAATCCACCCAGTTTGATTTGGCCATAAATCGCCTTCTGCCATCACTCAATGGAGCTGTAGACCATAACCAGCACCCTGGTCAAATATTTTGAGAAACAGTAGAATTGTTTTGTAAAATTTCTAAAACGTGCCCATTTCCCTTCCTTTGTAGATCTCGCCTGTGAAGATCTGTGACTTTGACCTGGGTAGTGGGATCAAGCTAAACAGCGACAGCTCTCCCATCTCCACCCCAGAGCTCCTCACTCCAGTAAGTCTGTCTACTACACTCTGTTCAGCCAGTCTAGTTTTGACTCCATGTAAATAGGCCTGTGGCAAGGCTTTGGGCAGGAAACTGAAATTCTATGGAAAGCAGAGGTGGTGTGACTATTAGGACATGGTACAGCAAAGCCCCAGTGAGGGCTTTCTTGTGCCTTTGTCTGAGGCAGGGTGGTTTTACAATTCTGCTCCCTATGTAGATTGGCTTGCCTGTACGGTATTGGACAAGCCCAGGTGGTGTCACTTGCAGGAAGCCCTCTCATTGGGAACCAGGGAGAAGGTGTGCTGGTATCTAAGGCCAGGGACAAAGTTAACTGTCGGCTGGTTTCATTGTAATGATGGGGATTGACTCTCAGCCCGTGTATAAACACACACACCTTTGGCACGCTCTCCTATCTGGCAGCTCCTATGCTTAGGTATCTGAGAAGCACTTATCAGCGCCATTCAGATTCCTGAAAGTTTAATGTCCACATCCTGCTACTTATCAGTGGAAATGGTGAGGCACCTGGGGCTAGGCCATGATGGGTTAAGCCAAAGTTTCATTAAAAATAAAAACTACTTTTAAACCCTGACTGGCACAATGTTACTGGAATTCTTCAAATGTAAAGGGCAACTATCCCATTCTGTGCCTCTCCTGTCAGAGGGAGATGGATGTGAGCAGGTGACCCAGATAACCAGGCTAGTTAGAGGGAGAAATGTGGGGGTGTTTTCATTGTAACCTGACCTAGCTTGGGTAGCCTGTTGGCAGGCTGTTGACTATTTGTGGGAATTATAGTTTGGCCCATATTGGAGACAGACAGGGTGGTGTGAGTGCTGAGTGGTCTCCTCTGTGATCTTGGGTCTCAGCTCTCAGGGCAGTCTGAGGATAGCCTTGTCTGCACCCCCCCCCCCCTCCCCCTCTGGTTTCAGACTGGTCTTTGTTATGAGAGAGATTGACCTGGCCCTGGGTCAGACTGGACATCTTTGAATAAATATATTTTGTAATTCCTGTGTGAAGAACTAGATATAATATCCTTGAGGCAAGGCTACGGGGAACAGATTGCACGTTTGTGCAGACCGCGAGGCCAAACCATGCTACAGTATGTGGAAGTGGTTGAATGAGAAGCTTATTTTAACAGTAATCGGAACGAGACCATGTCTCCTGTCACTGATCTTCTGCTACATTCCCCTGGTAGCACTTGAGCTGTAACATGTAGAAACTGAAATAACATTGCCGCCCACCCTCTGGTCTCTGCTCTTGCACTGTAATCTCTACCCACTTTCTCACCACATGTGTGCAAGCCTGCATTTCTCTTTGTATTCATAACACAAAAGCCTCATGTCTAACGGTTGTTCCAGATAAATTGCCCTTGTGCCTACTAGCAACTGTGCTTTGATTGGCTGAGCCGGGGGGAGAGTGAAAGAGTGCGGGGGAGTGGTGTGTACCCAGCACTGCTCATGCGCCTCTCCCTTGTTTTTCCTAGTCTCTGTTCAGGCCATTCTTATCTGATTTTCTTTCCTGACATACTTTTCCCCACATCCCCACACTTAGTGTGTTATTCCCCAATGTTTCATAGTATTTACATACAAAAAACAACCTTGGTCAACCAAAAGCCGTCCTGTTCTTTCCACCAATCGATTGGTCGAAATGTTTAAATGTATTTTTCTGTGTTAACTACATATGCACTGAGCTTGTCTGATGCTTTAAGCACACTGATTAATGACTACCGCTTGATGGTCACTGTTAAATAAAATGACAGCCTGTGACTGGCACATGTTTAAAGAAGTCCGATGTGTGGATGACATTTTACTTATTGTGGAAACTACTGGAGATCAGGGGAAAAGGAGGGTAAAGGCTGAAGTGTTGTGAGCGTTGTGCCAAACAGTTGCTGTTAGATTACAATATTTTTTTTCCTGACCATTTGGAACAACTTAAATACTAGTGTGCCAGTCTGTTCTAATAAATGTATAAAGCCTTTATTACAGTAGACTAAACAGTTTCATGCATTCTTGAATTGCGGTTTATTGTTTAGACTATTTTAGGCAAACTTTAGTTTCATTTAAAAACAAAATGTGATTGCATTTCAAAGCGTAAATGATTCATTCAGTAGCCTATATATTGAAAAACGGGTATAACTAAGTTAAGGTATTACGCCTATTAATGATAACATTATGTATTATAATCATAATTCTAACAACAATGAGATCAAGAAAAAGGATGGTGTCGGAGCAAGCGCTGCATGTATGTGTTATGAGGTTATGTTAGAAAACAAGTTTGGAAGTCTGCCAGTTTGGAACTAGGTAAACACAATTATAACTACCATTCTGTTCTAACAAACATTTTTGTAAGGCAAGGGCTGTTTTCTCATTGCTGCCTCTGAATTGTTCTCGTTCCAATATCCTGGTTAACTTTGCAATTATGCACATAGCAATACAGGGAAAGGTGCCAATTTTACAGTGCACTGAAGATTGTTTCAGAACCGGACAGGGAACATATCCAACATTGGAGTGTACATTTGTTATAAAATATTTGATTTATTGTGTTGCATCATAATTAGAAATACTATAACCATATAATATTTCAGTATCGTGTCTTAGAGTGGACTGTGCCATCCTCTTGGCCTCTGCAATGGAAGTGTCCACTGAGACATGCATGAATCAGACAAGTCCTGTGCACGATGGGATTTATTTATAAGTGCAAATATTCTTGGTTGCCAACAGCCTGTCGACTATCTGGTCAGTCCTATAGAAAGCACACTTAGGAAATGTTGTGGTTACTGTACTTGTAGCGGTTGAGCCTTAAGGGGGTTTACTTTCAGGGAATGGTCTCTTTTCTGAGAATCATGTTCAAGTGGTTTCCTGAGAATTTAGTGGTGTAATCAGGTCTGCATGAGGCTGTGTGCAGCAGTGAACACATACAGGCATGTGGTGCAACTTAAAGCTTTAATGTGACTTTTTGGGCTTCCTGACCAAACTCACATTTGTGAGTTTTATAGATTTGTCATTCTCATTGAAAGCAAGTCTAAGAAGCGGTAGATCTGCTCTGTGGTCTATTTCTATGCTCCCTGTTTTCTGTCTTTTGATTTTGTACACAAGCTGAAATTCAGTATTTTTGGTTAAATGAAAAGTTATTTCATAGCGATTTAGCTAATACAATGGTTCTGTAAACACTATACAATGCTTTGTCACAAACTGAAATTAAGGAAACTGGAATTTTAACACTTATTTTAACAAACTGGAAATGGGGCAGGAATTCTGTTTACTGCAGCTTTAAGGGGAATTCCCAATTTTTCTGACTTGTCAGGCGCTGAAGTGCTAATGAAAGACCTCTTTCTTTAAGCGGTCAAGCAAAGGCAGCTGTGTTATGAGTTGACTGGTCATATGGTTAGGAAAGCTCCAGGTTGCGGTGAGAATTTGTTGGCAGAAATCAATGTCTGCTGATTAGCCACCATCTCTGTCACCGCAGGAAGGATTAAAGAGTCGAAGACTGATTGAAGTCTTCAATAGTATTGCACCAGCAGGATGAAGTATATCTGCTGCTCTACAAATCAGTTGAGCAGAGCTCCCTCACCTTATCCCCTTTGGCTGTCCCATATCCTTGTCATGCCCTGAGCAGTCATAAGCTGGCTACTGGGCTTAGCCATGTTTTTGAAGGGGGCTCTGAAACACGAGTACTCTTTTGATTATCATACTCCTCAAGCACCTTGGTGAACAAACATATTTTGTTCCATGATGCTGTTGCTAGGCAGGGCAAGCCCATTTTGGTGAGTTCTGGTATCAAAATAAATGGTCATTCAAACCTTTTTTTTTTTTGTTTTAGTTTTCTTTAGTCACTTGTCTTAGGATGGTCAATCTCCTGCACAGCAACTCCGCTCCCAATAAGTGTAGACCTTACAGTGAAATGCTTACTTAAGAGCCCCTAACCAACAGTGCAGTTAAAAAAAATAAAAATATGGATACGAATAAGAAGTAACTAAAGAGCAGCAGTAAAAAAATAACATGTGTATATGGGTTGTGCCAGTAGTCAATGTGCGGGGGGCACTGGTTAGTTGAGGTGGTATGTACATGTAGGTAGAGTTAATTAAAGGGACTATGGATAGATGAGAGTGGTGGGGGGGTGGGCAATGCAAATAGTCTGGGTGGTCATTTGTTCAGGAGACCTATGGCTTGGGGGTGGAAGCTGTTTAGAAGCCTCGTGGACCTAGACTTTGCGCTCAGCTACCGCTTAGTGTGGTAGCAGAGAACAGTCTGACTAGGGTGGCTGGAGTCAGACAAGTTTTAGGGCCTTCCTCTGACAATGCCTGGTATAGAGGTCCTGGATGGCAGGAAGCTTGGCCCCAGTGATGTACTGGGACATTCTCACTACCCTCTGTAGTGCCTTGTGGTCGGAGGCCAAGCAGTTGCCATACCAGGCAGTGATGATGCAGCTGTAGAACCTTTTGAGGATCTGAGGACTTGTGAATGTTGCCCTGTCTAAAGATCTTACTAACATCAGCTGCGGCGATGATCAGTCTTCCGGTACAGCTGGTGCTCTCATGCATGTTTCAGTGTAATTTCCCTCAAAGCGAGAATGGAAAAAGTTTAGCTCGTCCAGTAGGTTTGCGTCACTGGGCAGTTCTCGGCTTTACTTTCCTTTGTAGTCTGTAATTGGTTTGCAGGACTTTTCACCTCTGTCGAGTGTCGCAGCCGGTGTAGTACGACTCGATCTTAGTCCTGTATTGACGCTTTGCCTGTTGCTGGTTTGTCGGAGGGCATAGCGGGATTTATTATAAGCTTCCGGTTTAGGGTCCCGCTCCTTGAAAGTGACAGCTCTAGCCTTCAGCTCAATGCGGCTGCTGCCTGCAATTCATGGCTTCTAGTTGGGTATGTACGTCCGGTCACCGTTGGACCGACGTCATCGATGCACTTATTGATGAAGACGGATGTGGTGTACTCAATGCCATTGTAGGAATCCCGGAACTTATTCCAGTCTGCTAGCAAAAGTCCTATAGCTTAGGATCTGCTTCATCTGACAAGAGGCTAGCTGTGTGCAAACAGACCCCTCTCCTCAGACTGAGGAATGGGATATTTTTAAAGTGAAGAACACAATTATGCTTCAAACCACCCCACAAAACTGAGCTGTTCAGAGCCCTGGTGCTTTAGCAGGCTCTCATTCCATAGCATGTTTTATTTTTTTTATTTTTATTTTTTTACTAGAGGGGTGCTTTGGTCTCCTTCAACCAGAGCACTTTCCATTATAAAACTAGCCAATCAGGAGTATTAAGTGCATCCTTGATACCTCTGCTGACCTGAGCTCTGGGTTTAGTTTCTGTGGTCTGGTCATTCTAACACAACATATTTAATCTGTTCAGAAATGTGTTTTTGACTCTAGTTCCTTGAAAGGTTAAACAAAGTTTTGGCCCTAGTGGAACTAATGCTAGAATCTTTCAAACGCCAGCATTTTCCCAGCGGTTGTTCAGTTTCTCTGAAAGTAAGCCGAAGAGAAGATCATTTGATCAGAGTAGGGCAAGCCAACTCCTAAGGAATGTCTTTGTTCTCCTGTCCTGCAAAAACCAGCAGTGACCCACATCTCTTCACTGTGTTTTAGAAAGTATTAACCCCATTTGGTCATTTGTTTGTCGCCGTTATGCAACTGCGTTCTTTTCCTAGCTCGATGTTGGGCCTAGTTTCACATCCTACGCAGGCAATCATAGCCTGTTCAGTCAGTCCACTGAGCTTTGAGTGCGAAGAACAGGCTGTCGCACAGGGCCCTAGTCATCACTCACTGCCCTACCCTACCTAGATCATTGTATATGTTCTCCATGCCTCCTTACATTTTCTACAGAACAGATGTTTTGGAAAGCAGGGGCACTTAAAGGACTCCCATCAGTGTGGATAATCCTTCCCACTAGTGAGGAATGCTGCGGTCCAAAAAATGACTTGTTCAGGGACATTGGACAGCATAGACATATTTTCCTTTTCACTGTTGTACCCACAGCATTACACTCGGCTCTGTTTAACCTCCGCAGTAGCCTCGGGGCGTTGACTGCGCCCAGCCCAGAGCTAACTAACCCTGCTGTCTCGGTCTGTTTCCTGCAGTGTGGCTCGGCAGAGTACATGGCCCCTGAAGTGGTGGAGGCCTTCAGTGAGGAGGCCACAAACTATGACAAGCGCTGTGACCTGTGGAGCCTGGGGGTCATCCTCTACATCCTGTTGAGTGGCTACCCACCCTTTGTAGGCCGCTGCGGCAGCGACTGTGGCTGGGATATGGGAGAACCCTGCCACACATGCCAGGTAAGGAAGAAAGGACACCTCTGGCTTACCCAGATTCTTTCATTTGTTTAGTGTGCTTTCCAGAAACTGTATCCTGTTTGTGGAATAGTGGCATATTCCTAGGTGCACATTAACTACACTGACTTGCGCACAATTATGAAATTCAAGCTCTGGGTGTCCTTACTTATTGATGGTAATGAAAGTTCTTTATCACTAGAACATGTTGTTTGAGAGTATCCAGGAAGGGAAGTATGAGTTTCCAGAGAAGGACTGGGCTCACATCTCCTCAAGTGCCAAAGACCTGATCTCCAAACTTCTTGTTAGAGATGCCAAGAACCGCCTGAGTGCCGGCCAGGTTCTGCAGCACCCCTGGGTGCAGGGGGTAAGTCTCACTCTCTATCCCCCCCCCCCCCCCCAGGCTCTTTGAATTCGACATACATTTCAGTGGGTAGAATGGGTGGGGTTTCCTTTGTCTAACCACCTGCTAAAACATATTTTTTTTTTTAGGGATTCTCTGACACACTGCCAACATCCATCCTACCTCAAAGGTGAGTTAATCTTTGGGTCCCTGAGGGATTTGGGCTATGTTATTTAGTGTAGTGTAGCCTAGCCTGATCACCGCCATTATAAAAGTACAACTAGTGTAACTAAAATGTCAACTTCTGCATTAAGATTTGTTTGGTTGTGCCTTCTACCCTTTCAGGAACAGTGCCAAGGACCTGACGTTCTTTGCTGGCAAGGCAGTGGCCATGAACCGGCAGCTGGCTGAGCAGGCTGTGATGGCAGAGCAGCAGCAGCTTGACGAGGCTCCCACTGTCATCACAGCCTGCTCCACTTCCATGCACCTCTCCCCTCCATCCAACTCCAAGCTGTCCAAGCGCAGGCAGAGCCTGCTAAAGACTGGGCCTGTCTCTGCCGCTGAGCTCTGCCAGCTCCTCGCCCCCCTCGTCATCACGTCATCTGCCTGAATCACCGCCTTTGACCAGCCGCACCCACTGATTCGGATCTCCAGATGACCGCTCAGCCTGGCCCCTGCCTCGCCCTGGCCCCAACTCAACCACACTTTTACTGACTGCAGGCTTGTCCCCCTCTTTAACAGGAGAGACCGCTGCCATGCCTGGCTCCTAAAGTATATTTCGGAGGGCAAAGATGCAGAGCCGGCAGCCCAAATGCACACATCCCCAAAATTCCTGATCAGTGCAGCTCCACGTATGTGTCCTCTATTAATTGAAATGTGATGGCAGTTGGAGAAATGGCTTGAGCTGCGCTGAGAATTAGAAAAGTACAACACTGCTGTTTACACTTTGGACTCTGTTAAATGCTTCACTGCCTTCTGCCCCATAGCAGCACTTGTAAAGCACATTAGCCAGGGCCTGCATACATGGCACATCCAGGCTGAGGGGGGGGGCCCTTTTCAAGCTGTTTTTATTTTGAGTCTATGGCAGAACGGTTGAACCAAGCTCAGACACCAAATGACTGACTACCTGTTGTGCTGCTTCCACATGTTACAACTGGATCCACTGTGAATGAAGTTTATCTGGAATGTTCTCCATGTCTGAATGTCCCATCAGCAGATGCATACACGCTGATGCAATGGCCAACATGAAGGGTTTTACATGTGGAGGTATTCAGTGGAAGGAGTTCAGAAGGCTGGAAGCCAATGCTGCCAGTGTCTGTCGCAGTCCATTGTTTGGATAAATTCCTCTTCAACTGAGCCTCCTCTGTGGAAGGTCTAAGCCCACAGTACAAAATGTTGTGGCTGTGCCCATGAGCCTCTAGTACCAGAGAATGTATCTATAACCAGCCCTTATTACGCTACAATGCAGTTTCATAGGTGACATGAATTATGCCAAACTACCAATCGCCATGCATCATTCAATTTTCATCTCTTCTTTCTGATATCAGGGAATTCCTCCTGAATTTCTACAATGCAATAGGGGTTGAATTAAATGTTGCGCCTGCCTCTGCGGAAGTTGCTTTATGCACTAACCTAAAGTTCTTGGCACATGCAACTCATTTGATACCAGAACATGATCTTTGTTGTCCTGATGCTACCCTCAATAAACATGGAGCAGGAAAATTGCAAATTTGGTTCCCCATGCCAAAGCTTCCCATGCCAAATGGTGTACTAAGTGTTGTCATCAAACCATAAGATGTATTAATGTAAACATCTAAAGTTATTTGACTGCTATGTAAAGGAAATATGCCATGGCTGTCATAATAATCTGTTTAATTTAGCAGAGTTAGAAATGCAAATTTTAGCCGACGTGACTTGGCTAATGTACTTGGATTTGTTCAGGGTTTAATCAGGCTTTTCTGTTAAGAGGTTAACCTGCTATTGACCTCTATAATGTGACACCCTCAATGATTCCAAATTGCATCACAACTGCAAAAAAATCATTTTGGGAGAAATAATTTGCATTTAACATGGTGACGGAGATGATGGAAAAGTCTAAATGGAATAGCATTCCAGAAAAGTCTTCCGAGGACATGTAGCTGTATTAATGAGTTATTTAAAAAGTTAACTAATGTTTAACTCCATGTTAATGTTTAATTGTGCCACTTTTTTTTAAATCTTTTTTTTACACGTGTTTTTAAGCTTTTATTTTTTGATGTCAACCTCATGCAGGTGCTGTTCAGGTGGAACACCAGATGTTCCTTTTTTTTTAATTCCTTTTTTTAAAGTGTGAGGGAAGTTTTATCTGGAGCTAAATTAATGCCCAGTGACAGTTATTTTAATGTTATTTTGTAATGCGAAAGTGTTGGCAACAATCTGTTTGGAAACCAGTTTGGCTGTTAGGAAATTGACAAATTTATATTAGTGATGGGTTCTCAAGACACTGTAGCCAATGCCAAAAAGTCATGAAAACAAGTGACAACGTGCATGTTCTCATCACCAAGGAGTACAATGACTAAACTCATGACTGTCCATGTAGTGTTACCACCACTGCAGTTTGGTAATCTTGGAAGAAATGGCTCCCTTAGTGTCAAAAGGCCCATTATGCTGATTCATGGGACACTGATTGTGATCTTTTTGAAACCTTTCTACCAATGTATGTTTCTGGGGTTTTATGTCTTATGGTAAGACTTACTTGAATTTGTGTATGCAGCTGTTCTTTGTTTGGGGAAACTAACTAGCTATCAAGAATATGAGAAAAAGCATTATGCTGCGTAAGGCATTTTTGGGGGGTTGTGAAAATGCCTTTTCAATTGAGTTTCTACCTGCCTTTTATTTTTTTCTCTATCAGACAAGTGTCTCCCTATTTTGTTAGGGTTGTGATTCTCTGAAATGCAGATGTAGTACTTACATCTACAGTGTGTTCTTAGTCATAACCATTTCTACTTTTGCCCAATGCAGTAGTTTTGGACTTTGTAAATGATCTTGCAACAATGTGTAAAATGAGACCTTCAACTGGACAGTCATAATCCACTCCCCCACTATTTGAATGGTGCTCACAGGGAACGCATTTAAGATTTTAACAACATTGGAACAAATGTATAAATATTTCAGTTCGAGGGAGGTAACGTAAATGTTTATCTACGTGGTTCTCTACTCAAGCCTTCTCTTCGGAGTTGTTGCCCCTTGTTTTTAACTCTTGTCCCAGCCCAAAATATTAACGGGATTTATTTTATTTTTTACAAATCATACTTCTGAGACATTGAATTGAAATAAGCACTTTACTGTAACATGGGACTGATTTGCAGTTCACGCAAAGAAACATGACTTGCAGAATTTTTTTATTGTTTTTTTTCTAAATACAATAAATTGCTTTGAACAAGTATTCTCCACTTATTCTGCTATTTGTCTGAGGAATAGTTAGAAGCCTAGGGGCCAGTTCAAGGATGTAACTGCTGAACCATTCCAACATGTTTTCACTTGTAAACTGGCACAATCACCATAGTTTTACTCTGCCAGTTCATCACTTGGCCAAGGCTTAAGTCTTGATCTATTCTACTGTAAATGACTCTCAGATACAACGCAGAGTAAAGGACACATGCTCTTTGCTTGGGGGCAGTTAAGTAATATTTACTATCAACCTAGTCACATGTAATTGGTTTGGTCCAGAGTCGGAGGTGTTAAGGATTCATGACTGTCTATACACAAGGCAAGTGATGCCACTGTTTCCCCAGGAGGTCTGGCAGTGTTGCTTATCAATCCAGGGGCTGGGGACACTGAATTCCTGTTAATACTCAGCACACGAGTCATATGCTCAATCTGATACTGCAATTTTCCATTTGCTCAACAGAATGCAGAAAAGGAATGTCAACTTAAGTCCTAAAATATATTGTATTACATAAGATGCACTACTAACCGATTGTGCAAACCTCACCAGGGATTTCAAGGAAATGATGCAATGTTATTTTGCTTGGAGCGGAGTTATATCTGGCTCGGTATGCCAGTGTCAGAGCATTGCTCAAATTCTGAGTCTTCCCCCTAGTGTTGACTTTAAACTACTCCAGCTCACCTAAAAATATTGCACACAACCAAATGGGTATTTATTTGATATGTGGGTCAAAATAAACTAAGAGCAAACCTGTGGTGCAAGATACACTTCTCCCTTCAGGACTGCTGTGGGAGTTGTTCTGGTGTTTGTTACTCAGTTCTGTGAGGACGTTGATGACATCGGCTCCACAGGGACATCCTTAGAAGCTGCTGGAGGGTGTCTCTTGTCCAGGTTTTTGGCCTCAGGAACCTCAAATGCCTTCAGAGAGTCCATTATCAGTTTTGGGTAACCCCAGTTCTTGTTAGTTTTCTTTTTCCTCACATTGCCCTCTAAAGCCTCTTTCTGTTCGTCAATCAAAAACGGCATGTCACTTGTCACTACCTCAATGTCATACTTGGGCTTTGGGAAAACCCTGCTGGGATCCATTTTTGGTGCCTTGGGTATGAGGGCATTGAGAGATTCCTGCAGACCCCAGAGGTGTTGGATTTTTTTGCGTTTGATGTGGAACTCTAGCTTGTCTCTCATTTCTTTGCTGATAAGTGCCTTAGAACAATTAAATTCAAACTCTACCTCTGACACTTCCTTAGGCTGAGGAGTTTCTTTGGGTGTGATCAGTTCCATAGACTTGCTGAAGATGGTAGGTGCTCCCAATGCATTTGCCAAATGCTTCTGTTTCAGGTTAATCTCAAGAAGTTTAATGGATGCCTTTCTCATGAATAAAATATTTGTCACTCTGGGTATAGGGATGCGCATACCTGGTCCGACTAGCTTCTTTACCAACCTCTTCGGAGGAACCCTTCCCTGTGGCATAGACAATCTGATTTCCAGGCACTTGCTTTTCAGTTCTATTTCAAATTTGGTCCGGGGATAAGTTGTTTTAACTTCCAACGCATCAGGTTGAGTGGATGTATCTATGACAAGAACGCTGCTTTTTACACTTTTCTCAGTAGAATAATCAGACTGACTTGATGTAGCAGAGAGGGATTTCTCCCCCTCTGTTTCCAGTGATGTTACTGTTATTGGCCCTATCTCATCCTGAAGTTGTTGGCAAGTGATCAGAGGCTGGGAAATTGTTTCAGCGTTACTGTCTAGAATCAGATTTCCGTTGTCCTTACTCTTATATCTCTGACACTTAGCGCCTTCTGACCTAAAGGCTTTTATATACTTCAAAGCAAGCTTGGGAAGAGCCCACTGCTTTTGTATCACTTTATGCTTCACATGACACTCAAGTCTGTTCCTTACCTCCTGGGGGAGGAATGGGGTTTCTACACCATGGAAATCCAACTGAACTGGCTGTGGTGTGACCTCCTCGGCTGCCGTCTTCTCCAGGGAGTCTGAGTAGAGAGTAGGCACTCCCAGTAGGTGATGTTGTCGGTTTTGCTTCAGAGTCATCTCAAGGAAATCAGTTGTTTCCTCTCCAATCATACGGATTAAAAATGATCTTTGCTTGGGATATGCAAAAAGATGGACAAAACATTGAGGACGAGGAGTCTTCACCAACCCTGGACATAATTTCAAACCTAAGGGCTTGCTAGATGTTCTAGTCTCCATCTTTTCTCGTTTCAGATCTTTCTGACCATTGATTGCCACCTGGGATATAAGAGTAGTGTTATCTTTTTTAAATGTGGTCTTTGCGTTGTCGTGCTGGTTGGGATCTGTAACTTTGTCACATACCATTGGTTTATGATTTTCCTCTTCAACAATTAAAAGAATTTCAGGAATCCTTTTTGTGGCCTGCTTCAGTCTTTCTGGGAGTAGCATCCCAATAACTCGAACCAACAATATGGCACGTCTCCATAACCTGCGTATGATCTTTCGGCGGATGCTGTGCTCTAGATTGTGCCTCTCTTGCATTTTTACTGACAGTGGGTTATTCAACTCTGACCTGCCAGCAGGACCTTTGTTAGTAGAGGATGGCTCATCCTTAGAAACCACTGGTGTAGCATGGACTGTTTCACTCATCTCAGACACAAGAGTAGATGGATTGGATGTTGAGCTGAAAGAGGACCAGGAGGTAAATGAGCTGATAGAATCAGATGACCCCATAATGTTCAGAGGCCAAAAGCTGTACTCCGTCTCACTGCTGGTGGCGGTGTCGTTTCTGGACTCTGGAGTGTCCACTCTGATGTTGACACACCTGTCATCATCGTTGTTGCACAGGTGCATAGACCCACACTGTTTGCAGTCAGACGGTAACTCGACATGACGTTTGGAGGAAAATAAAGGTTTTCTCTTTGTTTCCAATTCACTGGCCCTGTCATAGAAAAAGTCATATTCATTGTCGTATTCAGAGTCACATTTAGTAGCAGGGCTATAATCTGGGCTGGAGTCAAGATAGGAATCTGGAGGCTGCCTCCGCCGTGGCTTCCTCTGTCTTCTGCTCCCACAGCTGACCTTGTGCACAGTGTTCTCCGGAAGATCATCCAGTTCATTCACATGGTCTAAGCAGCTACTGTATAGAGTGTAGCGCTGGGTGGTCAAATCCTTCAGCATGTCCCTTGTGAGAAAAGATACCACTGATATAAAAAAAATGTAAAGACAAGAAATTTATGAAATTCCTCAAGTGTTGGCCAGAGCACACACACAGACTCTCGCTCGATTGCTCACACACACACAAGGCTGGTGGGAGGGGCTATAGGAGGATGGGCTCATTGTAATGTCTGGAATAGAATTAATAGAATGAGCCCAATGTGTGGTTTCCATACAGTACCAGTCAAAAGTTTGGACACACCTACTCATTCAAGGGTTTTTCTTTATTTATACTCTTTTCTACATTGTAGAATAATAGTAAAGACCTCAAAACTATGAAAAAACACATATGGATTCATGTAGTAACCAAAAATGTCTAAAACAAATCAAAATATAATTAAGATTTGAGATTCTTCAAAGTAGCCACCCTTTGCCTTGATGACAGCTTTGCACACCCTTGGCAGTCTCTAAACCAGCTTCACCTGGAATGCTTTTCCAACAGTCTTGAAGGAGTTCCCACATATGCTGAGCACTTGTTGGCTGCTTTTCCTTCACTCTGCGGTCTAACGCATCCCAAACCATCTCAATTGGGTTGATGGTCGGGTGATTGTGAAGGTCATCTGATGCAGCACTCCATCACTCTCCTTCTTGGTCAAATAGCGCTTACACAGTCTGGAGGTGGGTTGGATCATCGTCCTGTTGAAAAACAAAAGCTCAAACCAGATGGGATGGCGTATCGCTGCAGAATGCTGTGGCCTTGAATTCTAAATAAATAACTTAGTGTCACCAGCAAAGCACCATTACACCTCTTCCTCCATGCTTCATGGTGGGAACCACACATGCGGAGATCATCCGTTCAGCTACTCTGCGTCTCACAAAGACACGGCAGTTGGAACCAACAATCTAAAATTTGGACTCATCAGACCAAAGGACAGATTTCCACCAGTCTAATGTCCATTGCTCATGTTTCTTGGCCCAAGCAAGTCTCTTCTTCTTATTGGTGTCCTTTAATAGTGGTTTCTTTGCAGCAATTTGACATTGAAGGCCTGATTCACGCAGTCTCCTCTGAACAGTTGATGTTGAGATGTGTCTGTTACTTGAACTCTGTGAAGCATTTATTTGGGCTGCAATTTCTGAGGCTGGCAACTCTAATGAACTTATCCTCTGCAGCAGAGGTAACTCTGGATCTTCCATTCCTGTGGTGGTCCTCATGAGAGCCAGTTTCATCATAGCTTGATGATTTTTGCGACTGCACTTGAAGAAACTTTCAAGAAAGTTCTTAATTTTCCGCATTGACTGACCTTCATGTCTTAAAATAATGATGGATTGTCGTTTCTCTTTGCTTATTTTGTTGTTTCTCTTGCCATAATATGGACTTGGTCTTTTAACAAATAGGGCTATCTTCTATATACCACCCGTACCTTGTCACAACACAACTGATTGTCTTAAATGCATTAAGAATGAAATAAACTCCACAAATTAACATTTTAAAAGGCACACCTGTTAATTGAAATGCATTCAGGGTGACTACCTCATGAACCTGGTTAAGAGAATGCCAAGAGTGTGCAAAGCTGTCATCAAGGCAAAGGGTGTCTACTTTGAAGGATATCAAACATAAACAATATTTTGATTTGTTTACCACTTGGTTACTACATGATTCCATATGTGTTATTTCATAGTTTTGATGTCTTCACTATTATTTTACAATGTAGAAAATTGTTTTTTTTTAAAGAAGATAACTGGAATGAGTAGATGTTTCCAAACTTTCGAATGGAACTGTATGTATGATGTGTTTGATACCGTTTCATTAATTAAATTCCAGAGACAACAATGAGCTCATCCTAGTATAGCTCCTCCCACCAGCCGCCTCTGTCACTCACACACAAACATGTTTCTAAACTTACAAAAAATCTGTGTCATCATCGTCATCATTTCCTCTCCATAGATCCCATAAGCACCACAGTATGATGCCCGAGCAGAACAAAAACACAACGGTCTTGACAAGGATTGTCACATCAAGACCTAGGAACAGAGGCCGAGAAGAGAAATTCTCACCGTTCCTGAAATAATTATTTGCTGTAGCAAACATACTGGCGATGGAAGCTATCATCTAGGCCTGCTACATGTAGTGTTCAGCATTTGCCCCGTTAATGGCGCGTTTGAAGGTTGGTTTAACAGTGAGCAAATGTAGCAAGAGCATAAAGTGGACCGCTCTAATCATGATTATAATGCTACAGTTAAAGCGTCATAAACTATTGCGTAATGCGTTCTAATTTGTGACACAGTTGACACAAAAGCCATTTGAAGCAGATCAATTAAGGTCACTAATTAGTACGGAACTCCCCTCACCTTGTTATCTAGGTCTTATTTAATAGGAAAAAACAAAAACCGGCAGACATTCGGCCCTCCGTGTAATGACTTTGAAACCCCCTATTCTATCCTAATTAATCGATCGGCTTGACGCGCAGATGCACTACAGGCTATAAATGAGGAGAGTTTACTTTGTATCAGCGAGTTGGTGACTGAGTTGGCGCTCAGGAAGGTGTGTGTGTGTGTGTGTGTGTGTGTGTGTGTGTGTGTGTGTGTGTGTGTGTGTGTGTGTGTGTGTGTGTGTGTGTGTGTGTGTGTGTGTGTGTGTGTGTGTGTGTGTATGTGTATGTGTGTTTCTTCCCTCCCATAAATATACTGGTCTCGTCCCCATTATGTAGGCGTATTTTGTTAACAGAGGGAGCTTTGATTTATTTGTTTCTAGCTCAGGCTCATACAGAGACTCATCAATGCTTTTATTACAAGCAGACTTGACTGTTGTAATACTCCCCTGTCTGGTCTACCCAAGCAAGCCATTGGTCAACTGCAAAACATATAGAATGCTGCAAAATGGGTTCTGACCAAGACCAGATGGAAAACAATCATTACACCGGTTTTAATATCTCTGCACTGATTACCTGTGAGTTCTAGAATTACTTGTAAGGGTTTTCGATTGTTTTTTAAATCAATCCATGATTGTGAACCCCAATACATGTCAGACATGCTTTAAAGTTATGTACTGGGGAGGTCCATCAGGCACTGGCCATTTAACTATCCCAAAGCCTAGGACCAAGAGGCAATGGAGAGGCAGCCTTTATGCCCCCAACTTCTGAAATAGCCTGCCAGAGAACCTGATGGGTGTGGACACTGGAGATATTTTGAAAAGATCTTAAAACACACCATTTTAGCTTTGCATTTCCGTAGTGTGATTTTTTTTGTTGTTGTCTGTTTATAATTGAGTTTCATAGGCTCTTATGTTTGAGTAGTAAACATTTGTTTTTATTTGAATTGTATTAGTTATTTTTCCCTGTGAAGCGTGTTGAGTTAATGTTTGTAATGTTCTATAAATAAAGCTTGATTTGATATGGTTAGGCTAGGTTGATTTTATAGACCATATCCTACATTGTAGCCCTATTAGGCATAAATGTTGTGCAAAATTCTCTTGTACAATTTTGGCTACAAAAACCTGCTTGAATCAGACTAAACGCACAGGTATTTTGATGCGATATCAGGCCTTTGATGGCCCATTTGGGGTTGATTGAACATTTTTAGAAAGGCTGTAAAATGTCTGTTTCAATCTATCAAATCGGTACAATGATTCTGGTAAACTCATTCTCACTCTTTAATTATCTTCTACATTTTATGTCTGATTAGGATGAGTGCAGTTTATCTTCAAGCTGCTAGCTGTTCTGAGGACCATAAGGACTGGGGAAAAATGTGATGGAAACTTATTGTGAGAAAAAAAGGTTTCATTGCTCTTATTTGTTAAGATCTGATCGGAGTCAAACAAGTGTTAGGCTATGCAATGCTGCAGCCCAATAGAACCAATTATGTGTATAAGAACTGAACAAGTTAGTCTAAACTTGGACCTTGCACATACTAATTCAAAGGCCAACTTAGTGTATGTTACAATATTCTTAGAAGCTTGAGGTATCAGGATGACCTAATGGGTTCATTTTCATAGTCACTTTTGTAAGTCGTTAGTTACATTTTAACAATATTAGATCGCTCATGTTTTAAAGATAAGACATTAAACAAACAAACAAGCGCAGACCGCGGATACCTTACACGCTGATCATCTGGGCTGAATTTGCACAGGCAAATATTTAGAGTTCTAAATTACGTAGTTATGTGCGACGTGGGGCTTTTTGCGAGAGTTTCTTTGGCCATCCAACATGGCGTCGTAGGGATTCTGTTGTTGTTGTATTGCACGTAGTTATGTGAAGGAACCCAAGTGGATTCATCTCCATTTATTCAAACTAAACAACTAACTACTAGATTAAATAGTGTCGGTCTCGATTCGGCGGGTATGAGAGAGGTCTGGGAAGACTATGCTGAGATCCACCGGTTTCTTCCTTGGGATTGACTGCCCGTTTTACACGGATAGTTGCAACGTGAAAAGTGTCAAAGATGGGTGCAAAAGACCGTACTGTCACTTCAGACACAGCCAACAGAGACGGGCGTCTTATGGATCAAATGACATAAGAAAATCAAACGAGCTTTACTCCAAACAAAAGGGTGAGTTGCAATTCTATTATATTAATATTAAATGGATTACGTTAGCTAGCTAGCTAGCGAGTGTACATTATTATACAGTGGCGTCATAGTGTTTACCTTAGTTATATGTGAAAACATTGAGTTAGCTAAATTATTCCCTTACTGAAGGGTTGACAACACAATTGCAACTTGCACATTACATGTATCCTCTGAATCGGCTATACTGTGTAATTTCTTAGCTGCATTAACTAGTTATCTAGCTACTAGTTGCACGTAGTTAGCTAACTAACTAGAGTAAAGTCAAAGTGATAAACCGGGTTTTATTTATTTTTATTGAACTATTTATTTAACTAGGCAGCTCAGTTAATAAGAACAAATTCTTATTTACAATGACGGCCTACCAAAAGGCCCCCAGCGGGGACGGGCAAGAAGGTAGAGACAACAATACATCATGCAAAGCAGCCACAACTGTCAGTAAGAGTGTCCATGATTTGAGTCTTTGAATGAAGAGATTGAGATGAAGCTGTCCAGATTGAGTGTTTGTTGCAGTTCGTTCCAGTCGCTAGCTGCAGCAAACTGAAAAGAGGAGTGATCCAGGGATGTGTGCGCTTTGGGGACCTTTAACAGAATGTGACTGGCAGGACGGGTGTTGTATGTGGAGGATGAGGGCTGCAGTAAATATCTCAGAAAGGGGGAGTGAGGCCTAAGAGGATTTGATTAATAAGCACCCCACAGTAGGTCTTGCGACGGGTATACAGAGATGACCCGTTTACAGAGGAGTATAGAGTGCAGTGATGTGTCCTATAAGGCGCATTGGTGGTAAATCTGATGGCTGAATGGTAAAGAACATCTAGCTGCTCAAGAGCCCCCTTACATGCCGTTCTATAAATTATGTCTCCGTAATCTAGCATGGGTAGGATGGTCATCTGAATCAGGGTTAGTTTGTCAGCTCGGGTGAAAGAGGAGCGATTACGATAGAGGAAACCAAGTCTAGATTTAACTTTAGCCTGCAGCTTTGATATGTGCTGAGAGAAGGACAGTGTACCGTCTAGCCACCCTCCCAAGTACTTGAATGATGTGACTATCTGAAGCTCTATACCCTCAGAGGTAGTAATCACACCTTTGGGAATAGAGGCATTCTTCTTACCAAACCACATGACCATGTTCAGAACAAGAAAGCTTGTTGGACACTAAGAAATCTTTGTTGTAGAGCATTTAACACAATCCGGGGAGGGGCCAGCTGAGTATAAGACTGTATCATCTGCATATAAATGGATGAGAGAGCTTCCTAATACCTGAACTATGTTGTTGATATAAATTGAGAAGAGCGTGGGGCCTAGGATTGAGTCTTGGGGTACTCCCTTGGTGACAGGCAGTGGCTGAGACAGCAGCTTTTCTGACTATACACTGCACTCTTTGAGAGGGGTAGTTAGCAAACCAGCCCAAAGACCCCTCAGAGACACCAATACTCCTTAGCTGGCCCTCAAGAATGGAATGGTCTACTGTATCAAAAGCTTTGGACAAGTCAATAAAAAAACAGCACAACATTGCTTAGAATCAAGGGCAATGGTGACATCATTGAGGACCTTTAAGGTTGCAGTGACACATCCATAATCTGAGCGGAAACCAGATTGCATACCCGAGAGAATACTATAGACATCAAGAAAGCCAGTCAGTTGATTATCAACAAGTTTTTCCAACACTTTTGATAAACAGGGCAAAACAGAAATAGGCCTATAACAGTTAGGATCAGCTTGACCTCACCCTTTAAATAAAGGACGAACTGTTGCTGCCTTCCAAGCAATGGTAACCACCCCCGAAAGGAGAGAGAGGCTCGGCGATGACAGGGGCAGCAACCTTAAAGAAGAAAGGGTCTAAACCATCTGACCCAGATGTTTTTTTGGGGTCAAGTTTAAGGAGCTCCTTCAGCACCTCACTCTGTGACTGCCTGCAGGGAAAAACTTTGTAGCGGGGCAGGGGAAAAAGAGGGAGAAGCATCGGGGATAGTCACATTTAGAAGGGGTGGGAGATGAGGAAATGTTGGACGGGCAACGAGGCATGGCTAAGTCAAATAGGAATCCTGACTTAATTAAGTGGTGATTTAAAGAGCTCAGCCATGTGCTTCTTGTCAGTAACTACCACGTCCTCAACATTAAGGGATGCAGCTGTGTCTCTCTGAGGGGGATGTGTCTCTCTCTGACGGGGAGAGGGTAAGTGGTGTACGGATGTTAACCCTTTAGATTGGAATATTTCTGCGTCTTAAGTCAGGTTGGTTGACAACGGCATTTGAAACCTTATTTCACTCCAAGGCAGACCGACTAGAACATATTCAATTGAACTATTACAGTACTGTAAAACTGTACATTATTCTTACAGTTGAAAAGTATAGACAATTTGCTCATTCTAATCTGTATCTCATGGCTCTCTCCAGAGCAATGCGGCTATGACCCATTCAAACCAGAGGTAGTGAGACCCGAGGAGCAACAGGATGGGGAGCCTGCTGCTGCAACAGTGGACATGGGTGCCTTGGAGCTTGAGTTGGTCAATCGCGCCATCGAGGAGGTACGCAGTGAGGTGGAGCGGGAAAAGAAGAAACTCTCACAAATCGGGGATCAGGAATATGACCCTACCGACAGTTCCCCCAAAGTGGTTACTAAATGGCCAAAACCACTGGCCGTGACATCACACTTGGCATATGACCCAGGCAGTTATCAGATGACTACAACAGCTGATTACAACCCTACCCCTCGCTCCAGTAAGTACACCTTGGATTCCGACAGCAAAGACAACCATGCCAGCTCCATGGAATATGTGCCCACCTCAGTTACCAAAATAGCTGTGAAAAAGCCTGTTCCTCGAACACAAACTCCTCATCTACACTCTTTGCCTACTAGTCTTAAATACTCCACTATTGCATCCTGCTCCAAGAATAAGTACACAGTGGATCATTCTAAACCATCCACAGACATGGAATATGACCCTCTCTGCAACTATTCAGCAAAAATAGCTGGCAAGAATAAGAAACACCAGAGGACAGGAACTACTAAGGGTGAAGGAAAAAAGAGACCTCACCTGTCAGGGACAGGAAAGCAGTCAACAGATGAGGAATATGTGCCAACCATTAAGAAGCCTCGGCAGGTAATACCAGACCCACTGAAGTACACTGCCAGTTTCTCTGAGTCTGATGAAGAGAGCTCTGGGATAGAGTATCGACCCACCTCTCTCAGCCGTCTGCAGAGGAGGAAAAGCAGCAGTGGGTCAGTGGAGGAAGCCTCAGGTCCAGGGAAAGGAGAGAGGACGGAAGGAGCCGTAGGTGGGCTGAAACAACAGAGGAGTCAGGAGTCTAAAAAGCAGCAGGACGCCGCACACTGGGAGTCAGAGGACTTGGAAAACCAGAAAATAGTAGCTAGGCAGAAAGACAAGCCAGAGACTGAAATAGTGGCAGGTAAAACCAGCCAAGTGAAGAGCAGCAAAGTAAAGAATGTGCATAAATCTGAAAAGGAGTCCAGTAAAAAGAGTGGTGGTGGTGCTGGTGGTGGTAGTAGTAGTAAAAAAGGAGCAGGGGATGGTGAGAAAATAAGTGATTCAAAGAAATCAAGCCACGAACCTGCAAAGAGAGACCGCAAGAATCAGGGAAAGAAAGAAGAAAAAGGCAAGATAAAGGATACATCTATAGACAAAGGCAAGGAGGGAAAGGGAGAAAAGAGAAGTGATGGAAAGAGTAAGATTAGGACAGTTAAAGTTAAAGGGGAGTCAAGCAAGCGGGAGAATAAGAGAGAAAAGGGAGGTGGGGATAGTACACTGCAGACTTCAGACAAGGGAAAGGACTCTAAGTTTAAAGAACACAAGAATGGTAAATATGACAGCAATGAAAGAGAAAATGATTCAAAGAAAGTAGGCAAAGGGAGTTCTAAAATTGGTAAAGACAAGGTGAAGAAAAGCAGCAGTAGCTCCTCTGATGGCAAAACAGGAAAGGTGAAACAAAGATCTCTGAGTCACGTAGATCTGTTTGGTGATGAGAGTGTAGAGGAGGAGGAAAGTGAGGAGGATGAGGAAGAGGAGACAATTGTGAGGAAGTCAGCTGCTCCTTTCAAGAGGGGGAGTTTGACTAGGAGGAATGTCTCAGAGCTCACCCCCTCATCCTCAGAGGATGAAGATGTTGGTGCAGAAGATGACGGAGGCTATGGTGACATGGATGATTGTGGGGTGGACTACTCCAGTCTGCAGGTGGACATAGACTTTGACCTGGATGATGACCCAATGGAGGAGTGCTTACGGATCTTCAATGAATCCAAGGATGTGAAGACTGAGGACAAGGGAAGGCAAGCCAAGGTACCCATAGATTGCCATGTCCCATCATTGTTTCTTGTTTTGTATAATATTTCCTTGGTTTAGCATTCACTGCTGTTTATTCTGTTAGTTCAGGTCAGTAATGGTGTCATTATTTTAAGAATGGGACGGAATCTAATGTTTTTGTCTCCAATATCATACTGAACAAAAAAAAAAAATCAGCGATTTTACTCCGTTACAGGAATCCGGCAATTTAATTAAATTCATTCATTCATCTCATGACTGGGCAAGGGCACAGCCATGGGTGGGCCTGTGAGGGCATAGGCCCATCCACTGAGTAGCCAGGCCCAGCCAATCAGAAGTTTTTCCCCACAAAAAGGGCTTTATTAAAGACAGACATACTCCTCGGTTTCATCAGCTGTCTGGGGGGCTGGTCTCAGACGGTCCAGCAGGTGAAGAAGCCGGATTTGGAGGTCCAGGGCTGGCGTGGTTACATGTGGTCTGCGGTTGTGAGGCCGGTTGGATGTACTGCCAAATTCTCTAAAACGACGTTGAAGTGGCTTTTGGTAGAGAAATGAACATCAAATTATCTGGGAACAGCTCTGGTGGATATTCCTGCAGTCAGCATGCCAATTGCGCACTCCCTCAAAATTTGACATATCTGTGGTTTTGTGACACACCTTCCCATTTTTAATGACTTTTATTGTCCCCAGCACAAGGTGCACCTGAGTAATGACCATGCTGTTTAATCAACTTCTTGATATGCCACACCTGTCAGGTGAATGGATTATCTTGGCAAAAGAGAAATGCTCAGTAACAGGGATGTTAACACATTTATGCACAAAATTTGAGAGGAATAAGCTTTTTGTGCATAAGGAAAATGTCTGGGATCTTTTATTTCGGCTCATGAAACTTGGGACCAGCACTTTACATGTTGCGTTTATATTTTTGTTCAGTATGTATTCGTAGAATATTGTATGAAATGTACTGTACATTTGCTCAAGGTTTCTCTCCCTTCCCAGCCCTCTAAAGATTCGGAGGATGAGGATTCCACAGAGAGCAATCAAACCACTCTTTTCCCCGGTCAGAGGAAAAGGGTTTCACATTTCTCAGCCAAAGGAAGTGTGAGTTTGTTCTCTGGTATTTACCTACCTCTCTATGGTAACTCAAGTAGCAAAAAGCCTTTCATTGATTACAAACTGGATTCTGTGTTTCAGACTGAGGCAACCCCGAAGCCTCCACCATACAGGAGACTGACTGCCCAGGAGATCTGTTACCAGCGTATGCAGATAGCACAGCAGCAGGCTGCCCAGCTGGCTGCAGCTGTAAAGACTGCCTCCACACCCAGCCCTTTCCCTGGGGAGAGGAAGAGAGTAGCCCACCGCCCCACGCCTTTACCATCCTCTTCCAAATCTGGTAGGAAAGCTTGTCCGTTCTTATTTATTTCTTACTGTCGAGAAGGAACCTGCAAGTAAGCATTTCGTTGGACGGTGTATATCATGTGTATCCTGTACATACGACTAATAGTAGTTTCACGTTTTATCTTCCACACCATGTAGGCCATGTTACCTAACACAGTTTACATACATTACGATTGCACAAACAATATGAGACCAGAGAAGTGTAATTTAAGGTGTGTTGTTGAGAAGCCTTTCTGTATCTGACTGAAGGTCTTGCCGTGGCGAAGTCGGCGGGCAGCAGAGTGTTGTCGCCCACCAGTACCCTCCCAGCAGGTCTCTCTGTGAAGGCCCAAACATCAGCCGGCATCCTGTCAAAGACCACCACCACTATTGTACAGAAGAGGGTGGCACACACTCCCACAATGAAGGTAACGCCAGACATTTATATTATGCCACAATAACCCATAAAATGGATCTTAGCGTCCATTGTAATTGACATGATTTTTCTTTTCTCAGAGCTCTGCAATGAAGCGGCCAGTTATTCCCACCGCGTTTGGGGCCAAAGTTCCCACCAACGTCCGCCAGCGATACCTCAACACATTTATAGACGAGTGTATGAAGTTCTGCCCCTCTGAAGACTTGGCCTTCCAAATGGTATGTGAGACCACACAGGGTTGAACTGATTCATCATCAAATCGATCCATGTCTACAGTAAAGTATGTGTGCTCATAGCACAGCTAGTGGTATCCCATTTCAGAGAAGGGTGGATGAGTTATGTTTGTGAAATCTTTGATGTGGGTTCAGTTGGTTTACCCGTACACATTTTTAGGTGCTTATTCATAGTGTGCCACTCTCTTTACTTGTATATATGGGTTGATGGTTGTAACAGCTGACGGTCTCTCTAGGCCCTGGAGGAGGAGAAGGTGGTGTATGACCGAAGCAGCAGTAAGAACATCTACCTCAACGTGGCAGTCAACTCCCTGAAGAAGCTACGCAGCAAGAGCAGCTCCCCTAACTCACTCGTTGCCAGTATGTCACTGATACATACAGTATCCATGTAGCAATTACAAACGGATGGTGTTTGGTGTAGTTGCAGTGCTCATGTTAGTCATTGCCATTTGGCACAGATCTAGGAGAAACATTTCCCCCCAAAATTCAAATTTTTTACCATTAGGTGAAAAACACCAAACTAACTGTATATCAGAGTCTTATCAGCTTGCTTGTCTTTCAGTGAACCCTGCAGTGGTGGGGAACAGGAAGTCCCAGTCCCATGAAGAAGTGCTGGGGGGACGCCTCGCTGCCAAGACCAGCTTCACGTTAAACAGGACGGGCAAGCAACAAGCAGAGAAACTCAGTGGTGAGTAGCTAGTCCTCGTCTGGTTGGAGCTGGTTTTACTGGCGGCAGAGGCAGTGGGGGTTTGTATCCTAGCTATGTGTTATCTGGTCTGCTGTAGGTGCTACTCTGTACCGGAAGCTGAGGGACTATCTGATGACAGAGGAACGGCTGCAGGAGCATGGATACCCTAGGCCACACCCTGAGCGCTCAGGTCGAGCCGTGGTCCACAATGTCCCAGAGAAGAACAACGTTGACCGTAAGTCTTTACAGAGCACCTACAAACCCTCCTCAGTCTGGGGGTGGATCCAATCCTTCTCAACCAGACACATAAAAAAAATGTTCTTCCACTAATCTCTTCTCGTTCCAAGCGTTTGCCAAGGTGTGCTGTCGATGTGGGGCCGAGTATAAGATCAATGCCAACGGCAACTGTGTTCGCAAGGAGGAGTGTAATCACCACTGGGGCCGTCTGCGCAGACATAAAGGTCTGTTTTTTTCTGTCTAATAACTTGTACGTTGTTTTAATTTTTGCAAGATGTTAGGATTTGAATGTAGTTGCCCATTTTGGATGGAACTAGTAAGGGCTTCTATCCGTCTATGAATAGTGTCGGGAGGCTGGGAAACCAACTACAACTGCTGCTCAGGAACTGTGGGCTCTCCTGGTTGCTCCGTGTCTAAGGTAACACCACGCAGTTCCTCTGCATTGCATTTATGCAATCAGAACCCAGTAATAATGTGAATACTGAACTGTTATGGGAACAGAAGGGGGCAGTGTTGTCCATGGCACGTCGTGACTGTGCTACTTCATTAGACCTGATGCCTCCTCAGAATCCCATCTCTGTGCTGATATTTAAGAATGAGTAAATTCCACCATTATTTTTAAAAGGTGGTCCACCTTGCGTCTTCTCTGTTCAAAGCAACATGTTCAGGACGGCCGCAAAGAGTCTTTGGGTGGCTACGTTCAGACCTTTGAGAAACAGCTGCCCCCGGATGGAAACTGTGGAGTCTATGCCCTGGACTGTGAGATGGTGAGCTGGCTGCTGCGCTGCTTTCCTTCAGGCACAATTAGCTGTTTGAGTGCTGAGAGTGGCTCTCAATACCCTATATAATGTGTCCTCTCTCTCTTTCTCTCACTCCTCTGTAACAGTGCTACACAAAGCAGGGTCTGGAGCTGACCAGGGTGACTGTTATCAACTCTGAGCTGAAAGTCATCTATGACACATTTGTTAAACCTGAAAGTAAAGTGGTAGACTACAACACACGGTAATGGATACAGAAGATTTTTGTTCAGTCTTTAGTGTGGAGATATAGCTAGCATGCGCGCGCACACAAGGACAAAATAACAATGTTCATCATGTTTTGCACAGGTTTTCGGGTGTAACGGAGGAGGACCTGGAGAATGCCAGCATCACCCTGAGAGACGTGCAGGCGGTGATGCTCAACATGTTCAACGCTGAATCCATCCTCATAGGACACAGCCTGGAGAGTGACCTTTTTGCCCTCAAGGTAAACATACACACTCCCCTAAACTGATTGCCCTCTGGTCATTATGTGTGTGTGGTTGTGATGTGGCCCACTCACTCTGTACCTCTCTCTGCTGTCTTCATAGGTCATACACAGCACTGTAGTGGACACAGCGATCGTGTTCCCCCATCGCCTGGGCTTGCCCTACAAGCGGGCCCTAAGGAACCTCATGGCAGACCACCTCAAACGCATCATACAGGACAGCGGTGAGCAGCTAAAACCTCATTACCATGTTTATTATTGTTCCTATGATATACAGTTGAAGTCGGAAGTTTACATACACCTTACAACTCAGTTTTTCACCATTCTGACATTTAATCCTAGTAAAGATTCCCTTTTTTAGGTCAGTTAGGATCACCACTTTATTTTAAGAATGTGAAATGTCAGAATAATAGTAGAGAGAATTATTTATTTCATCTTTTATTTCATCACAATCCCAGTGGGTCAGAAGTTTACATACACTCAATTAGTATTTGGTAGCATTGCATTTAAATGGTTTAACTTGGGTCAAACATTTCAGGTAGCCTTCTACAAGCTTCCCACAATAAGTTAGGTGAATTTTGGCCCATTCCTCCTGACAGAGCTGGCGTAACTGAGTCAGGTTTGTAGGCCTCCTTGCTCGCACACACTTTTTCAGTTCTGCCCACACATTTTCTATGGGATTGAGGTCAGGGCTTTGTGATGGCCACTCCAATACCTTGACTTTGTTGTCCTTAAGCCATTTTGCCACAACTTTTGAAGTATGCTTGGGGTCAATGTCCATTTGGAAGACCCATTTGCGACCAAGCTTTAACTTCCTGCCTGACTGATGTCTTGAGATGTTGCTTCAATATATCCACATACTTTTCTTTCCTCATGATGCCATCTATTTTGTGAAGTGCACCAGTCCCTCCTGCAGCAAAGCACCCCCACAACATGATGCTGCCTCCCCGTGCTTCACAGTTGGGATGTTGTTCTTCGGCTTGCAAGCCTCCCCCTTTTTACTCCAAACATAACGATGGTCGTTATGGCCAAACATTTCTATTTTTGTTTCATCAGACCAGAGGACATTTCTTTGTTCCCCATGTGCAGTTGCAAACCGTAGTCTGGCTTTTTTAATGGCGGTTTTGTAGCAGTGGCTTCTTCCTTGCTGAGCGGACTTTCAGGTTATATCGATATATGACTTGTTTTACTGTGGATATAGATACTTTTGTACCTGTTTCCTCCAGCATCTTCACAAGGTCCTTTGCTGTTGTTCTGGGATTGATTTTCACTTTTCGCACCAAAGTACGTTCATCTCTAGGAGACAGAACGCATCTCCTTCCTGAGTGGTATGACAGCTGTGTGGTCCCATGGTGTTTATACTTGCATACTATTGAACGTACAGATGAACGTGGTACCTTCAGGCGTTTGGAAATTGCTCCCAAGGATGAACCAAACTTGTGGAGGTCTACAACATTTTTTCTGAGGTCTTGGTTGATTTCTTTTGATTTTCCCATGATGTCAAGCAAAGAGGCACAGAGTTTGAAGGTAGGCCTTGAAATACATCCACAGGTACACTTCCAATTGACTCAAATTATGTAAATTAGCCCATCAGAAGCTTCTAAATCCATGACATAATTTTCTGGAATTTTCCAAGCTGTTTAACCTGTCTAGGACTGGCTAGCGGAACCCCTCACCAACAGCCAATTAAATTGCAGGGCGCCAAATCAACTCAACAGAAATCAACAGAAATCAAATTTCTCAAACATACAAGTATTAGGCACCATTTTAAAGATAAAATTATCATTAATCCAGCCACAGTGTCTGATTTCAAAAATGCTTTACAGTGAAAGCTTCACAAACGATTATGTTAGGTCACCACCAACTCACAGAAAAACCCAGCCATTTTTCCAGCCAAAGAGAGGAGTCGCAAAAATCATAAATAGAGATACAATTAATCACTAACCTTTGATGATCTTCATCAGATGACACTCATAGGACTTCATGTTACACAATACATGTATTTGTTGTTCGGTAAAGTTCATATTTATATCCAAAAATCTAATTTTACATTGGCGTGTTAGGTTCGGTAGTTCCAAAACATGCAGTGATATTGCAGAGAGCCACATGAATTCACAGAAATACTTATAAATGTTGATGAAAATACAACTATTATACATGGAACTTTAGTAACACTTCTCCTTAATGCAACCGCTGTGTCAGATTTCAAAAAAACTTTACGGAAAAAGCATAATCTGAGAATGGCGCCCAAACCAGCCAGATGAATATCCGCCATGTCAACATTATTCATAAATAGCATTATAAATATTCATTCACCTTTGATCTTCATCAGAACGCACTCACAGGAATCGCAGTTCCACAATAAATGCTTGTTTTGTTCGATAATGTCCATTTATGTTCAATAGCTTCTTTTGTTAGGGCGTTTGGTAAAAAAAATCCAAAAGCGCGATCTGGTCCATTCGGACGAAACGTTCTAAAAGTTATTTTACAGGTCGAAGAAACTTGTCAAACTAAGTATAGAATCAATCTTTAGGATGTTTTTATCATAAAAGTTCAAAATGTTCCAACCGGAGAATTCATTGTCTGTAGAAAAGCAATGGAACGCAGGTCACTCGTGAAAGCGCGTGACTGAGAACGAGGCTGTAGGCAGACCCCTTAGTCAAACAGCTCCCATCCGGCCCCCCTTCACATGAGCAGCCTGAAACAACGTTGTAAAGATGGTTGACGTCTAGTGGAAGCCTTAGGAAGTGCAAAATAACCCATATCCCACTGTGTATTCGATAGGGGCTGAGTTCAAAAACTACAAACCTCAGATTTCCCACTTCCTGTTTGGATTTTTTCTCAGGTTTTTGCCTGCCATATGAGTTTTGTTATACTCACAGATATCATTCAAACAGTTTTATCCAATACTCTATCCAATACTAATAATAATAATATGCATATATTAGCATCTGGGACTGAGTAGGAGGCAGTTCACTCTGGGCACGATATTCATCCAAAAGTGAAAATGTTCCCCCCTATCCCAAACAAGTTAAAGGCACAGTCAACTTAGTGTATGTAAACCTCTGACCCACTGGAATTGTGATACAGTGAATTTTAAGTGAAATAATCTGTCTGTAAACAATTGTTTGAAAAATTACTTGTGTCGTGCACAAAGTAGATGTCCTAACCAACTTGCCAAAACTATAGTTTGTTAAAAATAAATTTGTGGAGTGGTTGAAAAACTAGTTTTAATGACTCCAACCTAAGTGTATGTAAACTTGCGACTTCAACTGTATACTGGGAAATGTAAAAAAAATACAAAATATGTAAAGTGTTGGTTTCAGGAGCTGAAATAATAGATCCCTGAAATGTTCCATATGCACAAAAATCCTATTTCTCTCAAATGTTGTGCACAAATTTGTTTACATCCCTGATAGTGGGCATTTCTCCTTGGCCAAGATAATCCATCCACCTGAGAGGTGTGGCATATCAAGAAGCTGATTAAACAGCATGATCATTACACAGGTGCACCTTGTGCTAGAGACAATAAAGGCCACTCTAAAATGCGCTGTTTTGTCACACAGCACAATGCCACAGATGTCTCAAGTTGAGGGAGAGTGTGATTGGCATGCTGACTGCAGGAATGTCCACCAGAGCTGTTGCCAGGATATTGAATGTTAATTTCTCTTTCATAAACTGCCTCCAATGTCGTTTTAGAGATTTTGGCAAGTATTTTCTAACCGGCCTCACAACCGCAGACCACGTGTAACCAGCCCAGGACATCCACATCCGGCTTCTTCACCTGCAGGATCGTCTGAGACCAGCGACCCGGACAGTTTGCACAACTGAAGAATTTCTGCACAAACTGTCAGAAACAGTCTCAGGGGAGCTCATCTGTGTGCTCGTCGTCCTCACCAGGGTTGTCACAGACTTCAGTGGGCAATTTCTCACCTTCAATGGCCACTGACGCTGGAGATATGAATCCCGGTTTCAACTATACCGAGCAGATAGCAGACAGCGTGTGAGCAAGCAGTTTGCTGATGTGAACAGAGTGCCCCGTGGTATGGGCAGGCATAAGCTATGAACAACGAACACAATTTAATTTTATTGATGTAAATTTAAATGCACAGAGATACCGTGATGAGATCCTGAGGCCCATTGTCGTGCCATTCATCCGCCACCATCACCTCATGTTTCAGCATGATAATGCACGGCCCCATGTTGCAAGGATCTGTACACAATTCCTGGAAGCTTAAAATGTCACAGTTCTTCCATGGCCTGCATACTCACCAGACATGTTACCAATTGAGCATGTTTGGGATGATCTGGATTGACGTGTACGACAGCGTGTTCCAGTTCCCTCCAATATCCAGTAACTTCACACAGCCATTGAAGAGGAGTGGGACAACATTCACAGGCCACAATCAACAGCCTGATCAACTCTATGGGAAGGAGATGTGTCGCACTGCATGAGGCAAATGGTGGTCACACCAGATACTGACTGGTTTTCTGATCCATGCCCCTACTTTTTTGGTACATTTTCTGTGACCCACCGATGCATATCTGTATTTCCAGTCGGTCATATTGAAATCCATAGATTAGGGCCTAATGAATTTACAGTATTTCAATTGACTGATTTCCTTTATATGAACTGTAACTCAGTAAGATCTTTGAGATTGTTGCTTTTATATTTTTGGTCACATGTCAACAAATCCTTAGTAGGCCATTTCCCTCTCTCTGGTTTCAGTTGAAGGTAATGTAGGCCATTTCCCTCTCTCTGGTTTCAGTTGAAGGTCATGTAGGCCATTTCCCTCTCTCTGGTTTCAGTTGAAGGTCATGACTCCAGTGAGGATGCCTGCGCCTGCATGGAGCTTATGATGTGGAAGATCCGAGAAGACGCCAAGGTGAAGAGGTGACCTCTGCCTTCTCTTCACCGCCCACCTCCCCTCTAACCGGACTGCTGCAGACAGACAGGGAGGGAGAGAGGCGGGGTGCTGGAGGCCCGGAGAAAGAACTGTCAGTCTGAGAAGCCATCAGCCCAGCACTTGACAAGAAAGAAGTAGCAGGAACGCTTCAGGTATTCCAAAACAGCCACGGCACATGTGTTCCACTGACTGGGATAGGACCTTGACAGAGGGTGAGAATAGGCTCCTCTGCAGAGATCTGCACAGACAGCCAAATCACTACGTTGCCTGGACAGGTGGGCCAAAGTGAACAGGTGCTGCTCCGGCCTTGTTGGAATACAGCAGAGCCAGAGCCCTCGCTGGAGCAAGCAGGGAAAGAGCAGAAATCAGCAGTGTTTTAATTTACTGTTTAGGCATTTCATTTATAAGATCCATGATCATGACTGTCACCAGTTTTTGTTGGTATCTATTCTTCTCCTCCCGCCATCTATTTCTGAAAGACGGGAGGGTGGGGGGGTTACATCGATGGCTCCCATCAAATATAACCTTTCTATCAAATGAAAATGACAGACTTGTCAGGGCATTGGACTTGTTCACATTGTTAGGGTGAAAATGCTATTGCTGCCGAGCTGCATTCTTGGCCCAACTTGCACTCTGTTCTCACGTTACATTAAATGTGGTCAGTCTCTTAGTATTTTGGTGGCTCTCAAACTTAATTCATCATGACGGACTTGGTCAGAACCCAAACCAGAAATATGAATGTCTAAAATTGTCCTGGAGTGGTTGATTAGAGATATTGTGTTGAATAGCTTGACCATGAGCTTCACCATCTCTGTTCTGTACATGGCATTAAAGTAACTTAGTTTCTATCTTTGCCTGTGCCCACATTATGCAGCAATTTAGTTATTCAATGTAGACCGATATGAAACCGTTTATATTAAATAACGCCTATAATTTTTTTTATATGGTATAACATATACTGGTAGAAAACTTCTGCTGTAAATTGTTTTCCTTTGTATTATCTTTTTCAATTAAAAAGATTGAAAAGATCTGGTTTACTTAATAATTTCAAAGTAAAGTTTCTGCCCATGTCAAAGCAGGATAAACATAACATCACTAACAAGAAGTGCCTTCTTCACTGAGTATACAAAACATTATGAACACCATGACATAGACTGACCAGGTGAAAGATCCCTTATTGATGTCACCTGTTAAATTCACTTCAATCAGTGTAGCTGAAGGGGAGGAGACAGGTTAAATAAGTATTTTTAAGCATTGAGACATGGGGGAATGTATGTGTGCCGTTCAGAGGGTGAATGGACATGACAAGACTTAAGTTCCAAACACTGGTTTGTGTCAATAACTGCAACGCTGCTGGGTTTTTCATGCTCAACAGTTTCCCGTGTGTATCAAGAATGGTCCACCACCCGAAGGACATCCAGCCAACTTGACACAACTGTGGGAGGCATTGTAGTCTACATGGTACATGGGCCAGCATCCCTGTGGAACGCTTTCGACACCTTATAGAGTCCATGCCCCAACGAATTGAGGCTGTTCTGAGGGCAAAAGGGAGGTGAAGGGGGGCTCAATGTTAGTAAGGTGTCCTTAAAGTTTTGTACACAGTGTGTAATGTATAGTTTTCCAAATGTAGGTTAAGGTTTATTTATGTTAGTGCATATCATGTGTGTTTATAGTACAGTACATTATTGCTATTGCAGCGGTCATATCTCTCTACCCTGTGTGTACTCTGACGGAAGGTGCGTTGGTATTGTCTCCTTTTCTTCGCAGATGTGTTAGGGATACAAAACGGGACAGAAATGCTAAGTGGAGAGGCCCATTCTTTATTTTTCACCAGGCTCCACATTTTTGCCTCTTGAGCTCCTCCCGTCACATGTCACCATGCATTTCCCCAACTGAGGCCAGAGATCTCTTGACCCCAGGTAATAAAGACCTAGTTAGCACAGATCAATAACCACACAGTATTCTACTGACAGGGAGGGGGGATACCTAGTGTTTGAATGCAGCAGAGATTTGAGCATGTGGGGAGAAGCATCTCTAAGAGCGTCTAGAGCTCTTCATTATCAAAATCGATCAGTGTGCTCCCTCTGTTCACCTTTGACTGCTGGGGGTCGATAGGGGCCAGGGTTGGTGCTGGCTCTGTGCAGGCGGGAGCACTCACGCTTACCCCATGCTGGGAGAAGTCTGGTTCATCCCTCAAAACACTGAACAGAAGTTACCCACTAACCACATCCCTATCAAACTTATTGAGATAATTTGTTTCATGACCTTTGAATTCTTTTGAACTTTTTCTACTTTGGTTAGGTTCCTTAAAAGTATATCGTTAACTTATTATTGTATGATCCCAGTTGTACTGTGTATCAATGACATATTGTGACAGGACAGCATAGTGTTTGTTGCTTAGGACTGAAAAGTGCTCAACCTTTCCTGAATAAACATTTCATATTGACCTGAAAACCAGTTATTTTTTTCATGCGTTGAAATGTAAATGATTTTCTGCAGTTACCTTAATGAATCTGTGTGAATCATTGCGGCTGCTTGCAATTTGACTAAGGCCTTTGTTTTGACTTTGGATTATGGCCCATAATAGGCGAGTCCATTTGAAAGATCTGTGTGTGCTCTCTTTGGTCCTCGCCAGCCTCTACCCGGCCCTCCGCTGCTTCCCTTGACCCCCCAGGCGGGCCTAGCAGCCGCCTGTCCCTCTCACTGTCATTAACTCAGACTCATGCTGCCCAATTAAGTGACTGATCTTTACTCAGTTTCTCGTATTGATCTGCCAGAGGAGCTGCCTGTGGCAAATCTCCCCGGGGGTTGGGTGGAGATCATATGAAGTTAATACCTCTAGGCCTCATAAGAATGGAATTACTAATGCCCAGTTAACCAAAATCAATGAGTTTCAGAGATCCCAATGCTCCACTTCAGATCTATTAGATGAGCTTGATAGATTGGTTTGAGGCTGGTTGGACGATTTCAATGGCTGATAGTTATGAGAGCAACTGGTAGGGATGAGTTAAACATTTTTCAAATTATATTAATATATGCTGTTCAGGTTCTATGTCCTTAGCATTCAGTATTACGCAATGTGTTTTATTCTATTTTTTATTCTAAAGCAGTTATTCAATGGTAAAGGGACAACACCGATACCCCTATAGCTCCTATTTATTATTTGTGTGTCATAGCTAGTGTCAGGGCTCACGCGTGATCCTGGCACACACTGGGGCTTAAGAAGAGCTACTGACCTGCCGCTCGCTATCCCTGTCCCCTATGGGTGAAAGGGCAGCTGGCCCCATCGATTTCCCCCAATGAAGAAGTCTTCAGCCCCTTACCCGCTTTCTTCTGGTCCCAATGTCCCAGTCCTGAAGGCCTCTAATGTGTTAGCGTGCCGATCGATCCAGTTAGTGTCCAAGGGGCCTCTCCTTTGAGATGCTCTCCCACTGTTAACTGACAACTACAAAGCTCCTGTCTTGATAGCCACTTGTCAATACAAATTTCCACTATTGATAAGTAATTAAAGAGAGAGGTGCTTTAGGGGTTGTTCCTCGGACTGCTGCTCTCAAACGGAAACATCTGCTCAACTGGAGACATTAACAAAAACACTTTTAGAATACAAAACCAGCCCCCCTCTGCCCTCTCCAGGCTCCCCTGTAGTTTTTTTTTTGTACCAATCTGAATATTATTAAAACAACATTCAGTGGATGGGCAGGATGGAACACATTGGAGAAACTGGTAGCTTTTTGTTCTTCAAACTGTTCCTACTCCAAAGTGATCGATAGTGGGAGTATGAACTTGCCATTTCTTGTTTCATTCATAGCATTAGAATTTTAGCTTTTACCAAACAATCATTTCTTGTGATCTATCACACACAATTTTGCTGTCAGGATTGCTTTCTCCTTGTGCAACATACCATGCAACAGGAAAATGTTTTCATGTTTTGTCCGTGATTTATATTTTTCACCAGTATTTTTATTTTACATATACGCCCGATAATACGCCTACTGCAGTTAGACCTACAGTGCCTTGCGAAAGTATTCGGCCCCCTTGAACTTTGCGACCTTTTGCCACATTTCAGGCTTCAAACATAAAGATATAAAACTATTTTTTTGTGAAGAATCAACAACAAGTGGGACACAATCATGAAGTGGAACGACATTTATTGGATATTTCAAACTTTTTTAACAAATGAAAAACTGAAAAATTGGGCGTGCAAAATTATTCAGCCCCTTTACTTTCAGTGCAGCAAACTCTCCAGAAGTTCAGTGAGGATCTCTGAATGATCCAATGTTGACCTAAATGACTAATGATGATAAATACAATCCACCTGTGTGTAATCAAGTCTCCGTATAAATGCACCTGCACTGTGATAGTCTCAGAGGTCCGTTAAAAGTGCAGAGAGCATCATGAAGAACAAGGAACACACCAGGCAGGTCCGAGATACTGTTGTGAAGAAGTTTAAAGCCGGATTTGGATACAAAAAAAATTCCCAAGCTTTAAACATCCCAAGGAGCACTGTGCAAGCGATAATATTGAAATGGAAGGAGTATCAGACCACTGCAAATCTACCAAGACCTGGCCGTCCCTCTAAACTTTCAGCTCATACAAGGAGAAGACTGATCAGAGATGCAGCCAAGAGGCCCATGATCACTCTGGATGAACTGCAGAGATCTACAGCTGAGGTGGGAGCCTCTGTCCATAGGACAACAATCAGTTGTATATTGCACAAATCTGGCCTTTATGGAAGAGTGGCAAGAAGAAAGCCATTTCTTAAAGATATCCATAAAAAGTGTTGTTTAAAGTTTGCCACAAGCCACCTGGGAGACACACCAAACATGTGGAAGAAGGTGCTCTGGTCAGATGAAACCAAAATTGAACTTTTTGGCAACAATGCAAAACGTTATGTTTGGCGTAAAAGCAACACAGCTCATCACCCTGAACACACCATCCCCACTGTGAAACATGGTGGTGGCAGCATCATGGTTTGGGCCTGCTTTTCTTCAGCAGGGACAGGGAAGATAGTTAAAATTGATGGGAAGATGGATGGAGCCAAATACAGGACCATTCTGGAAGAAAACCTGATGGAGTCTGCAAAAGACCTGAGACTGGGACGGAGATTTGTCTTCCAACAAGACAATGATCCAAAACATAAAGCAAAATCTACAATGGAATGGTTCAAAAATAAACATATCCAGGTGTTAGAATGGCCAAGTCAAAGTCCAGACCTGAATCCAATCGAGAATCTGTGGAAAGAACTGAAAACTGCTGTTCACAAATGCTCTCCATCCAACCTCACTGAGCTCGAGCTGTTTTGCAAGGAGGAATAGGAAAACAATTCAGTCTCTCGATGTGCAAAACTGATAGAGACATACCCCAAGCGACTTACAGCTGTAATCGCAGCAAAAGGTGGCGCTACAAAGTATTAACTTAAGGAGGCTGAATAATTTTTCCGTTTTTGATTTGTTAAAAAAGTTTGAAATATCCAATAAATGTCGTTCCACTTCATGATTGTGTCCCACTTGTTGTTGATTCTTCACAAAAAAATACAGTTTTATATCTTTATGTTTGAAGCCTGAAATGTGCCTAAAGGTTGCAAAGTTCAAGGGGGCCGAATACTTTCGCAAGGCACTGTACATGCTCCTAGCTGCTTAATGGTGAAACCATTGTGACGTGACTAACTAAGGATAACCTTTGTCTTTTAGTTCCAGTAATCCGTGCATGTGTAAGTGGATCCACCAGGAAGAGGATAACTCCCTTAAGATCTTTTAAACACTTCGGGAGGGACTGCAAGCCAGTAACTTATTTTTGCCTCTGTTCTCACAGTAATCCAGGTTATTTGCAGAAATTATATTCTCAACTGTGTTGAAAAGACATGGCATGTGAATCATAATGCCTGCTGATAGATCCAGTTTCAAATTGTGAATTTTGAGACATTGCTTACAGACAGACACACCTCATTGGACATCCGTACTGCGTATTCTTCCAGTTCTATCACCTACTACTTAATGGAGGTGTCTGGGGTTTAAAACAAACAGAGCAATCAGTGAGGAGCCCTTTGGATGACTTGGAACAGTGGAAGAAATCAGTAAGGACATCCCTTATTTAGATTGGAACCCAGTTCTGTGGGGATTTCCAGGAGGGCAGTGGGTTGGGGTGGTGGCTATGGGGAGGGGGATGCACACAACCAGAGTCTTTGTGTCTTTAATCCCCCCAGCCAACACAGCTTTGGCCAGGTTTCATCATGAAAGTGCCATGAAATAACTACTTTTTTTTCTTAGCAGTAAATCTCCCCTAATCCTGCGGGCTGAGGAGACAAAGGCCTCTGGGACCTAATCCTGGACCTTTTAGTGAGGTTCTGGGGCTGGCCTCTTCTAAATTTCTTATTTTTATCAGACACTTATATAGCTTGACAGCCAAGAACAGCGGGAAAAAAGCTAAGAAAACACATATCCACATATTTTAGGACTCTAAATGTATGAACAAGTACTGTACAAGTATGAACAAAAATGTTACCTTTTATGCCAAATGTTCAGTTCCTATTGGGCAAAACAACTACAAAAAATATAATGTATCAGACAAGTGTTGAACGAGTTTGTAGTCACTAGCTTGATAAAGTCATTATTCAAATGGGGGACTAGATACATGAAGTGCTTTCATTTCTAAACATAAAACAAATATATTAAAATATACGCTCAAAATAAAAGTATACTGTCACCTAATATTAAACATTTGATCTCAAATCCAAAATGCTGGAGTATAGAGCCAAATGAAAAAATGTAGCTTCACTGTACAAATACACATGGTGGTGAGTGTATATATTGCCAAAGAAAAAGGCATGGGATTGTGTGACCCCTGAGACTGACTGTGTGGGTCACTGATAGAATGAAGCAGACATTTGAACAGAAATGTGCCTGATAGGGAGGGAACCACCCAAGAGGTCTAAGAAATATATTCACTACACCCACAATAACATCTGCTAATCACGTCTATGTGACCAGTAACATTTGATTTGATTTGACCTTTTAGTCATGGTATTATGCAATTAAACTCCTACAGAAATAGCTGAATCGAGGGCAAAAAATAAAACATCTTAATTTATCGCCGGCCAGACTTTTTCCTTGAGGTTCAGAGTAAAAGGGAAGAATGAATGTTTCAGTAACAAATTGAAGATGAGAACACAGAGGGCTGTTAAAAACATTGAGGTGGCTGCTTTTCGCTCCAGTTGTGGTAATGGCCCCTCTCCTGACTGTATGGCTGGTGTACTTGGTGTGTGTTTTACCCTGACTCTGGGACACAACTGATACTCGTGGGAAGCATAATCTGTCACTGAATGCTTAGCCTTTCCACCCTTCGCACCTCTGCTAAGGCCTTAGTGGAATTTACATGTCTAAACCCTTCAGCCTAAAGCTAGAGCTGGGTTATTGGAGATGATCTTATTGGAGAGTGTTACAATTTGAAATGTGTCAATGCACAGGTGTGCCAGGACTTTGGGGTGAGGAGAAATACATTTTGTTAGATGGTCTGTGATATCCATACTAGTAATTGGGTTTTCATATTTTCATTCCACAAGATACAGATTTCATTGCACCAGTAGTAACATTTGGATATCATATTTCTATTCCGATACATATTTAATTCCAACATACTACTTTATATGACAATATATTGTACACACCCTTGGTTTAGAGCATGATTTAGTCATGGACACTGAAGTTCTGAAAGTTTCTCAGGGTGTGCAGTACAGCAGCCTACTTTCACAAAGTGTAATGTCATGTTTACTGCATTTGTGAAAAAAAGTTGAGTTTAATTCAAGTGTTCCTGAAAAACACACTCCACCTAACCTATTTGCAAATTAGGAAAAACCATTTGCATGTTGTGTGTTATCATTATTTTCCTTATTTTGGTGGGATAATAGTTCTCTTTGAGGAGATTTTGAATCTGGCTCAGTTGAACCTTAGGAAATTGGTCTCAATGGCCGATGTCCAAATTGTATTTCACAGGCTGACAGTTTATGGGCAAAATATGTAGCCTGTTAGCAAAACAAACTGCAAAGCAAACCCATTCCAAGTGGAGATTGACAAAGCAGGGAATTTAGGAGAAAGGAGGCTGAGAACAGGGAACAATCAACGGCTGTTATTTTAATCTGGCCTGCCACTGAGATTAGCAGACCACATTGTTTTAATTGTTTTAACAGGAGCGAATGAAACGCTCGTTTATTGAGGGGGGATCCTTTGCGTAAATCTCCCCAAATTCAATAGTTTAAAAAACTTGAGCCATTGGACCCCCTCTTTTCCCTCATCCCACCTAATCCAGGGTAATACCTTTCTTTCTATTGGCTAACGGTTGAGGGGAGCTGGAGTAAATGGTTCTTTAAAAAGTCGTGGGTGAGAATGGTCTTCAGATAATTAGATCCATGCCACGACAAAGGGTAGCGGCGTACGAGGATAAGGCCTGCATTTCAAACTATTGGACTGTATAGGTGGACTTCTAAAAGCTCACGAGAATAGGTTAATTTCTGCTGTTTTGTGTGCTTCTCAGGTAAAAGAAAAAAGACTGCAGATATTATACTTAAAAAAAAAAAATCTGATCTTTGTTTTGAAATTTGTTTTCTGGATGTTGGTAGCCTACTGAAGTAAATTGGCAATGGTTTCTGCGTAAAGAATAATAACTTTCAATTACTTTTAATGATCAAGAAAGTTGCTTATGTTTACCATTTGTTCTGTTTTTATTTAAATGATTTCAGACTAGCCTAAATCCAAATTGCACAGTGTAAGCGTCCTACATAAATTGTACAGTAAGCTATAGGCTATATACTTCTTTCCATTGTATGCCTAGTTAGTATGGTGTAAGGCACATATAACTTAAACAGTTTTACCCTATGGATTTAGGTCCGCTATGAATGCCTTAAATTTCTGCGGGGGATCCGACAGTGGCAACGGAGTCTATCCTCTGCACAGCGTCAACTCCGTCTTTTTCGACCTCCACCACCAGATGGCAGACCAGTACCCGGTTTATCCATCAATCAATCCCTCCTCGGTCCACACGTTCTCTGTTGCTGAAAGACTTGCAGGTATTTAGAGTAGACTGTCATTTATGACTGTGTCTATAATCGATGCATGCAATCAAACAAGTGTTCTTGTTATAATTTTAGGGCTCCCGTGTAGCGCAGCGGTCTAAGGCACTGCAGCTCAGTGCTAGAGGCGTCACTACAGACAATACAGCCTGGTTCAAATCCAGGCTGTATCACAATCGGCATACAGTGCGCAGCCCAATGGGAGTCCCATAGGGCTACGCACAATTGGCCCAGCGTCGTCGAGGGTTTGGCCAGTGTAGGCCGTCATTGTAAATAAGAATGTGTTCTTGACTGACTTGCCTAGTTAAATAAAGTTTATATTTTAAAAATCACAACATTTAAAATAAAATAATTTGTCATTCAAAACATTGCAGCTGAACTGGCATTCTATTGTCAAAAGACCTGTTTCCCACCTGAAAAAGTTGTTGAAATTGATAATTGTCATGCTGGTATTTTCAGTGTAGCCTGATATCTCCCATCCCTCCGACTGTTTCACCACCTCTAATCTTGTTGTGGCTTGTCTTCTGTCCCCACAGAGTTGATACTGGAGGCCCGTTATGGGAACCAGCAGAAGCAGCGTCGGAGCCGCACAGCCTTCACTGTGTCTCAGTTACAGGCTCTAGAGAAAGCCTTCCAGCAGACCCAGTACCCTGATGTAGGTATGAGAGAGAGACTGGCTGTCTGTACCAATCTGCCTGAGGCTCGCATTCAGGTCAGTAAAGGTCGCTCTTCGAAGCCTGTGCATGCTTTCATTCATAATATTTATTTGAACTGCTGCTTTTAGGAACTTTATTCTTGTGATATATATAGACACGTCAACCCTTCACCACGTCAACCCTTCACCAATAACAAAATAATATGCTCCTCCAGGTGTGGTTTAAGAACAGAAGAGCAAAGTTCCGTAAGGGACAGAGATGCTCCCCTCTTCCCAGAGAGCAAAGCCTGGAGGAACCATATCAAACCAAGGCAGGAGGGGAAGAGAGGAGTACCAAGGATTCAAAAACACAAAGTGAAATAGCTCCTCTCTGGGAAGTCAGTGATGCTCCTACCATTTCTTGTCCTGGAGACTCCATTGTATCTCAGAACCACTCAAGATTACATTCTCCTCCCGTTTTTCCCTTTGTGGGTGGAGAACGGTACCACCTTCCACATCATCAGGCTTTAGGGATGCTGTCAGCTGGCCTACATTTCACCCCCACATTCTGGCCCATTCTACAGCAACACAGCCCGGCTATAGGAGTTGTCCCACCGGTTGGTAAAAACTGCAGCCTTTCCCTTCAGACTTCCTGTCCCAGTAAAGCTGTACCCACCCCCAACCTGGGTCTATAACTGCACTACCAACAACAACAACTTCTCTTCAGTGTGTGTTGGCAAAAAGGGACTCAAAGGAGGAAATCGTACACTGCTGCACTGGTGTCAACATGAACACAGATAAACTACTGATTTTATACTTTGACTCTGTACAACTTTGTGAGTACAAGGAGCCTTTGCTAATTGTCCTGGTAGAGTGCATCTGACAAGTGAATATGTCTGTAGATAAGTTTGATTAAGAAACACTCAAAAGGGCTAGTATGTTGTGTTGTTGTGAGCATTCGGGATTGCAACCTGGAGTGGATTGGTACATGCTTCATTTGCATAAAGATGCTACTTTCAGTTTTTACTCACTTATCACAAGCACTTAGGAGAATAGAGAATTGTGATGTGGTTTGGGGCACTTTTCTTTTCACTTTTCAAATCGAATATCCATTTGTTCAAGACAATTTTCTGTAATGTCTCACAGTAGGAATCTTTATTCCTATCCTATGTTCATTTTATGGTCATACACAACAAAACCATAATTCAACTGTATGTGAATTTTAAAATGTATTATGAATAAAATTATTTTGAATGTCTTTTTAGTTTACATTTGTTTATTCTGCATATAGGCAGTTCCCTGGTAACAGAATAATGCTGAAATAGCAGTGTTGCTTCCGTCCCTCTCCACTCCCCTACCTGGGCTCGAACTAGGGACCCTCTGCACTCATCAACAACTGCCTCCCATGAAGCATCGTTACCCACCGCTCCACAAAAACCACAGCCCTTACAGAGCAAGAGAAACAACTACTTCAGTGACGTCAACGATTGAAACGCTGTTAGCTCGCACACTGCTATCTAGCTATCCATTTCACACCGGTCACACTAAGACGCATATGTATAAAACATTTCAACAACGTAGCTCAGGCAGTAGGATCTATTTATATGCAGATGATCCAGTTTAATACTCTGCTGGCTGCTCCCTGGATTTTGTGTTAAATGCTCTACAACAAAGCTTTCTTAGTGTCCAACAAGTTTTCTCTGCCTTAACCTTGTTCTGAACACCTCCAAAACAAAGGTCATGTGGTTTGGTAAGAAGAGTGCCCCTCTCCCCACAGGTGTGATTACTACCTCTGAGGGTTTAGAGCTTGAGGTAGTCACCACATACAAGTACTTGGGAGGGTGGCTAGACGGTACACTGTCCTTCTCTCAGCACATACCAAAGCTGCAGGCTAAGGTTAAATCTAGACTTGGTTTCCTCTATCGTAATCGTTCCTCTTTCACCCCAGCTGCCAAAATAACCCTGATTCAGATGACCATCCTACCCATGCTAGATTACGGAGACATAATTTATAGAACGGCATGTAAGGGTGCTCTTGAGCAGCTAGATGTTCTTTACCATTCGGCCATCAGATTTGCCACCAATGCTCCTTATAGGACACATCACTGCACTATATTCCTCTGTATACGAGTCATCTCTGGGTACCTGTCGCAAGAGCCACTGGTTGATTCTTATTTATGAAACCCTCTTAGGCCTCACTCCCACCTATCTGAGATATCTACTGCAGCCCTCATCCTCCACATACAACACCCGTTCTGCCAGTCACATTCTGTTAAAGGTCCCCAAAGCACACACATCCGTGGGTAGCTCCTCTGTTCAGTTCGCTACAGTTAGCGACTGGAACGAGCTGCAACAAACACTCAAACTGGACAGTTTTATCTCCATCTCTTCATACAAAGACTCAATCACTCTTACTGACACTTGTGGCTGCTTCATGTGATGTATTGTTGTCTCTACCTTCTTGCCCTTTGTGATGTTGTCTGTGCCCAATAATGTTTGCACCATGTTTTGTTCTGCTACAATATTGGTGTGCTGCAATGTTTGTGTTGCTACCACGTTGTTGTCATGTTGTGTTGCTACCATGCTGTGTTGTCATGTGTTGGTGCCATGCTATGTTATTGTCTTAGGTCACTCTTTATGTAGTGTTATGGTGTATCTCTTGTCGAGATGTGTGTTTTGTCCTATATTTATAGATTACATGTTTTTGTAAAATTGTTATGCATAGAGTTGTATTGTTTAACTTTGCAATGTTTGGTTTTTGTTTGGCATACATTTGAACCAGTTACCTGTGGGAATTGGCCTATATGGATAGGGCTCAATTTAAATGTGTCTTACAGAATAAATATGGAAAGAATATGCATAACCATGGTAGCAATTGAAAGGGAACCATTTGGAAATTATGGGGAAATTAATAGACTAAAGGTGAGGACACAACAGTTCACCTGACAAGACTGAATACAAACATTACATTGTTGATTTTACATTTATTGTTGATAACAAAATCTGAGAATACTCTGGATACATTAAGTATATGATCAGAATATTATTTGAACATTTGGGGTAGGTGCAACATAAGACAAAACAATTCCAAGGGTTTGAGAGAACGGTCAAACTGGTGTCTCCAAGTGGCCACACACCTCTCCAATATGTACACAGTTCCTAAGTAATTTCAATGCACTTCTAAGACTCAAAGAAGAGTCTTCAACTATAAGGTGCTTTTTGAGCTCTCCTAGGTGTGCAGTCGAGGAACTAGAGCAAGAACACTTCCAGTTATTTTGTTTGGAACACAGCCCTGCATCCCCGCCATCAAACAATTATTGTTGTTTATGCAATCCAAAAAGGGTCCATTATAAATCGCAATCTGGGTCGGGTGGGCATAATTTGAAAGCTTGCTCTAATGTCAACATGACTAGCTAAATTACCAAATACGATTTTACAGTGTTAGGCTTTCACAATGCAATTCAGGGAATCGGATTGTAATTTTGGTGCACATAGAATGGAGTCATGGACTGCATTCAAATGTGTGGTCCGCAGCAAATTAGGGTCATTCTGTTCAGGACAACCCAGGGTATAACGCAATGTCATCTTGTAACTGTACATCAAACATAGTGATCATAAACGTTGACACTGTATATAGCATGAGCTTTATCATATGGGGTAAAGCAAACCTTTTGACAATATTAGCCCACACAGCTACAAGGATGCACTTTCATAGCTATCAAGCGTGCACCGAACACCTGTGTGTAAAAGCCATGTTACGCTTGATCCAATAAGGTCCATAAGGAGGGTGTGACACAATTGCGGAGGCCAAATCGAACTACATACAGCAATGCCATGCGCCTCACACAAACGTACTACCTTGACAATAAACATGGAGAACTTTGACAAAAGACTATCAGAACAAGTTCATGAAATTAATAAAATTGATCTTTATGTAGGGATTTCTAAGACACAAAAATGAATTTGAACTCTGGAAAGAGATTCGGTAAAGAGTTGATTGGAATGCAGACCATGGGGAATGGAAGGACACTGGATTGGTGCACATTCAACAAATCTGATCTAACAATGTGGATATTTGTCAAATCCATCATGATTGATGATTTGTAAAAGGGCCACAACGTGGTTACTAAAATCTGATTAAGATATACAGTTGAAGTCAGAAGTTTACATACACCTTAGCCAAATAAATTTAAACTTCGTTTTTCACAATTCCTGACATTTAATCCTAGTAAAAATTCCCTGTTTTAGGTCAGTTAGGATCATCACTTTATTTTCAGAATGTGAAATGTCAGAATAATAGTAGATATAAATTGTTCTATCAGCTTGTGTTTCTTTCATCACAATCCCAGTGGGTCAGAAGTTTACAAACACTCAATTAGTTTTTGGTAGCATTGCTTTTAAATGGTTTAACTTGGGTCAAACGTTTCAGGTAGCCTTCCACAAGCTTCCCACAATAAGTTAGGTGAATTTTGGACCATTCCTCCTGACAAAGCTGGTGTAATTGAGTCAGGTTTGTAGGCCTCCTTGCTCACACATGCTTTTTCAGTTCTGCCCACACATTTTCTATAGAATTGAGGTCAGGGTTTTGTGATGGCCACTCCAATACCTTGACTTTGTTGTCCTTAAGCCATTATGCCATTTTGCTTGGGGTCATTGTCCATTTGGAAGACCCATTTGCGACCAAGCTTTAACTTCCTGACTGATGTCTTGAGATGTTGCTTCAATATATCCACATGATTTTCTTTCTTCCTGATGCAGTCTATTTTGGGAAGTGCACCAGCCCCTCCTGAGGCAAAGCACCCCCACAACATGATGACAGAACGCGTCTCCTTCCTGATCGGTATGATGGTTGTGGGGTCCCATGGGAAAACTGTGCTGCCTTTTTATTTCATGCTATGTTGGCTGAGCTCCTATATCAAGCACCGGGAAACAGACTCCAACGTCTCAGAAGAAGTAAGGTATTTTCGTTTAGCCAGTCGCTTGTATATAGCTGGATGGCTATAGAAATTAGCCCGGAATCACTGAGTGGTGCAGACCAGTTTAATGGAAGCATATGATAGCTCTCTGAAGCACACGAAGTTTGAATGTTCCGAATTCTAAAGAGGCCGCATCTCTGTAAATGATGTAAACCAATCCAGACATCAGATTGCCCATAAATCTGATTTTAGCTGACTGGGGAGGAGGTGTAGGTCGTCAACTGGAGGCACTAAACTGTGGTTTTCAAGAGCTAATGGTTTCCTAAAAACAAGGGCTACTCAATTTGCCCCACTCTCACCTACTTTTATGTCTAGTGGTAGTGGGTTACATAGAAAGCACCCTCAAGACACCAAAGTTAGACAAATAAATGCTGGTATGCGTTACCAAATTACATACCAGTATTTCACAAAAGATCAACATTTACATCTCCGTAAATTGTACGGCTGGAAACTGACTCAGCATCTACGCACGAATATTTCATGGTAGCTTGATCTGTAGTACGGATTTAGTCATATTCTCCAAGCGAGGTGCGCTAGTTAACCAGCGCGGATGGGAGAGGAAGAAGGTGACGCTGAATTATCGAACGCTTACTTAGTTATCGGCTGGGGAGGCTTAAATCGAGACAACAACATCAAGCCCTAGCTAGCGAGGGGCGAAGATATTACATCTCATAAATACGTGAACATGTTGATGCATCCACTTTGAACATAAAGGCAAGTAAATATGTTCTTTGTTGATACTATACACGTTTAAATAGGGGTGTTTTTTTTTCCCGAAGGCATTTACCCGTATATTAACTAGCTAACGTTAGCTAGCTAGCTGCAAATGGATTTCGGTTGTGAAGATTAAGGAGTTGCCCGCTGATATATTTGGGAACTGAATACAAAACGCATTTTTTTTTTGGTGAAATGCACTTTCTTTTACGTACGGCTACAAGCCTCGTATAATGTTATCTAGCTATGTCTGATAGCTATCTAACTCTATTAGAAGGGTGTGTCTTGATTGATATGAAATGAAGGTTATGTAATTAATATTAGATGTTCTGCCCAGTTTTAGCTTGTTCTACTCGGCGCCATTAGCTTGCTTAGCTGTACGGGACTGATCGGTGTGTTTTGGGAGCAATCAGTAACGTTAAACGATGTTATTTTCAATTATTACCCGATGAGTATACTAACTAACACTTTTCATAGTTTACAAAGTGGTAACCTAGCGTAGAAAGACGACAAACTGTTGATAAGTCACTATCTCAGAGACTGTTGGCCACTTCCCAAATGACCTGCAGTGCTAGCAGCAGCTCAGCTGCGATACTAGTAGCTAGTTTGCAAGTCTGAAACGATTTGATACATTTTCCACGGTTGAAGCGACTCACGTTTTCACTGTCACGAAGTATTTACGGAGTTGACAAGTAGAAAAAGATTAAAACCACAGCTTGATTATAAGTATTGTCCTCTTCGTACAGGTAGAGGTTTTTATAGGTAGCTAGCTGATGCCTTTCCCACACAACTTGACAGCAGGTGCTGCCCATAGAACCGTTAGCACGGAGAGGACGAGAGTGAGCTAAATTAGCTCGCTACAGCAGTAGCTTGATGTGAGGCCTTCTTTAGCCAGTTGCCTTCGTCACAGAAGATAGCTTTAGTTTGTCGCTTTATGCTTACTTGTTAGCTAGCTAACTCATTAGACGCTATCGTCTAGTTGGTCTGTCACTGTTATCTAGCTAACGACTCAACTCTCTGGATAAAAATTGAGAATAGCAGGTTAGGCCAGTAGCTAGCTAGTTAACAAGCAACATTGCGTAAAAATTCGTCTAGCAAACATGCCCAGCATTCATTGTCTAATTTCCTTGTCAAATGCCTACCAAAAGGGTTCAGTGCAATGGTTCAACCACTATCTTGTCATTTGCAGCGGTACTATTTATTTATAGCTAGCTAGTATCTTTAGCTATATTGCTTGAAGGATAACTATATTGTAAATAAAGACTCATAACACCACATGTTGTTGGCAACTTGTTAGGTGAAAACTGTGACAATACAATATTTGGTAACTGTTTGGACATTACAGAGTGGTATTTAGTGACTAACGTTAATCGTTGTAGTGTAATCTGTTTCTGTGGCTTTTCAATTTCTCCAAGTAGATTGGATAGACTCATAAACACTGACTTAATTAGTTATTTTTACTTTCAGATTGAAATTTGGTTTCCCAATTCAAACTAGCCACACTTGCTACCCCACTCCAAACAAAACTCCCTCTTTTTAAAAATCTGTGTTTACATGACTGTGATGGAAGAAGAATTGATTCTATTCAGTACTCTATTTCATCATTTGTGGTGGTGGATACAACTAAAGGGGCTTTCATTTCATTGCTTGACCAGTGTTGTTACTGTAAGTAGACAATGATTGAACACTTGCTTATTGTTTCAATCTTTGCACAGGTGAAGAAACACACATTCAGACATTTAGCCTATTCTACTCGTGTAAGTTAGCCTAGTTTATTCTACAACTACTGTAAGAAGCTTTCTGGGTATTGGGAAAGTTGTTTTACTTTCTTTTTCTTTACATCTAATACTTTTTCATAATTTGAATGATTAACATGGATATTATAGGTAAGCCATGTGGTTTAAGTTGAATGCATTCAGTTGTACAACTGACTGGGTATCCTCCTTTCCTCCCTCTATTTCAATGCATCTCCTTTACTCTATGATGTGAATCCGTTTCCCAAGCTACATGGATTAGGAGAGGCATTTTGGCAGTCATTGATACGTTTAAGTTCGTTGCCTGAGGAAACCATAGCTGTCTGACAATATTGCTGGCATTACCTGCTCTCCACGAGTATCCACAACATCACAGGTCCCAAGGGGAGGAGAGGGAGGAAAGCTGGGCCTCAGGGTTATACAGAAACCTTAATGTATGCTATGAACTATTCAAATGCTACCAGTGAATACTGATATGATGATGAACTTGTACAAAGCTTAGGTTATGTAGCACACTACAGTTGAATTTGTCCATTCAAAAAGCCCTATGAATCAGTCACGGTTTAGCCTTTACAGCTAATAGGCAAGGACCATGTTTTGTCCAAAGCCATGGCCCTATAGTGTGTTTAGATGCAGGTTTTTCGGGCATTCACAGATGGTACAACATGGAAAGATGTGGTGTTCTCATCTTAAAACTCCATCTAGTATGTGATGTTTCCACCCGTATTGATTGTTTTATTGAATTCACTGCATGTGCTACTCTGAAAATGGATCCCATTTCTACTTCAGGCTGGAAATGTATGAAAGATGAGTAGCCTACTAACCTTTATAAGATCTTATCTCAGACTTGTTTGGAGATGTCATGCAGATTTCTCCAGTCTTTCAGGCTTATCATAAAAAAATACATGTAATTGATAACTGATCACTGCAAATGTGTTTTCAAAAGTATTTGGCAAGATGTTCCGTAATGATTCGGTTACACCTAATGGCTAATTTAGTATGTGTTTGCATCTCTTTCAGATATCCAACTAAACCAAACAGGACTACTGCAGTACCTCATCATTGTTGACACTGCCTCCACCATTGCCTCTTCTGCCGTGGCACTGGAACATGAAGAATGTCTGCTGTATTACCAAAGACTGACCAGAAGGAAGCAATGAGGGGCTTTGGGGGAAGTTGCCAAGCTGCGTTGTGGATCCAGTAGCTGGGATTCAGAGTGCTTGTTGTGTATGAGTGTGTGTTTGTGTGTGCGTGGGTGCTTGCTAGCACAACCTGCCCCTTTCAGGCAGGGACATGCTACTCTGATATTGGAGTTGGAGAAGAAAGGAGTCGACCTCCATAAACGAGGAGAAGAAGGAAGAGAAGAGCGCATGCAGTACAACATTGCCAGATATAAAAACTGTGTGTTTTGGCTGCAGTTTAACCCAGTGGAAGTGGCTTTTAATACACTGCACATTTCTATACAACACCTTTCCTCTGTCTTTGTATCGCCTCCCTCCCCCCTAAGAGTCCTTGTTGTTTTGGCGCCTCTGTGATTTGCATGGCCGGGGAGTAATCGTGGAGAGGCCAGGGTATCACAAGCTTATGGATTTTGACAAGAAGGTGGGTAAGGGAGAGACGGAGGAAGGGAAAAATATGTCTAAGGCAGCTGGCAGCAGGACTGTCCGGGGTACAGGGACCAACTCTGGGGTTCTTATGGTTGGCCCAAACTTCCGCGTCGGGAAAAAAATCGGCTGTGGCAATTTTGGAGAGCTGCGGCTGGGGAAAAACCTCTACACCAACGAATATGTGGCCATCAAATTGGTAAGGCCAACATGCTTGACTAAACAGCATGGCTGTGATGTGTTTCTGTTTGGATGCACTCCTACATTAATCATCCTCACCACTATTTTTTGTAAATTATACCGTAGGTGTATATTTTGCCACCCTCTCCCATCTAACATTTCTCTTCACTACAACAACTAGTGCAGTTTGCCATTGGTTTTCGGCTTTGTGACAAATGTTTTAGTATTACTGTAGTTTGGCCAAGGTAATTCAATCCAGTTTCCTAATAGCAGCAGAACACCCCATCCCTGATGGCTTGGTGACCTTTAAGAGACAGGAAACATTTGAGTGCTGACAATGTTTCTTCCCCCAACAGGCAAATATTTACATATCTGTAGCTTGGACCCATGCACTGTTAATGAGTCAACCATGCTCCGTTTGTATTATATTAAAGAGAAGAAAGAAGAATCAACTGCCCAGGTCATGATATACTGTACACGTCATGACCTGGGAAGTTGATTCTTCTTCCTTCTCTTTAATATAATACAAACTGAGCCACACACAGCAGAGCTCTTGCCTTTTTAGCTCAAAAGTGAAATAGAAACCGAAGAGGTTGCAAGTCAAGATTTTAGTTCTGAAGCACGCAGAGGGTTGGTCTGGGAAACCACATGAAACGGCAAGGCTTGTTTATTTTCAGATTGGTGAAGGGAGGCCCAGACAGAAACGGAGCTTCCTCTGCTACATATTTAAGTTTCTGTTTTCCTCCTCCAGTCATGTCAGTCCTACACAGAGGATCAGTGAACGCTTGAATGTCACCATAAACACTGGTATCTGTGTGTTTTATTGGGGTCGTTTGAAGTTGCCAATTAGAAATCTCCTGGGAAAAGGCCTTGGTGTAACTCTGCACCCTACGAAGGTTGTCCTAGATAGCGTCTGAACGCTGCACTCGAGTGTGGGCTTGACGTCACTACCTACACAGCCACACTGGACGATGTATGATTATCTTTACATTGGATCTCCCGGGGGAGGTCATGATCTCTGACTAGGCACATTGCTTTCAATGAGGTTAGCAAACCCGTCAGAGGTTAGCGCTGAATTTTAATCTCTACTCCTGAAGTCCTCTGTTATGCTGCTTCTCCTCTGTCTGTGAGGCATCCCATCAGTTTGGGTATTTTTGGGGTATTCTGCATAATGGCATTATTTCCGTGACATCACTGGATCTTTTGGCCCTGTTTCAATTGTAGTAGTTACTAGTTAACTACTCCCTCAACTCTCATAATTAGGGCAATGGCATGGTTCCCTGTTGATTTGCTCTCATCAGCTAGCTAGCAACCTGGACCTGTTCAGCCAGGCAACACTTAAAGGCATTACTGGGCATCTTAATTAACTAGGACTGACACAATTACCATATAACGGTGTTGGTGACAGTTCTGGATGAAGACCGTCATGAACATTTAATTTAATAACCGTCCATCTTTTTCTTCTTCTGTGGAACGAATAGCTAGCAGAAGACGGGACGGCCGGGCATTTGCACCGTTGAATTAACATGGACTCTAAACAACGGGATAACTTTATTGACCCTTGCTAAAACATGCAAGGTCTTGTAGCAAACAATGAATACAATGGGCGTGGGACCTTTAAACCCATTTTCTCACATCAGATAGCACGCGGCTGTCTTTACTTATCTGTCTGATAACACTCATGGGATAGCTAAAAATGCGTTTGGGTACAATATGCTGTCCTAACATTTGAAAATGTTACCAAGATCGGCCACTGAACCTCCTTTCATCCTCAAAACATGCAAGTTAAATCTTACTATAAACAATAGAACTGTAATATTGATGTTTTCTTTCATGAGCAATTCTTCACTACCTAATTCTACATCTAGCTAAGTTGTTTTGTGGTGGTAGAATGAGAATCAGTATTTATGACATTTGAAATGTGCATGAAAAGTAGCTAGATAGTGTCTGCCTGCTGGCTAAGCCAATGAATCCATATGAAACGCAAGGCAGGGAGGGATGCTAACATCGACAGTTCACACATTCAATGCTGAATACTCCCTCTAACTAGCTAGTGTAGTAAAGTTCTAGCTAATGCATAAATTAGTTTTCATTAGTGATTGGGGCGGGGGTCGATAGTTACATATCGGGATATTATTTTTACGATTCATCGTTTTGGCTATCGCAATATTTTTGCGCTACTTGGCTGCACCTGCCCCCAAAACTCCAGTATATTTCCATCATAGCTTTTTCTCCATCTCCTTTTTAAATAGGGAGCAGACCTATGGTGAGCAATATGTTTGGAATAAAGAATCGCAATAAAATCACATGATCGAATCGCAATGCATATCGTATTGCCACCAAAGTATTGTGTTCATTTCTTATCTTGAGGTCCCTGGACATTTCCAGCCCTTGTTTTCATGACCTCTTTTCTGCCTTTATTATTGTGCAGATTTCTAGCATTACAGCACTGCTCTTTGCGACATCGGGTTGGCCAAATGTTACAAAGTAGTGAGGCACAGTGCCAGCAGTCAGTCAGATACATGCCGATTTCTTAGTACCATCCCCTAACTTTGGTGCCGTACAACTTAATCAACATGCTGGTAGCTAGCTAGCATATGGCCATTCAAACTAGCTTGCACTAGGCTGCTAGCTGTTGCAAGTTTGCTCAGCTGATCAAGCATGGTTTGCTTTTTGCATGGTTAGCCAATGCGTCATAGCTACCGAGAGAGGAGTGATTTTTAGAATTAGGAACTAGTGTTAGGCGGATGAGCAAAATCGACATTTTTAGAGATGTTCCATGTTCTACAAGACAGATCGGTTGAGGGATGAGTGTTGCATAGGAGTGACGCCATCTGAAGTGAGACAACCCTGGCTATTTGACTGGTAAACCCGTGGGTACACTCGCAATGGCTGCCCGGTATTGTGATGCAATAATTTCCATGGTAATGTAGAATGTTCATTCAAATGACGTTAGAATGTATTTTTTTGTAATGTCAGTTGAATCAACATTTCAAAGCAGATATTAATGGGTACACTTCCTGCTTTTACTCCCCGCTTTGCTTCTAGGTCAAAAAATATACAGGTTTAGACAACGTTGACCAGCATAGTCCCATTGTTGTGAAGAGTTATGGGATATTAGAATCCCTTGTTTTAAACTTTGTCATCTTCAACATAGCTTTGTTACTTTGAGTACACTTGCAATGGCCGCCAGTCCACCCATTATACCATCATTGACTTGAATGGGGACGCCCGTTCTTTTATTTTTTTTATTTTTTATTTTTAACCCCTTTTTCTCCCCAATTTTCGTAGTATCCAATTGTGTACTAGCTACTATCTTGTCTCATCGCTACAACTCCCGTACGGGCTCGGGAGAGACTAAGGTTGAAAGTCATGTGTCCTCCGATACACAACCAACCAAGCCGCTGCTTCTTTAACACAGCGCACATCCAACCCGGAAGCCAGCCGCACCAATGCGTCGGAGGAAACACCGTGCACCTGGCCACCTTGGTTAGCGCTCACTGCGCCCAGCCCGCCACAGGAGTCGCTGGTGCGCGATGAGACAAGGACACCCCTACCGACCAAGCCCTCCCTAACCCGGGCGACGCTAGGCCAATTGTGCGTCGCCCCACGGACCTCCCGGTCGCGGCCGGTTACGACAGAGCCTGGGCGCGAACCCAGGACTCTGATGGCACAGCTGGCGCTGCAGTACAGCGCCCTTAACCACTGCACCACCCGGGAGGCCGACGCCCGTTCTTTTCATTCTATTTCTATGGCAGCACATGCGTTCAGGGGCAGAGTAAAGCAGAAAATGTTTTACATTATTTTTAATCTTCGAACGGTTGGTTATTAAGCAGACCACGGTCATTTGGCTGACCACTTAGTCATCCAAAATTCCATGCCCGTCCCAATGCCGCACTGGTGTGATTTAGGACTTCTAACCCCTTTTAAACATTACGTGAGCTACTGACTTCTGGGATGTACCATTTTGGATTAATCTATTTCTATCTTGTCGGTTGGTACCAATGTGATTAACAGGGACTGAGCTAGAGCTATGTTTGTGAGACAAAGGTGGATCCCGAAGGGGCCCGGGGCCAGGAGCTGCAAACAATCAAAGCTACACTAAAGTATGTGGACACCCCTTCAAATTAGTGGATTCAGTGACTTTCAACGTGGTAACATCATAGGGTGCCACCTTTCCAACAAGTCAGTTTGTCAAATTTCTGCTCTGCTAGAGCTGTCCCGGTCAACTGTAAGTTCTGTTATTGTGAAGTGGAAAGGTCTAGGAGCAACAATGGCTCGGCCACACAAGCTTACAGAACGCAACCGCCGAGTGCTGAGGCGCGTAATAATCGCTTCATTGGTTGCAACACTCGCTACCGAGTTCCAAACTGCCTCTGGAAGCAACGTCAGCACAATAACTGTTCGTCAGGAGCTTCATGAAATGGGTTTCCATGGCCGAGCAGCCGCACACAAGCCTAAGATCACCATGCGCAATGCCAAGTGTCAGCTAGAGTGGCGTAAAACTCACCTCCATTGGACTCTGGAGCAGTAGCGTGATGAATTACGCTTTACCATCTGGTAGTCCGACGGACAAATCTGGGTTTGGCGGATGCCAGGAGAACGCTACCTGCCTCAATTCTTAGTGCCAACTAAAGTTTGGATGAGGAATAATAATGGTCTTGGGCTGTTTTTCATGGTCCAGTGAAGGGAAACTAATGCTACAGCATACAATGACGTGCTTCCAACTTTGTGGCAACAGTTTGGGGAAGGCCCTTTCCTGTTACAGCATGACAATGCCCCTTTTGTACAAAGTGAGGTCCATACAGAAATGCTTTGTTGAGATCAGTGTGGAAGAACTTGACTGGCCTGCACAGGGCCCTGACCTCAACACCATCAAACACCTTTGGGATGAATTGGAACGCCAACTGCGAGCCAGGCCTAATCGCCCAACATCAGTGCCCGACCTCATTAATGCTGTTGTGGCTGAGTGGATGCAAATCCCTGCAGCGATGTTCCAACATCTAGTGGAAAGCCTTCGTGGAAGAGTGGAGGCTGTTATAGCAGCGAAGGGGTACCTACTCGACAAGCAGGTGTCCACATAGTGTATCTTTGAAAAGCTGAGACTCCCACGAGCATGTGTATTATGTTTTGCTTTATGATGCTCACAAGCTACACCAGTGGTTAGAAGGTAAGGGGTTTTACATAGAAGAGCATAGGGAATCCCAGGACAGTGTCTATAATACTGTAAGCTCACATAGTTGCTGTCAAACTCCACACAGTTGTCACTGACTAGTGGGATATTAATTTCCCACTAAGCAAGCAATTTATGTACTTACAGCATTCATCTAAATTAATTATCAGGTTTTTGCTTTGGTGGACCTTTATTATTTGTCAATAAAACTCATGAATGCAACTGTTTTATTTCATATTGTTTCTACTAGTAGCCCTGGTTGTCCTGAAAAGAAAATTGTAAAACACTTAATTGTGAGGTTAAATATAAGGGCTGGACATGCAGATAAATGAAAAGCTGATTTTCGCTGGGGACTCGGGACTGATTGGGTTAACACTGCCAGGAGTATGTTGTTTTCTCCTGTCAAATGTAGACTTATGTGCTGCTGGTTTGACTTGTGTCTTCTCCTCTGAGGCCCTGACCTCAGTTTGGGCATGAGTGGCGAGTGCTGCTTTAACTCTGCTGGCTGACCTCCAGTCTAGTGCAGCTGCCCACAGGTTTGTGCCTTCACCTCCCTGGTCACTCACTCAGGCAGGCCCTGGATACCCAGTGAACGTTACAGCCCAGTCTAATATGGTTCCTGTGTTGTCAGGATTAATTCGCCTCGGTTCATTATGGACTGACAAGTGTCTTGTGTATTTTCTCTGCCTCGTACCAAGTTGCACGAGCAGGGTGCGTGCTATTGGGCGACGCCTGCACCTGGGACAAAGGTGAAGGCCAGTGTCACCCTTCCCAGACTTATGAGAACAGAAAGATACGTATTAGTCACAGCCCTCTGTCAGAGTATCTGGAACTGCACTGCACGTTCATGGACAGAAGGAAAAAAAGCAGAGCGAAAAATTGCTGAGCGCTGAAAGGTCGTCTTTGTTAGCCAGCCTTGTCCACACACAGTGGTCTAGTCTTTGGTTCAGCTGTGCGCTCTCTCACACTGACAAACCCCTCAGTGATGGAAGCAGGAGCCCGCTCCTGTAAGTACACTGCAGGCTTACACACTGGGGGGGGGGGGAGGGATCCCGAGCGTTAAAGAAACAAATTCTAACAGTTTTACAGTAATGGCAGCTCATAATTCCCATTCAAGCCATTTACTTGAAATATAGCCATACCATTTTTCCTCTGCTCTCCTGTGGACTAGGGACCTGGCAGTCAAGGTCATCAATGCCCTGGTGCCCCCTCAATAACCCCGCTGTGGATGTAGAGATGAGGGACCCCTGCTCCCCGTCATGCACACACACTCGTGCTTCGGGCGAGGACAGTAAATTGAAACCGGCTTCTATCCTTCCATAAGGAGCGGTAGTTGGTCTTTCATTTCTCTCCGTCATGTACAGTCATTTATTGACAGCTGGAGGTACGGTGGATGGGGGTTGTTAAACGTACCACCTATGAGGCTTACACAGCATTGTGTTCTACTACACAGCGTTGTGTTCTACTACACAGCATTGTGCAGTGGGGAAAATTACTCAATTGTCATACTTGAGTAAAAGTAAGTATATCTTAATAGAAAATGACTCAAGTGAAAGTCACCCAGTAAAATACTACTTGGAAAAAAATAAAGTATTTTGGTTTAAAATATACTTATCAAAAGTAAATGTAATTCCTAAAATGTACTTAAGTATCAAAAGTATAAACCTTTTCAAATTCCTTATTTTTGCAAACCAGACAGCATCATTATTTTAGTTTTTTTTACGGGTAGCCAGGGGCACACTCCAACACTCTGACATAATTTACAAATGAAGCGTTTGTGTTTGGTGAGTCTGCCAGATCAGAGGCAGTAGGGATGACCAGGGATGTTCTCTTGATAAGTGTAAGTGTTACTTGGACCACTTTCCTGTCAAAATGCAATGAGTACTTTTGGGTGTCAGGGAAAATGTATGGAGTAAAACATATTTTCTTTAGGAATGTAGTAGAGTAACAGCAAAAGTTGTCAAAAATATAAATAGTAAAGTACAGATACCCCCCAAAAAACTACTTAAGTAGTACTTTAAAGTATTTTTACTCAAGTACTTTACACCACTGGCATTGTTTTCTACTACTAGTGGGCTGGACCTGCTGTTGACTGAATGGACAGCTTCTGCTTTCACTAGCAATAACTTGGGATGTAATCATTAACTGATACGAATTGGTCCCCGGTTGAAATGTTTAAGATATGAGTTCATCGGTCCATGGGACCCCAAACCAATCTAAATGTAGCATGCATCGGTCAGGAAATAGATTAAAAATTTTACGGATCGCCGGTTCACTAATATTTGTTGCTCAAATGACTTTCTACCTTCCGAAAATACCTAATATTTTGTGATAACTGATTCCTCTCCTTCAGTGTCGAACTAAGCATGTAATTGTGTTGACAGTCATTGATCTACAAGTCATTTAGCCTAAAACTGCACACTCACCAACGAGAGGAAGGCCTATTCCTGATCTTGCACATCTGCCTGTCACCTCAAAATAAGGCTTTATTAGTTGAGTGACCACCAATATAATTTGTACGGTGATTTTGATCAAATGCACTGTTAAATTGTTTTACCGGAATAAAAGTAGCCTAAACTACCGCCGGAGGCACAACTCTCATCGGGCTAGACATGCTGATCATGGCTTACATTACATTTTATTTTGATTGTTCAGGTTCACCATCAGTGACAGTTTTGGTAGTTTTCCTTAACTTTACAGGATAAAGTAGATCATTTCATAACGAGGACAGCGGGAGCAGAAGAGATGCTCACTCCCAACAGTCAACTTCCAGACAGTCTAAACAATTATAAGATTGGATGAAATCCAAAGTTTTGCTATATATTCAAGTTTTGTCACGTGTACAAGTACAGTGAAATTCCTTTTTTGCAAGCCCTCCCAACAATGCAGTAATCAATGCACTTGGTCAGAGCTAATTTTAAAGATAAATATTGATATATTATTAGCTCTAACAGTTTTAATCTGCACAAATGACAAACAGATTATTTTCCCTTATGGCTCAGCTCAGGTGCCGACATACAGAGAGCTCCAAAAGTATAGGGGTAGTGACATTTTTTGCTTTGGCTCTGTACCCCCAGCACTTTGGATTTTAAATGATACACTGACTATGAGGTTAAAGTGCAGACGGTCGGCTTTAATTTGAGGGTATTTTAATCCATTTCAGGTGAACCGTTTTTAGAAATTACAGCATTTGTACATAGTCTCCCCATTTTGTGCCCAATAGAAATGACTGGTAAATAGTGTATCCAACAAATGTGTAGAGTCACAAGCTTGATGTTGTCATTGCGTGCTATGAATATGGGACCAAAAATACATAAGTGAATTTGTCCTAATACTTTTGGTCCCCAGAAATGTGGGGGACTATGTACAAAAAGTATTGTAATTTCGGAACAGTTCACCCGAAATGGATAGAAATACCCTCTATCATTTCAACTTCAAAGTGCTAGAGTACAGAGCCAAAACAACAACAAAATGTCACTGTTCCAATACTTTTGGAGCCCACTGTTCTACACCATAGACGTATACATCATTTACACGTCTCACACACATACAAGCACACGCAAGTCCGCTCCGAGAGCCCAGCTCAGATTTTTAAAATTTAGAATGGAAAATGAATTTTTCTGCAACAAATGTTAGTGCATCGAACCGACTCGCACAGACTCTTTGGTCTAATCCAACCGAATCACATTGAATCGTTTCAAACTAAAGCGTATTGTTCCTGTATCATATCGGAGCCCATGTATTGAATTGAATCTTCAAAGGGAAAGATGCACATCCCCCTAGCAATAACTCAGTGCTGTTGAAGGAGAGTGTTACAGATGTGGGATCTTAATTTGATCACCCTGTTGCAGGAGAACTTTCCTTCAATGCAGGACATTTGAGGTTTAAAAAGGCTTCTGAAGTTTTGTAATTACATTTGACTTGATTTTACCTTGTGAAAATGTGTCAAACCCTACAAAAATGTCAATTTATTATCCACATAATACACATAATACACATAATACACATAATACACAAGCAAACTGGCTAAAATGTAAGATCCTACATCTGTAAGTGAAATACACTTCCATGGGACTCTATACAAGTCTGACTGATATTGGAATGACCTTGTAGTGCTCATTACTACTTAGTGGATATGATATGTAGCTATGTGAAAACAGATAGTTGTTTGACACAGAGGACATGCTGTGGCATGTGAAGAGACAGAATTGTGGTCAACCATATCATGGAAACCAGAGTTGCAGTATCCTATTCCACATTTTACTGTACCACTCCCTTTGCAGCTTGTGGTGGTGGTTGAAGTGTGTTAAAGTACAATCGATTGATCAGCATGCCAACCAAGTAACCCTGTGATGTAAAAAGTCTGCTGTTAGTGTACAGGCTACTGGCTTAATTAACCAATGCCCATCTTGTATATCAAGCTGTTGTTCTAGAAAGTAGTGACATTTTTGGCCAATAACCTTATCCAATATTTTCCTTGCCAAAAAAAAACCCTATACCGACATGCAGCCTTTTAAGCATTCTAGTACAGTTAAATAGTTAACACACACACACACACATGGATGCAGCATCTCAGTCCAAGAGGCGTCACTACAGTCCCCGGTTCGAACCCAGGCTGTATCACATCTGGCTGTGAATGGGAGTCCCATGGGCGGTGCACAATTGGCCCAGCGTCGCCCGGGGTAGGCCGTCATTGTAAATAGGAATTTGTTCTTAATTGACTTGCCTAGTTAAATAAAGGTTACACACACACCGACTAAAAAGTTATTTTGTTGGCATTTACGTATGTCCCCATGACCAGTGAAACATAATCGAAACCTATTTCTTTCACTTACTTGCTGTGCTGTTTCGTTGTTCATTTGTTCAGTCGTTTCATTCTCAACCAGGATTTCTTATGCTATGGAACGCCGTTTGGGTCTTTGCGTGTCAAATAACACTATTTGACGTGTCAAATAAGCTTGTTGACCAATCAGGACTTGAATATGACTGCACGTCACATTATAATTTACCGTTCATAAAAATAAAAAAAATATGTAGTTAATACACATTGATTACACTATCACTCGTATTTGATGTCATAACGATTCATCGATACGTATGCTATGATACTGGTAAAGTTGTCTCGTGCACCTACAGTGCTGGTCATAGGATTCCTAAATTATTGCTAAGAATAATGAAAATGACTGCAGTTTTTACTGGTCTTTGTTTTCAGGCTGGTTGTATTGTTGCTAGCTAGGTACCAAGCTAAAGCTAGCTAGCTACCCCGGAAGTTGCGGTTTAACAAATCATACTTTATTACCAACACGGTATTGTAAACCCATCGTTCGTGGCCGGTGTTTGCTTGTTTGCGGACTTTTTTGTACAGCTTTGACAGTGGTACTGATAGTAGTCGTGGTGCTTGGTTTGCACGTGCAAATTCAGAACACACAACATTCTATAATAGAATTGTTATTTGACGCGTCAAATAGTGTTGTTGGACGTATCTTTTATGACACGCAAAGACCCAAACGGCATTCCATAGTATGTCATAAAGCTAATAGCAGTGACGCTATTTCTGTGTAACTCCGGTAGGGCAACGTGTACCGGTGCTCGACCAGTTGGTGAAAGCCAACATCACCCATGACAGAATGGTTGATTATCAAGGGCAATTAATTCCATTATCTTCTCGTTAATGTATTTCGTCTTTGAGTTGTCTCGCTGAAATGTTCTTACTCTTTCAAATGAGGGCTCGACTTTTGACTACTCGATCCACACAGCAGACATTGTGGGCTAGGTTAGGAATGATGTGTTGCACGTGTAGCGGAACATTTTACGTGGCATCATTACGTCATGTACCTACGTTTATATAGGTATGCATGGTAGCTTTGACATCGGTTTTGCACATCGGCGTTAAACTAGACATCGGGCCGATACCGATGTTGGCTAATATCATCCGATTCCGATATGTTCACCAATATATTGTGCATCCCTACTAGAAAGTATTTATAATGAACTATAAAACCCAGTGCTGTTATGTGGGGAGAGAGCTGTGTAGTAGCAGGGGGACTGGGTGCAGCAGTAGTAGTAGTCATCCCATTAGTACACTCCAAGATGGCGTAGCAGTCAGACGTCTTTGTCCTGTCTCGTCCCGTGTGTATATATCTTTTTCTTCGCGTTCTTTTTAATATTTTTCCTAACCCTCAACTTCAAAATACACACCTGCAACCCGCCTCACCCAATTTTATTTTAATTTTATTTTACCTTTATTTAACTAGGCAAGTCAGTTAAGAACAAATTCTTATTTTCAATGACGGCCTAGGAACAGTGGGTTAACTGCCTGTTCAGGGGCAGAACGACCTTGTCAGCTCGGGGGTTTGAACTTGCAACCTTCCAGTTACTGGTCCAACGCTCTAACCACTAGGCTACCCTGCCGCCCCAATGTGGTGTGGATCCCCCCAAAAATCCTTAAGTATTTCTATTTACCTCCAAACTGGAATACCTCAACTGAAGCTAGCTAACTAGCTACCAGCTATCAGTCAGCTAACCACTGCTAGCGGTCATCAGCTAACCTTTAGCTCGGAAAGCTCTCGCCAGTTCGGAAACGCGTTTCAAACCAGAGCATAACGGACCTATTTTTCTCTCCATATCCCCGAATTCCTACCACAAACTCTGAACCTTTTCATCTGGATCATCACAGCTAGCTAACCGCAACCCGGGTTGACTACTCCTGGGGCAAGCCCATGCTAGACCCATCTCCCGGCTCACTCCTGGGCTACAATATCCGGACACCTTCTACCCCGCCGATCCTCTACAACTGGAATACCGACATAATCTGCCCGAGGATTCCAACAGGCCCCTCAGGCGCGACGCCCGCTGAAGGCCCATTCTGCTAACCTGCTAGGCCTGCTAGCTACCTAGAGCTACTTGGAACCCTACTAACTCCACGACTGGTCTATCAACGTCACCGCACGAAGAGGCAAAAAAAGACTTACCCCCATCGCGAAGTCCCCCAAAGGCTAACTTGCTAGCCCCAGTCTACTAACTGCAAGCTTGCCTGCTCCGGTCTCCTAACTGCTAGCCCCTGGTAACTGCTTGCTTGCTAACCCGGTCTGCTAACTGCTAGCTTGTTTAGCCCCGGCCTACTAACTATTAGCGTGTTAGCATCGGCCTGCTAACTGTCTGAATCGCCGTGGACCCAAATGTTCACTTGGCTACACATGCCTCTCTTTAATAATCAATATGCCTCGTCCATTACTGTTCTGGTTAGTGATTACTGTCTTATTTCCCTGTAGAGCCTCTAGCCCTGCTCAATATGCCTTAACCAACCATGTTATCCCACCTCCTACATATGCGATGACATCACCTGGTTTAAACGTCTCTAGAGACTATATCTCTCTCATCATTACTCAATGCCTAGGTTTACCTCCAATGTACTCACATCCTACCTTTGTCTGTACACTATGCCTTGAATCTATGCTATCGTGCCCAGAAACCTGCTCCTTTTACTCTCTGTTCTGAACGTGATAGACGGCCAGTTTGTATAGCCTTTAGCCGTACCCTTATCCTACTTGTTCTTCTGGTGATGTAGAGGTTAATCCAGGCCCTGCAGTGCCTAGCTCCACTCCCACTCCCCAGGTGCTCTCATTTGTTGCCCTCTGTAACCGGAAAAGCCTTGGTTTCATGCATGTTAACATTAGAAGCCTACTCCCTAAGTTTGTTTTACTCACTGCTTAAGCACACTCTGCTAACCCGGATGTCTTAGCCGTGTCTGAATCCTGGCTTAGGAAAATCACCAAAAACCTTGAAATCTCCTTTGCTAACTATAACATTTTTTGCCAAAATAGAACTGCCAAAGGGGGCGATGTTGCAATCTACTGAAAAGTTAGCCTGCAGAGTTCTGTATTACTATCCAAGTCTGAACCCAAACAATTCTAGCTTCTACTTCTAAAAATTCACCTTTCCAGAAACAAGTCTCTCACTGTTGCCGCTTGATATAGACCTCCCTCTGCCCTCAGCTGTGCCCTCGATACCATATGTGAATTGATTGCCCCCCATCTATCTTCTGAGCTCGTGCTACTAGGTGACCTAAACTGGGACATGCTTAACACCCAGGCCATTCAACAATCCAATCTCACACAAATTATCAATGAACCTACCAGGTACAACTCCAAATCCGTAAACATGGGCACCCTCATCGATGTCATCCTAACTAACTCGCCCTCCAAATACACCTCTGCTGTTTTCAATCAAGATCTCAGCGATCACTGCCTCATTGTCTGCATCCGTAATGGGTCTGCGACCAAACGACCACCCCTCATCAATGTCAAACGCTCCCTGAAACACTTCTGTGAGCAGGCCTTCCTAATTGACCTGGCCGGGGTATCCTGGAATGACATTGACCTCATCTCGTCAGTAGATGATGCCTGGCTATTCTTTAAAATTGCCTTCGTCACCATCTTAAATAAGCATGCCCCACTCAAAAAATGTAGAACTAGGAAGAGATATAGTCCTTGGTTCACTCCAGACCTGTCTGCCCTTGACCAGCACAAAAACATCCTGTGGCGTTCTGCATTAGCATCGAATAGCCCCCGTGATATGCAACTTTTCAGGGAAGTTAGGAACAAATATACACAGGCAGTTAGGAAAGCTAAGGCTAGCTTTTTCAAACAGAAATTTGCATCCTGTAGTACTAACTCAAGGTTTTGGGACACTGCAAAGTCCATGGAGAATAAGAGCACCTCCTCCCAGCTGCCCACTGCTCTGAGGCTAGGAAACACTGTCACCACCGATTTAAATTCACTATAATTGAGAATTTCAATAAGCAATTCTCTACGGCTGGCCATGCTTTCCGCCTGACTACCCCTACCCCGGTCAACTGCCCGGCACCCTCCACAGCAACCTGCCAAAACCCCCACCATTTCTTCTTTACCCAAATCCAGATAGCTGATGTTCTGAAAGAGCTGCAAAATCTGGACCCCTACAAATCAGCCTGGCTAGACAATCTGGACCCTGTCTTTCTAAAAATTATCTGCCGAAATTGTTGCAACCCCTATTACTAGCCTGTTCAACCTCTCTTTCGTGTCGTCTGAGATTCCCAAAGATTGGAAAGCTGCTGCGGTCATCCCCCTCTTCAAAGGGGGTGACACTCTTGACCCAAACTGCTACAGACCTATATCTATCCTACCCTGTCTTTCGAAGGTCTTCGAAAGCCAAGATAACAAACAGATTACAGACCATTTCGAATCCCACCGTACCTTCTCCACTATGCAATTTGATTTCAGAGCTGGTCATGGGTGCACCTCAGCCACGTTCAAGGTCCTAAGCGACATCATAACCGCCATCGATAAGAGACATTACTGTGCAGCCGTATTCATCGACCTGGCCAAGGCTTTCGACTTTGTCAATCACCACATTCTTATTGGCAGACTCGACAGCCTTGGTTTCTCAAATGATTGCCTTGCCTGGTTTACCAACTACTTCTCTGATAGAGTTCAGTGTGTCAAATTGGAGGGCCTGTTGTCCGGACCTCTGGCAGTCTCTGTGGGGGTGCCACAGGGTTCAATTCTCGGGCCGACTCTCTTTTCTGTATACATCAATGATGTTGCTCTTGCTGCTGGTGATTCTCTGGTGGACCTCTACGCAGACGACACCATTCTGTATACTTCTGGCCCCTCTTTGGACACTGTGTTAACAAACCTCCAAACAAGCTTCAATAACATACAACTCTCCTTCCGTGGCCTCCAACTGCTCTTAAATGCAGGGAAAACTAAATGCATGCTATTCAACCGATCCCTGCCCGCACCTGCTCAGCATCACTACTCTGGACGGCTCTGACTTAGAATACGTGGACAACTACAAATACCTAGGTGTCTGGTTAGACTATAAACTCTCCTTCCAGACTCACATTAAGTATCTCCAATCCAAAATTAAATCTAGAATTGGCTTCCCATATCGCAACAAAGCATCCTTTACTCATGCTGCCAAACACACCCTCATAAAACTGACCATCCTACCGATCCTCGACTTCGGTGATGTCATCTATAAAATAGCCTCCAACACTCTACTCAACAAACTGGATGCAGTCTATCACAGTGCCATCCATTTTGTCACCAAAGCCCCATACACTACCCACCATTGCGACCTGTACGCTCTAGTTGGTTGGCCCTCGCTTCATACTCGACGTCAAACCCACTGGCTACAGGTTATCTACAACTCTCTGCTAGGTAATTCCCCACCTTAGCTCACTGGTCACCATAGCAGCACCCACTCGTAGCACGCGCTCCAGCAGGTATGTCTCACTGGTCACCCCCAAAGCCAATTCCTCCTTAGGTCGTTTTTCCTTCCAGTTCTCTGCTGCCAGTAACTGTAACGAACTGCAAAAATCTGAAGTTGGAGAGTCATATCTCCCTCACTAGCTTTAAGCACCAGCTGTCAGAGCAGCTCACAGATCACTGCACCTGTACATAGCCCATCTGTAAACAGCCCATCTATCTACCTACCTCATCCCCATACGTTGTTTATTTATTTATCTTGCTCCTTTGCACCCCAGTATCTCTACTTGCACATTCATCTTCTGCACATCTACCATTCCAGTGTTTAATTGGTATATTGTAATTACTTCGCCACCATCGCCTATTTATTGCCTCACCTCCCTTATCTTACCTCATTTGCACTCACTGTATATAGACATTTTGTTTTCTTTTGTTCTACTGTATTATTGACTATGTTTTGTTTATTCCATGTGTAACTCTGTTGTTGTATGTGTCGAATTGCTATGCTTTATCTTGGCCAGGTCGCAGTTGCAAATGAGAATTCTTTCTCAACTAGCCTACCTGGTTAAATAAAGGGGAAATAAAAATTAAAAAATTAGCTATGGAGGTCCACTCCTCTATCTCATGTCAGCGGAGCTGCCTGAGTAACTGGTACCAGTGTTCTGTGTCTCATCAGCTGTCACAGACATGTTTGAAGTGCTGCTATCACGTGGGGGCAGCTGCTGGCTTCATCTGGGGCCTGAAACCTGATCTGAAACAGGAGAAGGGCTGGTCACAGGCCAGCTGTTGCTCTCTTGCCTCTTCCACACCTCTGGCCATAAAGGCTGATGGACCTGCCCCTTGCACCCTGTTTACTATTTTAGCATCACTAATTTCCTTATGCAGGTTTGGCCAAAGTGACGATAGCTGGGCTTCTGCGCTGTTTGACTGTTCACTCTGCTCTCTGAATGAGAAAATATCATATTCCCATTTGTATGGTTTAATATTGAACTGTAGGTTATAATCAGGGATGCCCATTTCTCTGAACTCTGCACTACTTACGGTGCCAGCACAGGGACTTTTTCTGCCATTGAAATCCTTTTCTGACAAACACTAACTAGACCCCTAGTTAGTGTTTGTCAGAACACTAACTGTGGGTGGTGAGCTTCCATTTTACAATGTAAAGCGCTTTGGGTGTCTAGAGAAGCGCTATATAAGTTAAATTCATTTTATTATAAATTTTTAAATATAATCTTTGAGGACTAACAGTCACCAAAATAAAAGCTAGACAGTCAGGGTGAATTGAAAATTCCAAAAACAATGAATTTAGCAGTATTGACTATGTTCGTGCAGAATAACATCATTAGCCATGTCAAAATGCATGGCATTGCAGTAAATTAGCTTTAAAACGGCAACATTTTCTCTGCTTCATGGCAGAATAAGTAGAATCGCTGGAAATGTTCTTTACTCTCAAGTTTCTCTCCGCTCCATAGAGAAATGCTAAGACTTCTCTTCACCTCCAAGATAGGGAGGCCTCTAAAATGTCGTCCCAAATACAGCTGCGCCAACAAGCCGACCACTCCCGTTGCCACACCCACAACCTAAGCCCCTTTTTGATCCAGAAAAAAACTGCAGCAGGGCCTGATTGACAGCCAAGATGAGAATACACAGTTGTGTATTTGTCTCCCATGTCTTACATGATGACTGTTTCAGTAATATGCTCTATTACGCTGAGATTCTTCCCGGAGAGGGGTCAAGGGGCAATCTCCTGGGAGCTGTGGCAATATTGTCCTTTGTGCCCAGGAAGGCGTGTCATTTGGCAGGGCGGTACAGGCCTCGTCTGATCTCTCTCTCTCTCTCTCTCTGTCTGTCAGCTGTGATGGAGCTTGATGATCAGCTGCAACCATAATCCACCCAGTGCTCCGTTGGTAGCACAGTGTTCAGGCGAGCTCAGGAACACAATGGTTCAAATTAAAACCCGCCATTGATCATGAGATTTATGACATAACAAGATGTTGACGAGCCTAAAGCATCTTTCTTGGAATTAACATGCTAATAGGGCAAGCTTGACAGGGAAATTATATCTCCCTTACTCCAACTACTAGGCTACTTCAGGCTTGGCTGTGAAACTAATTGGCTGATCCTTTTTAGTTAGTCCTTTTGTTGGAGAGCGGTGTGGCGGTGGCAGCTGAGGAGGAGAGAGGCTGCAGCAGCAGGTCTGAAGTGCCCTTTAGCCCTGCAGGTCAGCTGCCCTGGACACCAGCCCTGCCTCGTCACACTCCAACATTTGTAAAACACACACAAAACAAAATATCTGCTATACTATAATGTTTCTAAAAAATCACAATTCATGAAAAGGATATTGACAAAAAAATGCATTGTTACTAGTTAGCCTATTTGTAGATGAGCTGTTTTTATCTTCTCAGAGCACATGGGATACGTTTTGTGATGTGACATCCACTGTTGAGTAGCATGAGAGGTGATTAAGTTACACTTAAAATTCACTGCTGAGCTAAATATCTTAACTATAAGTTAATTATCTAAGTGTCAAATACATTTTCTTTAGCTCAGGGCTCCAGTTATGCATTTGGTTTGCTAGCTTGCAAAATCAATCTTCTTGGTTACAGCAGAGACAGTCAATCCCCTCCTGGAACAAGTGTGAGTAGCCTTTTGAGATAGTCAACCCAGCTCAAGTTAAAACAAAATCAGAGATGGTTGTATATGTTCACTTGGGTTTTTAGTATTTATCTAGGGGTCTGCTATCGGAATTTGCTAGCAATTTCTTAGCATCATTAAACATATATATGTTTAGAAAGAAATGGCGCCCCTTGTGTGCACTACCGGTAATACTGTATACCCCAGTATGGTACGGGAAGGGAATGACGATATGGAAATCTGTTCACAAAAATTGTCTGAAAGGGACTGAAGCACCCTCCTACCCCACCCTCAACCCATTTTTAACAGACACCTGTGTCTAGTCCAGAGGACATTTTGAGGAAGAATACATTTGTTTAATTTAAGTGCATTATCCATTAGGCAGCCTATGCATTAGTCTTTACAAGCACAAGAGCGTGATTTTATTTGGATATTAGATTTATGGAGAATAAGCGGTAACCATACGTTACACAATCTGCTTTTGGCCTGCTAATTTCCTGAAAAAAGCAGCTGTAGGGACATCCTTAAATGCTTCAGGTTCTGAGCGTTGGTGCATAAGCACTTTATTCCAGTGTTTTCTTTTATAAGGTTGGGTGTGGTGATTGGGCATCGAGAGGGTCACTATAATTTTGGAGAGGCAATGAAAAGGAAGTAAATGAACCCTTTAACCCGGGAAGTTACCTACTGGTGCTGTAGATATTATTTCCTGGGTTGGTTTGGTTATTTGCACAGTTATCTGCAGGGATGAGTCTGAATCTAAGCAGGTAAAGCCGCCATAAGCCTCCATTTTCCACTGTAAGCGTTTTAGAGGGTCCTGTGGTTTTGTGCCATCTGTTTTTTATTTACATATTGTTCCCACATTCCCCTCCCTAGTAGGGAGGCTGAGCTTTCCTCTACTCATGTCACAGACAGTGCCTCGCCCTGGCCTTCCTCCCTGCTCAGTCATGTCCAGTTCAGCTTCACTCAACCAGTCTCTGTCTCTCCTCAGATTTCCACTTAAGATGGATGAGATATGCTAAAGATGATATTAACAACATAGCCGAGTGACCGCTCTAACAATGGAAATGCATGTCCTCAATAATTGAAGGCAGGCGAGATCAGGTGGGACCATTCTAGCCAATGAGGGCAAATACGTGTGTGAACAATAGGCACAACTAAGTTGTTTTTCTCAAAGTTGCAACGTGCGTCCACTTATATTAGTACATTTGTAACAGCCTTAACATTACGAAACATATATATATATATATTTTGTATTTTACCCCCATCTCCCAAATGTCGATCTTGTTTCATTGCTGCAACTCCCCACTGGGAGGGGAAGGTTGAGTCATGCGTCCTCTGAAACATGACCCGCCAAACCGCACTTCTTAACACCCGCCCGCTTAACCTGGAAGCCAGCCGCATCAATGTGTCAGAGGAAACACCATGCTAGAGGCGACACTACAGACCCGGGTCCGAGGTCAGCCTGCAGACACCCGGCCCGCCACAAGGAGTCACTAGAGCGCGATGAGCCAAGTAAACTCCCTCCCCGGCCAGACCCTCCCCTAACCCGGACTGCGCTGGGACAATTGTGTGCCGCCCTATCAGACTCCCTATCACGGCCGGTTGTGATACAGCCCGGGATCGGACCCGGGTCTGTAGTGTCGCCTCTAGCACTGCGATGCAGTTCCTTAGAGTGCTGTGCCACTCGGGAGGCCACATTACGAAACTTCTAGTCAATCCATTAAGCCTTGTGTAATTCGAGACACTCTCATAGACCTCCATACAAAAAAGGGCTTATCTCACAGGGACAGATTTTGGGTGGAGTAAATCCTCTCGCTTTGCCTTTTCCTCTCTGGATGTGCACAATGTTCGGACTAATCTGAAAACAGGATAGGTGGAAGCGAAGCAGTATGCCAGAGGCCAACAGAGAATTTGCATTTATTCTTACTACTCAGTTTGGAGGAAGGAGAGGAGCTGTGCTTTAGACTATTGATATGCATCGCCACCCTGATAGGTGTTTGTCTGGGAGTAGGCTGGTGCTGAGTGGATGAGAGGTGTTGAGTAGGCTGGTGCTGGCCTGAGTGTCTCTATTTTTTTCAAATTTATGGGCGATTCACGTTATACACTACCGGTCAAAGGTTTTAGGACACCTACTCATTCAAGGGTTTTTCTTTTCTTTTTACTATTTTCTGCATTGTAGAATAATAGTGAAGAGAACACTATGAAATAACACATATGGAATCATGTAGTAACCAAAAAAGTGTTACGCAAATCAAAATATATTTGAGATTCTTCAAATAGCTACCCTTTGCCTTGATGACAGCTTTGCACACTCTTCGCATTCTCTCAACCAGCTTCACCTGGAATGCTTTTCCAACAGTCTTGAAGGAGTTCCCACATATGCTGAGCACTTGTTGACTGCTTTTCAGACTCATCCCAAACCATCTCAATTGGGTTGAGGTCGGGGGATTGTGGATGCCAGGTCATTTGATGCAGCATTCATCACTCTCCTTTTTGGTAAAGGTGTGTTGGATCATTGTCTGGTTGAAAAACAAATGATAGTCCCACTAAACCCAAACCAGATGGGATGGCATATTGCTGCAGAATGCTGTGGTAGCCATGCTGGTTTTGTGCCTTGAATTCTAAATCACAGACAGTGTCACCAGCAAAGCACCCCCACACCACCACACCTCCTCAATACTTTACGGTGGGAAATACACATGCAGAGATCATCCGTTCACCTACTCTGCGTCTCACAAAGACATGGCGGTTGGAACCAAAAATCTCCCATTTGGACTCATCAGACCAAAGGACAAATTTTCACTGGTCTAATGTCCATTGCTTGTGTTTTTTGGCTAAAGCAAGTCTCTTCTTCTTATTGGTGTCCTTTAGTAGTGGTTTCTTTGCAGCAATTCGACCATAAAGGCTTGATTCACACAGTCTCCTCTGTACAGTTGATATTCAGATGTGTCAGTTACTTGAACTCTGAAGAATTTAATTTATTTGGGTTGCAAATTCTGACGTTGGTAACTGTAATGAACTTATCCTCTGCAGCAGAGTAACACTGGGTCTTCCTTTCCTGTGGCGGTCCTCATGAGAGCCAGTTTCATCATAGTGCTTGATGGTTTTTGCGACTGCACTTGAAGAAACCTTAAAAGTTCTTGAAATGTTTCGTATTGACTGACCTTCATGTCCTAAAGTAAGGATTGTTTCTCTTTGCTTATTTGAGCTGTTCTTGTCATAATATAGAGTATCTTCTGTATACCACCCCTACCTTGTCACAGCACAACTGATTGGCTCATTTTTTTTAAAAATACATGTTTTATATTACCTTTTATTTAACTAGGCAAGTCAGTTAAGAACAAATTCTTATTTTCAATGACAGCCTAGGAACAGTGGGTTAAGTGCCTTGTTCAGGGGCAGAACGACAGATTTGTACCTTGTCAGCTCGGGTATTTGAACTTGCAACCTTTCAGTTACTAGCCCAATGCTCTAACCACTAGGCTACCCTGCTGCCACAAATGAGGTGACTACCTCAGACTAAACAGCTAGTATAACAATCTTTGTTTGACTAAAATGCTGGTAGCGATATGTGGGACTGTAATGTGTGCGCAACGAACTGAGCATACATTTTCCAGAATTAGTTTTCATTGGTACTTCTGTTTTGGTAGTGTCTGCTCTGCTCAGAATTTGAGGAGTTGAAACATATGGTTCAAAAGGTTAACTTGTCTAGTACAGTAAAATAAAAACCTCAAATGCAAATAGTGAATTGAAACCATTTGTCAGTGAGGAAGAAGTGATCTCTCATCTTTGAGTGGTAGTGGGAGGGGCTTGGGGGAAAGAGGCGATGCGAGAGGTTTCACGCTCGCCAAAATAAGCCCACTGCGTTTCTATGTGCTTATTTTGAACCTAAGCTTGTATCTCCCCCCCGGGACAACGACTCCCATTGTTAGGGCAGAGACATGAGCATCTCGTCATTATATACAGATCTCTGGTGTAAATGGGAAGGTGCACAGCACAGAAGGTGTGAACGAGACGAGACAAAAAAGACAACATGAGAACAAGTGGACATAAACGCTCATAAAAGCAGAACAAAAATTAATCTACGATACAGGCGTTCTAAATGCTGTGCAAAAACATACATTGTAATACATTTGTCTCCCAGCCCTATAGTTATTCCTGTAATGTGATGAGCAGCTGATTGAAGCGTGGCCCTCTGTATCTCTGGCCGTGTGTTCCGCAGTCACAAACCAGCTTAACCTGCTATTATGGCATGGGAGAGAACAAGACCGGGAGTATGAGTGTGGTTTAGCTGACAGTACAGAATGCTCTCCATCCAATCATGGGAAATGGCTAAATCCCAGACTTCAAACGTGCATTTCAAGATCTTGCTAGCTAAGTTTAGTTAACATAATGCTCTGGCTTGTGTCATAGAGGAGGAAGGATGCTGTGTTAAGCCGATGATTGAGTTTTAGGTTCTTAGCTCAGTGTTTAAGTCTTAGGTATCTTAAGAATGTTATAGTAAACATAAATGCATCGCCAAGCTGCGTCTTGGAATTTCCCAGAAGTTCCTATACTCTTAACGTACATTATATAATTATTTTTCAACCTTTTGCCATCATACAGCCTTTATTGCTGTAATGATCCACCTATATAATGTTTAATTACCATTTTAATTGTTTTTTTAATTGGTTTCTCTTTTTCTTCTTTTTCAGGAACCAATAAAGTCCCGTGCGCCACAGCTTCATTTGGAATATAGATTTTATAAACAGTTGGGAAGTTCAGGTAAGCACATAAAACTGTTGTTGTTGATACTTTATCTATTACTGTTTTAATAACACTGTGTTAGCTAGTAGAATCAGCTGGATGGATGGAGCTCTTCTCTGTAGCTAGAAGATGTGATGGCTCTGCCCCCTCTGTGTCGTTGGTTGATCCCTAGCAGGCGCAGGCCCAACATGGCTGTGTGCTCACTCTGTGCTGTGGTCCATGGGGCTGTGCTGTGCCTCCAGCCCTTTGATGTGGCCACTTGGCTTCAGAGGGGAGAGGTGGGGCAGTAAGATCAGATGGTGGGGAGGGACAGGGACTTGGAACAGCCCACAGTACAGCTCGGCCAGCCTTCGTTTTTCATCCTCTCACTAGAACCTTTTTTTTTAACCAAAGGTGATACTTTTCATCATTAGTTAGTCACTTTTTATGAGCATCTGATCTGTCAAGAAAGTGAATATTTACTGTACGTAAATAGATTGTATTGTATTTGAGCGCAGGTAAGGGGTAAGCTAAATGTTTGTATTCTAATTAGGCCTACTGACTGAGGACACTGGTCGTTGATCCTTTTAGCCTTTTTAAAGGAAAAGGATGAACAGCTTGGACAAAGCCTGACTGCACCCATTTGTTCACTGGAGTGGAAGGCAGAACACACACACAAACACACGCTTGTGTTATAGAGAGTGCATGTCACTGCGCCCAGTGATCTTCTCTGTCACAAGTGTCTCTCTCTTTTTCTCTCGTAGTGAGCTGATCACCTGCCAGCTGTCTGTCTGTGCCTGTGCCAGGGCAGCAGCTCCACTGTGTTAATAGGAAGTTGGAGTGCAGGGCATTAGGGGTGTCCTAGGCTAGTCTATTTATAGATGGCCGTCTCCATGCAGTAGGGCCATTATTAGAGTATTTCTGCTTCTATGTCTGGTCTCAGCACTGTCTCCGGCCTGCCTGGAGAAGAAAGCCCAGGGAAACTCTCCCATGATGCAAAGGGAAAGGCCTGGCCTATCTCTCTCTGTCAGCTCTCCTTCGTGTGATCTGTCTGACTGGACCAGAAGTTGTATTTCCAATCCCAGGCAGCACTACAGCACACTAGTATTTAGCTGCCTTACGCCTATTTGCGAACAGTGTCACTCAAAGTGGCTTGTTGATCCTGGTCCGTTCATTGGATATTGAGTCTTTATCCCCACCCCTTGGGCCGAACGATTGGACGAGTTCAGGCAGCTGCCCTTCTGGCGTTTGCACTGGTGCGTTAAACACATCCTGACTTCCACTCCCTTCTCCTCCCCCGGCCACTGTGGCAGAGGGACCACCAGAGGCCTGCTACAATCTAATAGGCTGAGCTATAGATGGAACCACAGATTATGGTGCTTCAGCTTCCCCCACATTATAGAATAGAGGGAAGTGTTCCTCCAACTGGTGGCTACATTCATTCAAAAATGCACGTGAGGAATTATGAAAGTCTTCTTCAAGCCACTTGCTTCTGCTGAGCCTTCTGTAAACCCTATGGTACAGATGGATACAGGCATGTAGTTGTTTTTACAATATGAATGTGGCAACATAAGGGTCAAGTCCTGGTCTTTGCAATGTCAGCTCTACATGGTGCTTAAAGCTGAAGAGCTTATCTAGTGTTAATTCTCTCTTGCCCTGGAAAGAACCCAAACACGAGAACAACATGTTCAGTTACACACACTAGCTGGTCTAGCCTGGCCACGCCCCAACTCCACCATTCACCACTGAGCATGGGGCGTCGGAAGTGAGACATCATCCACTTTTTATGTCGCTATCAATAATTGAACTGGATGACTGGTTGACTGAGCTCACAGTCCGGATACGCCTGGATGGTCTTCTCTTTTGAAAGCAGTGTACGAGACCCTGTCTCCTTATGAGATGATTAACATTTCACTGATATGAGTACGTGTGAATATTTAGTGAACCATCAAGGCTCTGCTTAAAAGCATTGTGAGACTGTCGGTCAGATGGCCGCCTGCGTGTGTGTCCTTCTGCCATGCCTACTGCACTGGTATCTTGGGAGTGATAAATCAGTGCCATTTTGAGTGTGAGGTTGCAGTGATGTTCTGTGGTCCACCCTGTTCATCCAGTCCAGAGCAGTCTGGATATTTGATGTACTGCCTGCCTGGTGATAGATAACATGATCTAACACTGAGTCACACAGGCTCTCTGCAGGAGAGGCAGGCTGGCCGGACGATCACGTTTCAGCCTGGCTACATCTCCACAGCATCGCCCACTCGGCCTAATGGAATCAGCGCCTCCTCTTCTCTCCCCGATGCACTCAGCATTCTAAATGTTTGATAGAGACTGCCTCCCTGTCGGGCTTGGCCTAAACTTTGACATTTCATTGTAGGGCAGCGTTTCCTAATTCTCCTCGGAAACCCAATGGGTGCACGTTTTGTTTTTTTGCCTTAACACTACATAGTTGATTCAAATGATCAAAGTTTGATGATTAGTTTATTATTTAAATTAGCTGTGTAGTGCTAGTGCAAAAAACAAAATGTGCACCCCCTGGGGTCCCAAGGACCGAGTTTGGGAAGCCCTGTTGTAGGGTGACGTTGTCTGCCACAGTGCTCAGACTGAGACAATACACTGGTTTGTTCACGGCACGTTTCACTCGTGTTTGGAGAGAGTGGGTTATGAGCGGTGCACAGAATGGCACTTGTTAGGCGGCAGAATAGACTTTGAAGCTTTGTGGTGTTATAACGGACAGGAGAGCAGAGAATTACAGTGGGGCAAAAAAGTATTTAGTCAGCCACCAATTGTGCAAGTTCTCCCACTTAAAAAGATGAGAGGCCTGTAATTTTCATCATAGGTACACTTCAACTATGACAGACAAAATGAGAAGAAAATAAATCCAGAAATCACATTGTAGGATTTTTAATTAATTTATTTGCAAATTATGGTGGAAAATAAGTATTTGGTCAATAACAAAAGTTTATCTCAATACTTTGTTATATACCCTTTGTTGGCAATGACAGAGGTCAAACATTTTCTGTAAGTATTCACAAGGTTTTCACACACTGTTGCTGGTATTTTGGCCCATTGCTCCATGCAGATCTCCCCTAGAGCAGTGATGTTTTGGGGCTGTTGCTGGGCAACACGGACTTTCAACTCCCTCCAAAGATTTTCTATGGGGTTGAGATCTAGAGACTGGCTAGGCCACTCCAGGACCTTGAAATGCTTCTTACGAAGCCACTCCTTCGTTGCCCGGGCAGTGTGTTTGGGATCATTGTCATGCTGAAAGACCCAGCCACGTTTCATCTTCAATGCCCTTGCTGATGGAAGGAGGTTTTCACTCAAAATCTCACGATGCATGGCCCCATTCGTTCTTTCCTTTACACGGATCAGTCGTCCTGGTCCCTTTGCAGAAAAACAGCCCCAAAGCATGATGTTTCCACCCCCATGCTTCACAGTAGGTATGGTGTTCTTTGGATGCAACTCAGCATTCTTTGTCCTCCAAACACGACGAGTTGAGTTTCTACCAAAAAGTTATATTTTGGTTTCATCTGACCATATGACATTCTCCCAATCTTCTTCTGGATCATCCACACATCTGGCACTGCAGGATTTGAGTCCCTGGCGGCGTAGTGTGTTACTGATGGTAGGCTTTGTTACTTTGGTCCCAGCTCTCTGCAGGTCATTCACTAGGTCCCCCCGTGTGGTTCTGGGATTTTTGCTCACTGTTCTTGTGATCATTTTGACCCCACGGGGTGAGATCTTGCGTAAAGCCCCAGACTGAGGGAGATTATCAGTGGTATTGTATGTCTTCCATTTCCTAATAATTGCTCCCACAGTTGATTTCTTCAAACCAAGCTGCTTACCTATTGCAGATTCAGTCTTCCCAGCCTGGTGCAGGTCTACAATTTTGTTTCTGGTGTCCTTTGACAGCTCTTTGGTCTTGGCCATAGTGGAGTTTGGAGTGTGACTGTTTGAGGTTGTGGACAGGTGTCTTTTATACTGATAACAAGTTCAAACAGGTGCCATTAATACAGGTAACGAGTGGAGGACAGAGGAGGCTCTTAAAGAAGAAGTTACAGGTCTGTGAGAGCCAGAAATCTTGCTTGTTTGTAGGTGACCAAATACTTATTTTCCACCATAATTTGCAAATAAATTCATTAAAAATCCTACAATGTGATTTTCTGGATTTTTTTCTCATTTTGTCTGTCATAGTTGAAGTGTACCTATGATGAAAATTACAGGCCTCTCTCATCTTTTTAAGTGTGAGAACTTGCACAATTGGTGGCTGACTAAATACTTTTTTGCCCCACTGTATATCTGTCATGATTCACAATAAAGAATGGCTTCTAGAAAACCACTCATTCCTTGCATAAGTGCTTTTATAACAGGCATGATTGGCCTGGGTTATTTTTACACTGGAATAACACATCCACATGATTAGGTCTAGCTTTTGTAAAGAATAAAATCATTCTCTTTTTGAATGGTTTCTCTGAAATAGTCATTTTGTTCTAGGCCTATTCCATGTCAGGTAAATATTTTCCTCAGCAGTTGTCCTTGCTGTATTTACATATCTCTAGTTGGGAGACGGGTTGTTATAGAATAGGCACTTTCCTGTTGGTCAGTGCATTGGCAGGGCTGAATGCCCTCACTCCAGATGTGGGCGGGCTTTGATGAGTCAGCTTCCTGGTTGATCGCTTGTCGCTTCAGCCTTATCCATCATCACCATTATTGCCAGGCAAATTCTGCTGTCTAAAGAGGCCCAGGACAGGTGTGTGGCTGTGTGAGATCTGCATTGCTTCTCTGTGGGAGTGACGTGAGGGGTGATCAGGTAAATTCTGCTCTAGTCACCCCCCGTCCCCCCCACACTCGCACACCCCAAAGGCCAGCCTGCAGTACTACTAAAGCTGCCATACCGCTCCTCTCTCTGGCGGGATCGGGGGCCGCCTCCCGGGAAAGGAGCATGCAGTCACTTTGGCACAACTGCCGGCCAAGGAATGGAATGAAGGTCACTGGCGTCGGGTACTGGTCTGGACTGGTGAGGCATAACCTGGAACTGTATGTGACCTTGGAGGCTGGACCAGAAGGCCATGGGGGTCATAAATGGCCATTACCCTTTGTTCTATACCGCATAGGGAACAGAGTCACTTCAACCAGAAGTCTCCTCTTCAGAAGGGCATTTTACTGTGATGATAAACTCCTAAATTCCTCCCAGGTCACACATGAGACCACATGACAGGGTGTGTTGTCAAAAAAGAATTTGCCGGCACAATGCATCATCAACATTGACAATTTTGTTTTGTTTAGCCATCTTGTTGTTCTAATCGAAACTGCCTCCTGGGCTGTCATGGTTGCCATAGCGCCCGTGTTGACTTCCCACACACACGTAGGCTGCTCTACAGTATACAGTGCATTCGAAAAGTATTCAGACCCCTTCCCTTTTTCCACATTTTGTTACGTTACAGCCTTATTCAAAAATGGATTTTAAAAAATCCTCATCAATCTACACACAATACCCCTGAAGGACAAAGCAAAAACAGGTTTTTAGACATTTTTGCAAATGTATATAACCTCCCCCCCCTCCTGAAATTGAGCTCGGGTGCATCTTGTTTCCATTGATCATCCTTAAGATGTTTCTACAACATGGAGTCCACTTGTGGTAAATTCAATTGATTGGACATTATTTGGAAAGGCACACACCCATGCCTGTCTATATAAGGTCCCACAGTTGACAGTTCATGTCAGAGCAAAAACCAAGCCATGAGGTCTAAGGAATTGACTGTAGATCTCCGAGACAGGATTGTGTCAAAACATTTCTGCAGCATTGAAGGTCCCCAAGAACACAGTGGCCTCCATCATTCTTAAATGGAAGAAGTTTGGAACCACCAAGACTCTTCCTAGAGCTGGTCTCCTGGCCAAACTGAGTAATTGGGGGAGAAGGGTCACCAATAACCCGATGGTCTCTCTGACAGAGCTCCGGAATTCCTCTGTGGAGATGGGAGATCCTTCCAGAAAGACAACCATCTCTGCAGCACTCCACCAATCAGGCCTTTATGGTAGAGTGGCCAGATGGAAGCCACTCCTCAGTAAAAAGGCACATGACAGCCAGCTTGGAATTTGCTAAAAGGCACTCACTCCTGTCCTTGAATGGCGCAGCCAGAGCCTGGACTTGAACCCGATCAAACATCTCCATCCAACCTGACAGATCTTGAGAGGATCTGCAAGGAACAATGGGAGAAACTCCCCAAATACAGGTGTGTCAAGCTTGTAGCGTCATACACAAGAAGACTCAAGGATGTAATCGCTTCCAAAGGTGCTGTAAAGGGTCTGATTTACTTATGTAAATGTGATATTTCAGTTTTTTTTATACATTTGCAAAAATTTCTAGAAACCAGTATTTGCTTTGCCATTTATGGGGTAATGAAAAAATAACATTTTAATCCATTTTAGAATACGGCTGTAACGTAACATAATGTGGAAGAAGTCAAGGGGTCTGAATACTTTCCGAATGCACTGTATCAACATGCCTCTAGGCTCATTCATGTCAGCAAATCAAAGCCCCAATGCCTTCTTTTAACTACGACCTTTCATGCCATCCTCTGCCTCAAACTTCTTTAGCTGGGGCCTAATGCTTTTGAAATATCTGTGGCTCGTATGATACTAAAACAGATGGTTAGTAATGAAACCCTTTTTAAAACCTTTATGATGCTAGCATGCTCCCTGTAGGTTGTGTGGTCCCATTCATATATAACATGTGTCCTTGCCTGTCTCTTTGTTGCAGAGGGTATTCCTCAGGTGTACTACTTTGGGCCATGTGGGAAGTACAATGCCATGGTGCTGGAGCTTCTGGGGCCCAGCCTGGAAGACCTGTTTGATCTCTGTGACCGCACCTTCTCCCTCAAGACCGTCCTCATGATAGCCATACAGCTGGTAAGAATGTAATAGTTGTTTACTTGAGTGTCCTACTGGTGCCCAACCCAGAGCTTATAAGACTACTTTCAGTGAATATTCACAGTATGTCAGACACATAATTAGATAGTGAATTATGGGGTCACCACAATGTCAGACATCTCTATTCCTATCGCTGTGGCTCTCCATATGTTTACAGCATTTGGAAAAGTGTCTTGAAAGAGTTTGAGATCCTGTCTTGTCTAAATGCTCTGTGTTCTGCCTCTCAGATAACGCGGATGGAATTTGTCCACACAAAGAGCTTGATATATAGAGACGTCAAGCCAGAGAACTTTTTGGTGGGGCGGCCGGGCAGCAAGAGGCAGCACACAATCCACATTATCGACTTCGGGCTGGCCAAAGAATACATCGACCCTGAGACCAAAAAACACATCCCGTACCGGGAGCACAAGAGCCTTACGGGAACGGCACGCTACATGAGCATCAACACACACCTGGGGAAAGGTGAGAAATTATAATGATCATTGGAAATAAGCTGTTTTTTAAACCCTAAAGATATACCTTTTCTTTCCTAATCCTGTAAATGTGTCCTGGGCTGTTGATGATCAAGTTCTCCGTTATGTTCAGGAAGGGCCACATCCTAACTTGAGAACTGTATGCATATCTGTACAACATTACTTCCATGTGGATCTTGCATTCATTGATTGGATTTGAGATTTTCACATTAGGACTTAAGCCTAACGGTATCATACACTGTTAAAAAAAATAAAGGGAACACTAAAATAACACATCCTAGATCTGAATGAATGAAATATTCTTATTAAATACTTTTTTCTTTACATAGTTGAATGTGCTGACAACAAAATCACACAAAAATGATCAATGAAAATCAAATGTATCAACCCTGATCCAACTTTGATGTAATGTCCTTAAAACAAGTCAAAATGAGGCTCAGTAGTGTGTGTGGCCTCCACGTGCCTGTATGACATCCCTACAATGCCTGGGCATGCTCCTGATGAGGTGGCGGATGGTCTCCTGAGGGATCTCCTCCCAGACCAGGACTAAAGCATCTGCCAACTCCTGGACAGTCTGTGGTGCAACGTGGCGTTGGTGGATGGAGCGAGACATGATGTCCCTGATGTGTTCAATTGGATTCAGGTCTGGGGAACGGGTGGGCCAGTCCATAGCATCAATGCCTTCCTCTTGCAGGAACTGCTGACACACTCCAGCCACATGAGGTCTAGCATTGTCTTGCATTAGGAGGAACCCAGGGCCAACCGCACCAGCATATGGTGTCACAAGGGGTCTGAGGATCTCATCTCGGTACCTAATGGCAGTCAGGCTACCTCTGGCGAGCACATGGAGGGCTGTGCGGCCCCCCAAAGAAATGCCACCCCACACCATGACTGACCCACCGCCAAACCGGTCATGCTGGAGGATGTTGCAGGCAGCAGAACGTTCTCCACGGCATCTCCAGACTGTCACGTCTGTCACATGTGCTCAGTGTGAACCTGCTTTCATCTGTGAAGAGCACAGGGCACCAGTAGCGAATTTGCCAATCTTGGTGTTCTCTGGCAAATGCCAAACGTCCTGCACGGTGTTGGGGTGTAAGCACAACCCCCACCTGTGGACGTCGGGCCCTCATGGAGTCTGTTTCTGACCGTTTGAGCAGACACATGCACATTTGTGGCCTGCTGGAGGTAATTTAGCAGGGCTCTGGCAGTGCTCCTCCTGCTCCTCCTTGCACAATGGCGGAGGTAGCGGGTCCTGCTGCTGGGTTGATGCTCTCCTACGGCCTCCTCCATGTCTCCTGATGTACTGGCCTGTCTCCTGGTAGCGCCTCCATGCTCTGGACACTACGCTGACAGACACAGCAAACCTTCTTGCCACAGCTCGCATTGATGTGCCATCCTGGATGAGCTGCACTACCTGAGCCACTTGTGTGGGTTGTAGACTCCGTCTCACGCTACCACTAGAGTGAAAGCACCGCCAGCATTCAAAAGTGACCAAAACATCAGCCAGGAAGCATAGGAACTGAGAAGTGGTCTGTGGTCCCCACCTGCAGAACCACTCCTTTATTGGGGGTGTCTTGCTAATTGCCTATAATTTCCACCTGTTGTCTATTCCATTTGCACAACAGCATGTGAAATTTATTGTCAATCAGTGTTGCTTCCTAAGTTGACAGTTTGATTTCACAGAAGTGTGATTGACTTGGAGTTACATTGTGTTGTGTAAGTGTTCCCTTTATTTTTTTGAGCAGTGTATATAGTTGACAGGGTGGATAATTGAGAGATTATAGTTTTTTTTTTTGTGTGTGTGCTGTTTCTGCATGTGTCGTTAATGAACTCTTCTTCTCCTCTCCTCCAGAGCAAAGCAGGCGGGATGACCTGGAGGCTCTGGGTCACATGTTCATGTACTTCTTGCGAGGCAGTCTTCCCTGGCAAGGCCTGAAGGTATACAGTTTCATGATATCTACATGACTTCAGGCACATTCACCCTGCTGCTAAATAACCGATGTCATTGAAAACAGATGTTCCTCTATTTCTGTTTATCTACAAAATATAGAATCGTATTATTTTCACATGTTGATGCTGAGGTGGTGCTTGAGATGGGTATGAAGTTTTTTTTTTTTTTTTTTTAATGTCCCTTTAAGGAAGAAGAAAACATGCTTAGGAAAAATGCCATGTCAATAGTGCTTTTGTAACCATACACTGAAAGGATTTTCACTTCCTGAGATTTAAATGTCATCCTATTATAACATAAGTCACTTCCACATTTTCTCCTGTGAGGTCCTCTCCACCCAGGCTAGTGTCAGGAAGAGGACCTGCATGGCAGTATATACAGTGCCTTCAGAAACCTTTTTCTTTTTCCACATTTTGTTGTTACAAAGTGGGATTAAAATGGATTTAATTGTCCTTTTCTGTCAACGATCTACACAAAATACTCTGTAGTGGAAGAAAAATGTGAACATTTGTAAAACATTTATGAAAAATAACGCACTAACATATCTTTATTAGATAGGTATTCAACCCCCTGAGTCAATACATGTTAGAATCACATTTTGGCAGCGATTACAGCTGTGAATCTTTCTGGGTAAGTCTCTTTAGAGTTTTCCACACATGGATTGTACAATATTTGCACATGCTTCTTTTTAGAATTCTTCAAGCTCTGTTAAGTTAGTTGTTGCTCGACAGCCATTTTCAAGTCTAGCCATAGATTTTCAAGACGATTTTAATAAAAAAATGTAACTAGGCCACTCGGAAACATTAAATGTCGTCTTGGTAAGCAACTTCAGTGTATTTTTGGCCTAGTGTTTTAGGTTATTGTCCTGCTGAAAGTTGAATTTGTCTCCCAGTGTCTGTTGGAAAGCAGATTAAGCCGGGTTTTCCTCTAATATTTTGTGTGTGGTTAGCTCTATTCTGTTTCTTTTTATCATAAACTCCCTAGTTCTTGCCGATGACAAGCATACCTATAACATGATGCAGCCACCACAATGCTTAAAAATATGAAGTGGTACTCAGTGATGTGTTGGATTTGACCCAAATATAATGCTTTGTATTCAGGACATAAAGTTAATTTCTTAGCCAAATGTTTTGCTGTTTTACTTTAGTGCTTTATTGCAAACGGGAGGCGTGTTTTGGAATATTTTATTCTGTACAGACGTCTTTCTTTTGACTCTGTCAATTAGGTTAGTTTTGTGGAATAACTACAATGTTGTTGATCCATCCTCAGTTTTCTCCTATCACAGCCATCAAACACTGTAACTATTTTAAAGTCACCATTGGCCTCATAGTGAAATCCTAGAGCGGATTCCTTCCTCTCTTGATACACCATCTAAAGTTTAATTAATAACTTCACCATGCTCAAAGGGATCTTCAAGTTTCTTTTTTTTTGCCCCTATACCAATAAGTGCTCTTCTTTGCGAGGCATTGGAAAACCTCCCTGGTCTTGGTGGTTGAATCTGTTTTAAATTCACTGCTCAACTGAGGGACCTTACAGATAATTGTAGGTGTGGGGTACAGAAATGAGGTGGTAGTTCAAAAATCTTGTTAAACACTATTATGACACACGGAGTGAGTCTATGCAAAGTATTATGTGACTTGTGAAGCACATTTTTACCCCTGAACTTTAGGCTTGCCATAACAAAGGGGTTGAATACTTATTGATTTAAATGTTTAATTAATTTGTAAAAAATGTCTAAAAATATAATTCCATTTTGATATTCCAGTGATAAAGAAAATCTCAATTGAATCCATTTTAAATTCAGGCTGTATCACAACAAAATGTGGAAAAAGTCAAGGGGTGTGTACAGCTTCATATCCAACGCTCCTTATAGGACACATCACTGCACTCTATACTCCACTGTAAACTGGTCATCTCTGTATACTTGACGCAACACCCACTGGTTGATGCTTATTTATAAAACCCTCTTAGGCCTCACTCCCACCTATCTGAGATATCTACTGCAGCCCTCTGTTAAAGGACCCCAAAGCACATACATCCCTGGTCGCTCGTCTTTTCAGTTCGCTGCAGCTAGCGACTGGAACGAGCTGCAACAAACACTCCAACTGGACAGTTTTATCTCCATCTCTGCATTCAAAGACTCAATCATGGACACTCTTACTGACAGTTGTGGCTGCTTCGTGTAATATATTGTTGTCTCTACCTTCTTGACCTTTGTGATGTATGTGCCTAACAATGTTTGTGCTGATTCCATGTTATGTTGCTACCGTGTTGCCATGTGTTGCTGCCATGCAGGTAGTGTTGTGGTGTCTCTCTTGTCATGATGTGTTTTGTCCTACATTTTTTATTTTAATCCCAGCCCCCGTCCCCGCAGGAGGCCTTTTGCCTCTTGGTAGGCAGTTATTCTGAATAAGAATGTGTACTTAAGAGAGGATATGCATGTGGAGGCAAACTAAAACACCTTAAATATTCTACATGTGAACATTATGCCCATTCAGTCATGCTGCCTCCAGCTGTGTATTGCCCCAAATTTGGCTGTTATATTGTGCATTTTGCAAAGCTGTAGTTTTTAAACTCTACTGTGTTTTGTGGTAATTAAAGCTAAACACATGGGAGGATAATTGTTGCACTGTCTGTTGATTCCAGGCGGACACGTTGAAGGAGAGGTATCAGAAGATTGGCGATACCAAGCGAGCTACCCCAATTGAAGTGCTTTGTGAAAGCTTCCCGGGTCAGTACTGCCATTTTGGTTCGATTTGGTTTTATTTGGAATCTTCAGAACTCTTTAGGCCTAGATCTTGTTCAGTTTATGCAAATGAAATGATTGTGTGCCTTTGTCCTTTGCTGCAGAAGAGATGGCCACATATCTGCGTTACGTGAGGAGGCTGGACTTCTTTGAGAAACCAGATTATGACTACTTACGGAAACTCTTCACGGAGCTGTTTGACAGGAACGGCTACGTCTTTGATTATGAATATGACTGGGTTGGCAAGCCACTTGTGAGTCTCCATCACTTGCTCTTTCTTCTTATTCAACGTTTTGAGTGGAGCACTTGACCCCTTTATCTGCACACTTTCATTAGTCTTTTTCTGTAAATAATCACAAAGGGATCAAAATTGAGATTTCCTGTGACTTCTCAGTGATTCAAGGGCCTTTCTTTTTTATTATATAATATATGAGTATCTTCAGCTTGTGGTGAGTGTAAAGTATTCTCAGCCACGATTTTGATGTCCTAGGTAAAATGCTGTAATTTTGTCCCCCCACCATAGCCTACACCGGTAGGCCCCATCCCCAGTGACACGCCCGCTCAGCCCAGCAGAGACAAAGCACAGCAGCAGACCAAAAACCAGGTGAGCTCGCCACCGCCGCCCGCCACACCCACCCACCTCGTCAGTCGAGTTCCCCGTGTCTCAGAGGCAGCCGCCAAGCCTCCTATCTTTAATCTCTGCTTCCTCAACAATATGGCCTCTTTTTTTTTTTTTTTTTTTACAATGTCACCTTTGTCCAATCCAACCTCTTCAATTTACTCTTTACTCTGTTGTGGCGATTGAGCAAGAAAGATGGGGAACTGATGAACTTATTATACTTGTCATTAAATGGTGTAGCAACATCTTTGAAAGTTGGAACTGTTTTCGCATGGGACGGTTTTGTCTTCAGCCTGCCTCCCGAAGAACTAGTTATTTCATGCATGAGTTGAAAATGCATTGTTCACATCAGCAATGACAAAGCAGTTTGCTTAGTGTGTGGCAAAATTGCTTTCTTTTCCTTGTTCTATCAGCATGCTATTTCAGCCTTGGTCCTACTACACTGTCACCAACATGTTTACATTTTTGCCAATTCACGATGATTAATTGAACTTTATTAGTCATAATCTTTTCCTCTAAGGTTTTCTGATTGCTGTGGACTTCTGGTCTTTATTTATGGCTCTCCAGAACAATGTCATGAGTAGGACATATCATCATTTATGAGTATAAACATGCAACACGTTGCATAGCACAAACAGTTAGATTTTTGTTGTTGTTGCAGAAACCAGGAATAGAATCAGAACAAATATTAGCAAATTCAGTCAGATCAGTAGAAAAAATAATGTTGGAATAGAAGTCAAGATGCTTTGTTTTTTTCCGATCAAGGCTGTTTTTACTCTTGCATCAGTCAGTTGGCTCTGCTTTATGTTTTGCTCTATTTTTCTTCTGTTAACATAGTTTTAACAAGCCTGCCTTCTGTATTTATTTCCATTTGTTTTTTTGTTTTTGTTCATTCACTTCCCCATCCCACTCTCCCACCACCACCACATTACCTCCCACCTCTTGACTCCCGCCCCCCATACACCCTGCCCCCCTGTCAGTTGCCTGAGGCCAAAGGAGATGAGGCTCAGCGTCAGCTGTCTCCAATGACCAATACGGAGACACTGGGGTCACATCTTGTGGCCGAAAGGCTGGGGGGCTCTGTCCAGGTACTGCTTGCTGCGCATGGTGCTGCATGGCTGTGTCTGTTCACTCTAGATTTCTCTGTCTGTCTGTCTGTCTGTGTCGCTGTCTGTCTGTCTGTGTCGCTGTCTGTGTCGCTGTCTGTCTGTGTCGCTGTCTGTCTGTGTCGCTGTCTGTCTGTGTCGCTGTCTGTCTGTCTGTGTCGCTGTCTGTCTGTCTGTGTCGCTGTCTGTGTCGCTCTCTGTGTCGCTGTCTGTCTGTGTCGCTGTCTGTCTGTGTCGCTGTCTGTCTGTGTCGCTGTCTGTCTGTGTCGCTGTCTGTCTGTGTCGCTGTCTGTCTGTGTCGCTGTCTCTGTCTGTCTGTGTCGCTGTCTCTGTCTGTCTGTGTCGATGTCTGTGTCGCTGTCTGTGTCGCTGTCTGTCTGTGTCGCTGTCTGTCTGTGTCGCTGTCTTTCTGTGTCGCTGTCTTTCTGTCTGTGTGTCTGTGTCGCAGTATTTCTGTGTGTCTGTGTCGCAGTATTTCTGTCTGTGTCGCTGTCTGTGTGTCTGTGTCGCTGTCTTTCTGTCTGTGTGTCTGTGTCGCAGTATTTCTGTCTGTCTGTCGCTGTCTTTCTGTCTCCTTCTCTGTCTGCCTGCTCTGCTTCACTCATCCAGGCTGATAACAGGGGAGGGAAGCACAGTCGGGAAACCTGCGGCCGTTGAAGCCATTATCAGGACAGGAACCCCCCTCCCCTCTCCCTGGAAAAGGGTGTGATATAGGATCTGATTGAGCATGCACTGTCTCAGAACGGACTCAACCTTTAAAGGGATGAAGGGGCAACAGCATCTCAGGAGATGCCTGTTATCTACATCCTTCACATGAAAACATGACAATTCGGAAGTGGATATTTCACATCTAGAGTCCTTTATGGCGCAATTATGACTCTCTTAATGTGATGTACAGTCTGCCGTCTCAGATGATTACGTTTTGAAGATGATTTTTTAGAGCAAATGTGCCATCTAGGGTTTTGGAAGGGAATTGCATCCTTTGAAATAATGACCTCTTTTTTACCAACTAATAGATCCATTTTAAGTTTAAATGTCACGTGCACAAGTACAGGGAAATGCCTTTCTTGACAGCTCTTTTACAATGTAATGTCGTCAAAGGTAAGAGTCATAAGCTAATGCTCAATCTCTCACTTCATATGAAGGATAAATGACAGATAATTAGTCATGCACAGACATCCTGTCTGAATTCCTTGTGTTCACCTGTACAGGTGATGAGCTCGACGAATGGAGAGCTGAACACTGACGACCCGACGGCGGGACACTCCAACGCTCCCATCACTGCTCCCACTGAGGTGGAGGTGGCTGATGATACAAAGTAAGACAGCTGTCTGCCCCTGGCGTTGACTGCAGTGGCTCACCATGCTCTGCTCGGTCTCACTACCTTTGGCAGTCGTTGCCAGAAACACATTGTCAGATGATATCTGAACCCAGTCTGTCAAAACAAAACACTTAACAGGTTCCACATGTTTACGGCCTCTAATGTTCAGTTTAGCCTCTCTTTTTTTTTTTTGCTTTAAAACATTGCATTTTTTGATATGCAACATTAATTTCCTTTTGAAACTAAATGAGTGTGTGTCCTTGCCTGCAGGTGCTGCTGTTTCTTCAAAATGAGAAAGAGGAAAACTCTCCAGCGGCACAAGTGAAGAGACGACCTTGGAGGGAACTTGAAACATTCTGCTCACTTTCAAGTTTTAAATGGAAGGAACCACACCGATCACCCATCCTATCTCCCTTTCCCTCTCTCTCTCTCCCTTTCCCAATATCTCTCTCTCCCTTTCCCAATATCTCTCTCTCCCTTTCACAATATCTCTCTCTCCCTTTCCCAATATCTCTCTCTCTCTCCCTTTCCCAATATCTCTCTCTCTCCCTTTCCCAATATCTCTCTCTCTCCCTTTCCCAATATCTCTCCCTTTCCCAATATCTCTCTCTCTCCCTTTCCCAATATCTCTCTCTCTCCCTTTCCCAATATCTCTCTCTCTCCCTTTCCCAATATCTCTCTCTCTCCCTTTCCCAATATCTCTCTCTCTCCCTTTCCCAATATCTCTCTCTCTCCCTTTCCCAATCTCTCTCTCTCCCTTTCCCAATCTCTCTCTCGTGCGCTCTCTCTCTCTCTCTCTCTCTTCCTTTCCCAATCTCTCTCTCTCTCTTTTTTCCATCTTTCTCAGCGCTCTTCTGCTACAGGCGTGTAAAGCAATGCTGTTGTCCTACAGACTTTGTGGGCATCACAACAGACACTGGCTTCCAAAAGAAAGAAACCGTTAAAGTACCTGCATAATAAAGAGAGAACGTTTAAAAGCTGTAACAAAGAAACACGAATATCGTGGCGTGAATAGAAAAAATGGATACTGTTTGAAACAGTTGTTGTATTCTAGATTCCATACATAGCATTTACTGTTCAACAGCCATTGATCTGAGAGAAATGTCAATGAGTCGAGGGAAAGAAATCTGTTCCATAGAAATAGTCCTTTATTTGTGGGATCAAGGTAAGAAGCAAGACTGAACTATACTAATGATAACTCTGGAATCACTGAGCGCAACAGGAAACACTTCATCTAAATCAGAATTGGAGGATGTTTATGCTGTTGAGTTTTTTATTTAATCCTCCGTTGTTTTCAAAGTCAACTCCCTGGGTTGAAAACAAATGTTTGTTTTAGTGTACTGGAATTCATTTTGTATTCTTTTTTCTTCTCTGGCTTTCATGTCTGTCAATGTGGACTTTGTAGCACAGTCACTGGCCTCAGGTACTGTGGAAGATGGAGAGAAACTGATATTAAGCTCTCTTCTTCTTGTTGCACTTTTGGAAACAAAAAGAAAGTACAATGGGATTCTAGGTTTGAAATTAACAAACAGGAAAACAACTGAAGACTTATCTAGGAAGAGTCCTATACAAGGCTAACACTGACTGTACAAACCATTAAGAACACCTCCCCAATATTGAGTTGCGCCTCCCCTCCTCCTTTTGCCATCAGAACAGCCTCAATTCATCGGGGCATGGACTCTACAAGGTGTTGAAAGCATTCCACAGGGATGCTGGCCCATGTAGACTCCAATGCTCCCACAGCTGTGTCAAGTTGGCTGGTTGTCTTTTGGGTGGTGGACCATTCTTGATACATACGGGAAACTGTTGAGCCCAGCAGCGTTGCAGTTCTTGACACCAGCTGGTGCGCCTGCCACCTACAATACCCTGTTCAAAGGCATTTCAATATTTTGTCTTACCTATTCACCCTGGCACACACACACACACACACTCCATGTCTCAATTTTCTCAAGGCTTAAAAATTATTCTTTAACCTGTCTCCTCTATTTCATCTACACTGATTTTGAAGTGGATTTAACAAGTGACATCAATAAGGGATCATAGCTTTCACCTGGATTCCCCTGGTCAGTCTGTCATGGAAAGAGCAGGTGTTCTTAATGTTTTGTACACTCAGTGCATATCTGAGTAAGGGCTGAAATGTCAATTTACATGAAACAAGATATCTTTCAGTTTTATTTCTACATCAGAATAATTTACCAGGAAATCATAGTTTGTGCCTTTCCAAGTAAAATGTTTAAAGCTCAAGTAAGTGTCCTGCAATGACATTTTATCTGAACTGTTCCAAATGTTGCTCATTAACTGTGTGTGCGGGCGTGTGTGTATCTCTCTGAAAGCATCGTCTTTCTGACATGTCCTACTGTCTCACAACCACCGTGTCCATCTCCTCTGCTAGGACAATCAAAAGATCTTTACAGTTTAACTCTCTAGGTGCACTCGACAACAAAAAAAGAGGAAAGATTTGAAAGCTTGTGCGTTGTGAGCTAAGCAATTCTAGTCATTGGTGGTGGCTGATCAAAGTTAGGGCCAGCATGCAAATACATCAAGTTTATGTTTAAAGATGAAAATGAAGCGATTTTCCCATCAATGACTGAAGTTGCCACAAGACTTGAATTGGATACAAAACTGTTTTTCTTTTGAAGTTCCTCGCTGCAGTAGTTTTATGAATCTGCTTGAACGTTGTAATGGATATATATATATATATATACACACACACACAATAGGTAATAGGTACAGCGGTCCCAAATAGTTATTTTTTAAATCAAAGATGGCTGCAGTGTGTGGTCGCAAACATTAGTTCACAAGCGAAGCCCCCAAACCCCCTTGATTGTAATACTGTAAATATCCCCTTCTACGAAAGACATCACTATGCCCTTTAAAATAGCATTCCATATGCTTGTGTCATCATTGTGCTTATGAGTCAATGCCATGTGACCCAGAATGTATTGTTGTCATGAGGTCAGTCATACATGTTCTGTTTTTTTTCTGTGTTTTTTTTTCCTGTAGATGTTAACATGAGGGCATTGGGGTAGTAGGGTTGCAAAAAAAAAAATGGAAATATCAATAGCAGCTATGTACATGTTTATAAACGTCTCAAACTAAGAAGAGCAGGGGAGACATATTGGGCTAAAAATGTGATGGAGTTAAATTAAGGAAATAATTAGTCTCTTTTGTAAATAGCAATAGTTTTAAATTGGGATTTTAACATGTAGTGGAACTGTTTCCAGTTTGGTTGTTTTCCCATAACTTTAAAATCAGAAATCTATTTAATTCCCACTTTGCTGTCTGCCACCATGCTGGTAGAACTCTTTTCCAATTCCTTTCCTCCTAGTTTAACCCCTGGCTATACTGTGAGTGCTCTGGTGATACAATATTCAAGTGATACAGTATTCAATGCAACAGAATGGATATGACTTTCACCAATACAAGAAGCTTTATACTTATGGTCATTCTGATTCTTAACAGGGCAAATTCCATTATGATTCTGGTGCAGTATTTGTCACTATGCTTTACTCAAATTATGCTAAACTTTTTCAATATGAAAATATCACTGATTGTAATCGCGATGCTGTTGATCAACCTGTATGGTATTGGTCATGTCTTGTTTGGAGTTCGAACTAACCTCCGTTCTTGACGTGTTATGTGAGATGGGGAAGTGAAACATACTGTAGAAGGCTTAGCCTGTTCAACTGCCATTAGTATTAGGCTAGAACTGGACTACATATACCTAACTCACCATGTGGGTAATAAAAGAGAAAAAAGCCCTTTTGGTAACACACATTTACCACCCACACAAGCAGCCTGGTCTCATAGACTAGATGTAACATAGTAAACGTAAAACCAGGACACTCAAATTAGTATGGTAGGGTAACATAAGACAGATTACTTTAGTAAAAACAAACTTACTACTTTTTAGCTACTTTGCAACTACTTAGCATGTTAGCTAACCTTGTAATTTGTTACATACCCTGCCTACATGGCCAAAAGTGGTTTTGGCTATTTCAGCCACACCTGTTGGTGACAGGTGTAAAAATATCAAGCACACAGCCATGCAATCTCTATAGGAAAACATTGACAGTACGGAAGAGCTCAGAGACTTTCAACTTGGCACTGTCATAGGATGCCACCTTTCCAACAAGTCAGTTCGTAAAATGTCTTCCCTGCTAGAGCTGCCCAGGCCAAATTTAAGTGCTGTTATTGTGAAGTGGAAACACCTAGGATTAACAATGGCTCAGCCACGAAGTGGTAAGCCACACAAGCTCACAGAATGAGACCGCTGAAGCGCACAGTGGATAAAAATGGTTTGTCCTCGGTTATAACACTCCCTACCGAGTTCCAAACTGCCTCTGGAAGCAACGTTAGCACAAGAACTGTTTCTCGGGAGCTTCATGAAATGGGTTTCCGTGGCCGAGCAGCCGCATGCGAGCCTAAGATATCAATGCTCAATGCCAAGCATCTATTGGACTGGAGCAGTGGAAACGCATTTTCTGGAGTGAGGAATCAGTCTTCACCATCTCAGTCCAACGGACGAATCTGGTTTTGGCGGATGCCAGGAGAATGCTACCTGCCCCAATGCATGGTGCCTACTGTATAGTGCCAAGTATTTTTTGGTGGAGGAGGAATAATGGTCTGGGGCTGTTTTTCATGGTTCGGGCTAGGCCCCTTAGTTCCAGTGAAGGGAGATCTTAACGCTACAGCATACAATGACATTCTAGACAATTCTGTGCTTCCAACTTCGTGGCAACAGTTTGGGGAAGGTCCTTTCCTGTTTCAGCATGACAATGCCTCGTGCCATACTGAAATGGTTTGTCGAGATCAGTGTGGAAGAATTTGACTGGCCTGCACATAGCCCTGACCTCAACCCCGTTGAACACCTTTGGGATGAATTGGAACGCCTAGTCAGGCCTAATCGCCAACATCAGTGCCCGACCTCACTAATGCTCTTGTGGCTGAGTGGATGCAAATCCCCGCAGCGATGTTCCAACATCTAGTGGAAAGCCTTCCCAGAAGAGTGGAGGCTGTTATAGCATCAAAGGGGGGACCAACTCCATATTAATGCCCAGGATTTTGGAATATGTTCAATGAGCAGGTGTCCACATACTTTTGGCCATGCACTGTATCATATGAGTTAGAGCAGTGGTCACCAGCCGGTTGATAGCAATCTCCAAGGCGTTCCTATCACCAAACATTTCTGTAAAAAAAAAACATTTTTAATAAGATAAAGCCTTTTTAAAATGTATTTTTATTAATTTATTCACCATGTTGGCGGTAGGTGCACTTGATTCAGCAGCCCTAACGCCGGAAAGGCAAAGTGTTCCAATTTTTATCTATTTCATCTGTCTGAATGTTGAACAAGCCCAGAGAGCAAATTCGAGTGCACCTATAGGCCTACCACTGGCCAATCAGATAGCTCAGATCACTGTGTCTGCACAGTTTCCTCGAGCCAAATCATTTTTTTTGGTCACATACACATGGTTAGCAGATGTTAATGGGAGTGTAGCAAAATGCTTGTGCCTCTAGTTCCGACAGTGCAGCAATATCTACCAAGTAATCTAACAATTCCCCAACAACTACCTAATACACACACATCTAAAGGGATGGAATAAGAATATGTACATATATATAGATGACGGTGGCCGAGCGTCATAGGCAAGATGGTATAAGATGCAGTATGTACATATGAGATGAGTAATGTAAGATATGTAAACATTCTTATTAAAGTGGCATTGTTTAAAGTGATTAGTGAGTCTATGTAGGCAGCAGCCTCTCTGAGTTAGTGATTACTGTTTAGCAGTCTGATGGCCTTGAGATAGAAGCTGTTTTTCAGTCTCTCGGTCCTAGTTTTGATGCACCTGTACTGACCTCGCCTTCTGGATGGTAACAGGGTGAACAGGCAGTGGCTCGGGTGGTTGATGTCTTTGATCTTTTTGGCCTTCCTGTGACATCGGCTGCTGTAGGTGTCCTGGAGGGCAGGTAATTTGCCCCTGGTGATGCGTTGTGCAGACCGCACCACCCTCTGGAGAACCTTTCAATTGACGGCGGTGCAGTTGCCGTACCAGGTGGTGATACAGCCCAACAGGATGCTCTCAGTTTTGCATCTGTAAAAGTTTGTCAGGGTTTTAGGTGACAAGCCAAATTTCTTCAGCCTCCTGAGGTTGAAGAGGCGCTGTTGCGCCTTCACAACACTGTCTGTGTGGGTGTACCATTTCAGTTTGTCTGTGACGTGTACGCTGAGAAACTTACCTTTCCCCCTCCACTACTGTCCTTTCGTTGTAGATAGGGCAGTACTCCCTCTGCTGTTTCCTGAAGTCCACGATCATCTCCTTTGTTTTGTTGACATTGAGTGAGAGGTTGTTTTCCTGACTCCACACTCCACACTCACTTCCTCCCTGTAGACTGTCTCGTCATTGGCAAACTTGATGATTGAGGTTGGAGGTGTGCATGTCCATGCAGTCATGGGTGAACAGGGTGTACAGGAGGGGACTGAGCATGCACCCTTGTGGAGCCCCAGTCTTGAGGGTCAGCGAAGTGGAGATGTTGTTTCCTACTTTCACCACCTCGGGGCGGCCCTTCAAAGTCCAGGGCAGTGTTGAGACCCAGGGCCTCCAGCTTGGAGAGTACTATGGTGTTGAATGCTTAGCTGTAGTCAATGAACAGCATTCTTACATAGGTATTCCTCTTGTCCGGATGGGATAGGGCAGTGTGTTGGCGATTGCATCGTCTGTGGACCTGTTGGTGCGGTATGCAAACTGAAATGAGTCTATAGTGGCAGGTAAGGTGGAGGTGATATGATCCTTGACAAGTCTCTCAAAGCACTTCATGATGACAGAAGTGAGTGCTACGGGGCGATAGTCATTTAGTTTAGTTATCTTTGCCTTCTTGGGTACAGGAACAATGGTGGCCATCTTGAAGCATGTTGGGACATCGGACTGAGATAGGGAGCAATTGAATATGTCCATAAACACACCAGCCAGCTGGTCTGCGCATGCTCTGAGGATGTGGCTAGGGATGCCGTCTGGGCCAGCAGCCTTGCAGGTTTTACTCACGTCACAGAATGGGCATTTTAAAGTAGTACATTTTCTTCTTCATTGGCTGATTGCTCCCAAATCATAGGAATCACCACCCTGGTGACTACTTTAAAATGGTGGAAGCCCTCAATAGTAATGGCCAAGCTAAAATGGGTTATATTTATAATGAGTCCTCTATCTAATTATTTATTATTATTACAAGCAAGAGGGTGTAACTTCAGCCCACAATGCGGGGCAATCTGCAGGTACGCCCCACTCGAACATCCCATTGGTTACTGCTAGAATGCCCACTAGCACTTCCCATTTGTTCGTACACGAACACCTCCCCCGTGTCGAAAAAGATACGCCTAAAATAAGACTATTTGATGCATCAAATAAGCTTTTAATTTGACACGTCAAATAACACAATTTTGTTGTAGAATGTTGGGTGTGCTAAATTTGCACGCAGAAGCCAAGCGCCACCACTACAATCAGTAGCACTGTCAATGCTGTACAAAAAATAATTATGAAAGCAAGCACACACACCAGCCGCAATGGGTTTACAATACAGCGTTGGCAATATTATATTTGTTCGATCGAATGGGAAAATGTCTGTGTGAGCATTTGAAATAAGATCAGGATCAAAAATGTTTGAAATATCTTTAATACAGATGTTATTAGAAACTCCTGGGTGTGGGTAGCTATCTAGCTTAAGCGTGGTACCATCCTAGCTGGCACCAATGCAAGCAGACTGAAAACAATGACCAGTAGAAACTGCAGTCATTATCAATATTCTTAACAAGGTAGCCACAATAAGGATTCGCCATAAAAGTGGAATTTGGGGTTCACTTTCAAAATAAAAGTCTACGTTTGAAAGTGATGCAAATAGTTAGTATTGGTGGAATCATGCCATATTAGACTAGATCATGTTAAACAAGGTTAGAGTGCTGGAATGTGGAGCAATGAAATGCCGTATCAGTCTACTCGGTGACACACACAGAACACAACTGTGAGGAGTTTACACAAATATTAGCATCGTAGCTCTTATTGCAGGACTTTAGCTGTGTGAAATCACCTCCCCAGTCAGCCTTTTGTGCGTATTGCCATTCAAATCGCAATGTACAGCATTACCTAAGGATTTGGGATCAATGAAATGGGGAAGCAGTCCACTCAGTACCTAAGTGTTTTTTTTCCCATAGTCCTCAGAGTTTTCAGACTCCAAATCATCCATGTTTGTATTGTTTTTCCTCTGGAATAGTGTTCAATACAGTCGGTTGACTGGTAAAATAAACGTGGCTCATTTCACAGTGGTTTCAGAGTCCCGCAATAAGAGCTACAACGCTAATGTTCAGTGGGTGTCAATGAGTAAACTGGTACCCCATGTCATTGATCCAAAATCCATAGGTAAGGCTGTACAGTGATTTCATTTTATTTAACCTTTTATTTAACTAGGCATGTCCCCAATGCAATTTTAAAGTCTAATACATCCACAGTGCGATTAACAGATTTTTGCCAAATTAATACATTGTGTCTTGATTAATTTACATAACAACATTCAAACGTCGTTTAGTGTGATCTGTTCAATTGTGGCACTATTTGTATTCATTTGCATCACCGTCAATGATAATTTTATTTTGGAGGCGAACCGTAAATTCCACTATTGTGACTAATCTAATCCTTATTGTGTCTAGTTTCACAGGTGGGTCTGACCAACATTAATCAAATAAGAACTGTCATAAATTAGGGGTATTTTAGATTATGACACTTAATTAACTAAATAACTAGCTAGCTATAGCTACTGAAACAGATTTTCGTTTTTCTAGAACATTGTTTAAATCAGCTAGCTAGCTTTTTTTTTTAATGACCAGCATTTTCCCAGAGCTTGGGGAAGTGTGTCTGAGCTGAAGTGCGGAAGTTGCAGGTGCGGGACACACCACTTTACCAGCATCATAGCATACGTATCCGTGGATCGCTGAAACATATGAAATAAAAGTGATAGTGTAATTTGTGTAATAACTACGTAAAAAAAATGAACGTGTTAAATTATTATCTGGTGTGCAGTCATATTTAGGTCATGATTGGTCAACAAGCTTATTTGACTTCTATCTTTTTTGACACACAAAGACACACGGCGATCCATAAAAACCAGGGTGCGACTTTATGAGTAACTGTGTTGCTCTGTGTTGTTGTATACGTTCACAGGACAGCTGTTCAGACAGTGGTCGCGATCCTATGCACAGGCGTTGCTGATGCATGCCAGGTCTTACAACGCCTGGATAGGTATTTTAAGTATCAGCTAAGAGCATCGTATTTAAAAGAAATCTGGTACCAGACGGCAACAGTCGATGACGTAACACGCAACCGTTGGTTGATGCATGCAACGTCAGTGCAGGGGAACGCGACCAATGTGTGGACCAATGTGTGGTTCTACCGTGGTGATTGTGACCGGTGGTGTGTCCTTAGCAGCAGCAATTTCCCTTTGCACCCTCCTTATCTGGCCTATTAGTATCCGCCAACGTAAGCGTCCAAATAAATTGTTCCCCTGTTTAGAAGTTGCTGACGCATGCCAGATCTTTACAACGCCTGGATAGTTATTTTAAGTATCAATGAACCACATCATATGTTAATGAAAACTGGTGCCTTGACAGAACAGTCGATGACGTGGCACACAACAATTGGTTGATAAATGCAACGTCTGAGCAGAGGATTGCGACTGTTATTTGTGAGGTTGCAGTATTTGGTTATTGGGTTTTGTTGGAGGGTATGGTGGTGGTGTTGTAATTTACTGCTCTTTATTCCAGTCTTACTGGAATATCATTTAAACAGTGGGAGATCTGCTCTATAGACAGGTGAAGTTTTTTTTGCGATCGAAGCATTTTTGACAGGTGAAGGGTGAAAACCAGTCGGCAGCTTGAGGGCATTTAGCTAATATTCTTTGCTTTTCATTCCGACAAACTGGCGCTGCTAATTCCAGAAATATTTAGACTTTTATTTTGTATTTGCTACTTGCAAATTTGGTCTTTGCCGCACAATTTTTTTTCTGCCATAAAGTAAAGCCACGCCTCCCTCTAGTGTCAACATGCTGAACTACATCTGTTTGATATGGGCCTTCCGCACAACAGCACTCAAACATGGGCACACTGGTTGAATATAATATCTGAGTTTTCTATCCCCTTCCTATAATTGTTCTCTCCTCAATAGGTTTCCCCAGTGCTCCTGTCCAGATCAATAGTGTGCAACTGCAGCCTGCAGGAACACCCCCCTTTCACTCTCCACGCTCACGCATGACACCCTTATGCTTGTGACTCTTTTGAATGCGGTCGAAAGGGACCTAAAAGTATTGACTGAGTTTTTTTCGACCCCACCTCCCAGAGTCCTACTTGCTAGCTAGCTGGAGCGAACACCTGCCCTGTCGAACACCTGCCCTCACCGTCATTAACCGAACTGCGCGAAAACAGTGCCAACAGGTGGGGGCATTGTTTACCCGTATACGGCAAGCTAGATACCGTTGTCACCCCCGCCCCTTCTTCTGTTGGGTTTATCGGCGGCTGGCATCCAACGTTGTTCTATCTTAAAATTGACCGATATAAGTATAAAGAGGGTTTCCTGCAGATGCAGAAATGATGCAATTGCACCCTTCTGGCAGAAGTTAGAGAATGAGACTACACAGCAGTCAACTGAAGTACGGAGATTCACCATTACACTGACTCATCTGTGGGGAAAACATTGTGCCTGTTCACATGACAAAGACCAGGAAACCTACAGTATACCCATTGGAGATGCAAAGGTAACAAATCTGCACGTTATCACCCCCTTGTCTACAGTGCATTCGGGAAAGTATTCAGACCCCTTGACTTTTTCCACATTTTGTTACGTTACAGCCTTATTCTAAAATGCATTAAAGTTTTTTTCTCCCTCATCAATCTACACACAATACCACGTAATGACATACAAAACCCGTTCTTAGAATTGTTTGCAAATGTATAATAAAACCACCCAGGAAATATCACATTTACGTAAGTATTCAGGCCCTTGACTCAGTACTTTTTTGAAGAACCTTTGGCAGTGATTACAGCCTCAAGTCTTTGTGGGTACAAGCTTAGCACACCTTTGGGGAGATTCTCCTATTCTTCTCTGTAGATCCTCTCAAGGTCTGTCAGGTTGGTTGGGGAGCGTCGCTGCACAACAATTTTCAGGTCTCTCCAGAGATGTTCAAGTCCAGGCTCTGGCTGGGCCACTCAAGGACATTCAGAGACTTGTACCGAAGCCACTCCTGCGTTATCTTAGCTGTGTGCTTAGGGTCGTTGTCTTGTTGGGAAGATGAACCTTCACCCCAGTCTGAGCACTCTGGAGCAGGTTTTCATCAAGGATCTCTCTGTACTTAGCTCCGTTCAACTTTCCCTCGATCCTGACTAGTCTCCCAGTCCCTGCCGCTGAAAAAGATCCCCACCACATGATGCTGCCACCACCATGCTTCACCGCAGGGATGGTGCCGGGTTTCCTCCAGACGTGACGCTTGGCATTCAGGCCAAAGATTTAAATCTTGGCTTCATCAGAACAGAGAATCTTGTTTCTCATGGTCTGAGAGCCCTTTAGGTGCCTTTTAGCAAACTCCAAGCTGGCTGTTATGGGCTTTTTACTGAGGAGTGGCTTCCTTCTGGCCACTCTACCATAAAGGCCTGATTGGTGGAGTGCGGCATAAATGGTTGTCCTAAACTTTGAGTTTCGAGTCCTAAACAATTCATAATGTGCTCTTCACCAAATGTAATACCATTTCATATTTTAACAAGAGTAATAGTATATTACATTTACACAAATCATGAATGCTTTTAAAAATATCCATATACAGTGCCTTGCGAAAGTATTCAGCCCCCTTGAACTTTGCGACCTTTTGCCACATTTCAGGTTTCAAACATAAAGATATAAAACTGTATTTTTTTGTGAAGAATCAACAACAAGTGGGACACAATCATGAAGTGGAACGACATTTATTGGATATTTCAAACTTTTTTAACAAATCAAAAACTGAAAAATTGGGCGTGCAAAATTATTCAGCCCCTTTACTTTCAGTGCAGCAAACTCTCTCCAGAAGTTCAGTGAGGATCTCTGAATGATCCAATGTTGACCTAAATGACTAATGATGATAAATACAATCTACCTGTGTGTAATCAAGTCTCCGTATAAATGCACCTGCACTGTGATAGTCTCAGAGGTCCGTCAAAAGCGCAGAGAGCATCATGAAGAACAAGGAACACACCAGGCAGGTCCGAGATACTGTTGTGAAGAAGTTTAAAGCCGGATTTGGATACAAAAAGATTTCCCAAGCTTTAAACATCCCAAGGAGCACTGTGCAAGCGATAATATTGAAATGGAAGGAGTATCAGACCACTGCAAATCTACCAAGACCTGGCCGTCCCTCTAAACTTTCAGCTCATACAAGGAGAAGACTGATCAGAGATGCAGCCAAGAGGCCCATGATCACTCTGGATGAACTGCAGAGATCTACAGCTGAGGTGGGAGACTCTGTCCATAGGACAACAATCAGTTGTATATTGCACAAATCTGGCCTTTATGGAAGAGTGGCAAGAAGAAAGCCATTTCTTAAAGATATCCATAAAAAGTGTCGTTTAAAGTTTGCCACAAGCCACCTGGGAGACACACCAAACATGTGGAAGAAGGTGCTCTGGTCAGATGAAACCAAAATTGAACTTTTTGGCAACAATGCAAAACGTTATGTTTGGCGTAAAAGCAACACAGCTCATCACACTGAACACACCATCCCGACTGTCAAACATGGTGGTGGCAGCATCATGGTTTGGGCCTGCTTTTCTCCAGCAGGGACAGGGAAGATGGTTAAAATTGATGGGAAGATGGATGGAGCCAAATACAGGACCATTCTGGAAGAAAACCTGATGGAGTCTGCAAAAGACCTGAGACTGGGACGGAGATTTGTCTTCCAACAAGACAATGATCCAAAACATAAAGCAAAATCTACAATGGAATGGTTCAAAAATAAACATATCCAGGTGTTAGAATGGCCAAGTCAAAGTCCAGACCTGAATCCAATCGAGAATCTGTGGAAAGAACTGAAAACTGCTGTTCACAAATGCTCTCCATCCAACCTCACCGAGCTCGAGCTGTTTTGCAAGGAGGAATGGGAAAAAAATTCAGTCTCTCGATGTGCAAAACTGAGAGACATACCCCAAGCGACTTACAGCTGTAATCGCAGCAAAAGGTGGCGCTACAAAGTATTAACTTAAGGGGGCTGAATAATTTTTCCGTTTTTGACTTGTTAAAAAAGTTTGAAAAATCCAATAAATGTCGTTCCACTTCATGATTGTGTCCCACTTGTTGTTGATTCTTCACAAAAAAATACAGTGTTATATCTTTGTTTGAAGCCTGAAATGTGGCAAAAGGTCGCAAAGTTCAAGGGGGCCGAATACTTTCGCAAGGCATTGTATTTATTACTTTCCAAATAAACATGACATTTCCATGGAAATACATGGGTAGCCATGAGAAAGACTATGGGGGAGCAATCGGGTGATGTAGGCTTGTACACGATCGCCCAACCTTACACACACACTCTGTGTGGTTACCGTAGGCTAACGTATGTCAATAGTTTTAGGAACAGCAGTAACATCAGGCAGGATTTAGGCTACCAACTGCCTAGCCAGTTGTAACTCAATCTTGGATGCAATGATCACGTTCCCGCACTGACTGACTGTGTGGAGGCTGATTGATTTAACGTTACGTTTGCCTACATGATACACTAGTAAAGTAATAAAATATATAGCTGCCGGCTATATTAGCCACAACATAGCTTTCTTTGTGCAGCTTCAAATGTCGAACAGAGTTGGAAATTGTTGCGCCTCCGTCAGTAATTTTCTTTCTGCATGTTTTTCAAGTTGCAATCTGTTTTTTGTTGATACAGCGTTTTCTTTATATCCGAAAATAATAATTTTGAGTATCATCTTTCCAAGGGCTCCATCTGAATTCACCCGCCGACGTTCCTCTGCACTGCCACGCACAACCTTTTCTCAGCTGGCACAATTTGATTGGCTGCTGTCCGATTCAAACTGTAATCCGTTAAATGAAGAGTTGATGAGCTGCACACTTTTTTGATAGCATCATTTTTAATATTTGGGCTTGGGGAGGGTATCAAGTCAGGTCGAGTCATAAGGCTCAAGTCCAATTCAAGTCATTAGTCATTGGTGTTAAAGTCAAAGTCGAGTTGCAAGTCATCATATTTGTGACTCGAGTCCAAGTCAATGGACTCGAGTCCACATCTCTGGTAGACAGAATGTGCTCTTTGGTAAAAGGGGTAAATTGGTTATCAAAAAGAAAGGAGGACCAGGGGACTCTTCATATAATTAATTAAAATTCCTTTATTTGTATAGCATGTTCAGTGGAAACAAAGTTTTTTAAAAATCTGTTGAGTTTCGGCTGCATGGCCTTTGTATTATAATTTCTTTGTACTCCTCTCCTCTTTTGAACAACTTTTTCCAATCAGCACTAATTGAAGAGGGAGTGGTTACAAAAAGGATTGGACACACCTAGTAAGCAATACTATACACATTAAAAAGTGAAATACTGTAGATTCAACTCCAAGCTAGAAGCATCAGAATGCCTAGAAAGGTAGTTCTAACCTTAAATATGACTGGGCAAAGTGCCAAGAATAGGAAAGCAATCTATTTCATAGTACACTAGAACACAGCGAACATGGACAATAACAGTTTAAACATAGCTGAGGGCAATAGAGCAAAATGTCCACTAGATGACAGTAAATGGACCTATCACGACCCTACAGGAAAGATGAGAAATTCATATCTTCATTTAAACCAGGGTACTTAGTGGCCTGTAGTTTGTAAATCCAAAAACGTTCCCTTTGGTTCAGCTGTTAAAGACGGTCCCCTTTTCTAATTGAGGCCAGAACATGATCAATACCCATAGCTTGTAGGGAGGCAGGGTTGCCATGGTGTAGGGACTTGTAGTGTCTTGCCATGGTGTAGGGACTTGTAGTGCCTTGCCATGGGGTAGTCTTCATTGCCTACGTACTGGCGTACTTGTGTTCCGCTAAGTGGTCTTGAAGGCGTCTCTTTGTCTGTCCAATGTAGAACACGTTGCACTGTGGTCATTCCAATCTATAGATGACATGAGTGGTTTTACAGTTAATGAAATGCTTGACGTAATACTCCATTTTAGAAGCTGTGTCAACAAAATACTTCTTCTGTGCAATATTACTGCAATGGTTGCATTTAGAAGAACCCCTGGGTTTGTCATCTAGCCACGTTTTTTGAGTCACCAGTAAGATAACTGAGGACTAATTTGTCATTTAGGGTAGGACATCTCGTAAAGCTTATGACTGACTGGTGGTTCTGGGAAGACTTGGCGTAGTAGCATATTGCTTTGGATGATTCCCCAATTATTTAAAAATATTATTTTAATGTTCTCTGCTTCAGTACTGTATTTTGTAACAAAATACACTCTGATGTATCACGAGGCACTCCTCTTCGCTACAAGTTCTCTCTGTCATGTTGTCTGGCCCTTATAACTGCATCTTTCAGGACCTGAGCGCTGTATCCCCGATTTCAAGAAGTTATTCTGCAATTCAGCAGATTTGACACTGTAGACTGTTTCCTGATCCAAATTCTGCGGACTCTTTGGAATTGGCCATATGGAATATTCTCCTTTAGCCTTTTGGGGGTGAAAGCTGTCTGCCCTCCAGAATGGTATTCCTATCTGTAGGCTTTCTAAAGATTGATGTGTGCAAACAACATTTGGCATTTTTACTGATGTCAAAGTCCAAAAAATGATTGTTATCCTTGCTGTACTCCATAGTTGGTTTGATGTTAGGGTTAATGCTGTTAAGGTATTGGTGGAAGGAAATAAGTTCATCTTCTGAGCCGGACCAAAACAGGCAAACATCATCAATATAGCGTCCCCACCATACAATCCGGTCAAAGAAATGGTTATTAGAAGGATCCAAAATGAAGTCATTTTCCCATTTACCCAAGTACAAACCAGGGTAGGAAGGGCTGTAGCTCCCATGGCACATCCTTTGACCTGTTTAAAGATGTTATGATTAAGAATCCATTCAGTCAGTGAGACGATGAATTCTGTAGGAGGCATCTCAGTCTCAGGCCGGTTACTCAAGAAATGGTCCATAGCTGCCAAACCTTGTTCATGCTCAGTGGTGGTGTATAGAGACTCCACATCCATGGTGACTAAAAAGGAAGCTGTACCTATATTGTTAAATTCCTTAATTTTGTTAAACACATCTGTAGTATCTTGAAGATGGGCTGGGAGTGACGTCAGAAAAGGCTTAATAAAGTAATCAATGTACTTAGAGATGGGTTCTGTCCGACCTTCATTACCACTAATGACTGGTCTTACCACTAATGACTGGTCTTACCACTAATGACTGGTCTTACCACTAATGACTGGTCTTACCACTAATGACTGGTCTTACCACTAATGACTGGTCTTACCACTAATGACTGGTCTTACCACTAATGACTGGTCTGCCTGCTAATGACTGGTCTGTCTGCTAATGACTGGTCTGTCTGCTAATGACTGGTCTGTCTGCTAATGACTGGTCTGCCTGCTAATGACTGGTCTTACCACTAATGACTGGTCTTACCGCTAATGACTGGTCTTACCGCTAATGACTGGTCTTAACACTAATGACTGGTCTTACCACTAATGACTGGTCTTACCACTAATGACTGGTCTTACCACTAATGACTGGTCTGTCTGCTAATGACTGGTCTTACCACTAATGACTGGTCTGTCTGCTAATGACTGGTCTGTCTGCTAATGACTGGTCTTACCGCTAATGACTGGTCTGTCTGCTAATGACTGGTCTGTCTGCTAATGACTGGTCTGTCTGCTAATGACTGGTCTGTCTGCTAATGACTGGCCTGTCTGCTAATGACTGGTCTTACCGCTAATGACTGGTCTGTCTGCTAATGACTGGTCTGTCTGCTAATGACTGGTCTTACCGCTAATGACTGGTCTGTCTGCTAATGACTGGTCTTACCACTAATGACTGGTCTTACCACTAATGACTGGTCTGCCTGGGGGGTTTCAAGATTCTTGTGGACTTTTGGAAGAAGATAAAAAGAAATCAGACTCAGACTGCCATTGAAAAGACATTTGAACTCAATGTCTGAAATGTAGCCATTCTCCTTAGCTTCTGTGAGGATCCCTTTCAATGCAGTTTTTAGGTCCTCTGTAGGGTTGAAGGTAAGAGATTGGTGGAAATCTTATTGACGGTAGGCTTCTGTCACATATTTGTCTTTACTCCACACTACTGTAGTGAGTCCACCACCACCTTTTGTCTGATTTATTTTTTTTAACCACAATTGTCCATTTGTGGACAATGATTGAATTACATCCCTCTCTATCTTAGAAAGACTACGTTGTGTTTGGTTAGAGTCAATTTTACCCTTAAACAGATTCTCCACATCAACATTCACCTGCTTGAAAAATGTATTTAGTGTGGCATTCTGGACGATGGGACAAAAGGTGAACTTCGGCATAAAAGGTGTTTTTGAGGGCACAGAAACTGCCTGACCAGAGACACTGGTGTCTGTAGTTGGAGAGATGTTTTTCTTGTACTAGGCCTTCAGATGAAGATCTCTGAAGAATTTGTTCTTAACTGACTTGCCTAGTTAAATAAAGGTTAAATCATAAAAAATAAAAACAATTATCCCCCGATTGCTCATTTGGCCGGGCGGCCAGCTCTAGGAAGAGTCTTGGTGGTTCCAAACTTCTCCATTTAAGAATGATGCAGGCCACTGTGTTCTTGGGAATCTTCAATGCTGCAGAAATGTTTTTGTACCCTTCTCCAGATCTGTGCCTCAACACAATCCTGTCTCGGATCTCTACGGACAATTCCTTCAACCTCATGGCTTGTTTTTTTTCTCTGACATGCACTGTCAACTGTGGGACCTTCTATAGACAGGTGTGTGTGCCTTTCCAAATCATGTCCAATCAATTGAATTTACCACAGGTGGACTCCAGTCAAGTTGTAGAAACATCTCAAGGGTGATCAATGGAAACAGGATGTACCTGAGCTCAATTTCAAGTCTCATAGCAAAGGGCCTGAATACTTCTGTAAATAAGATATTTCAGTTTTATATAAGGCTGTAATGTAAGAAAATGTGGAAAAGTCAAGGGGTCTAAATACTTTCCCAATGCACTGTATCTAAATCTTTAGTTACCTCAGAGGAGTCAACATTTACATCTCACTCACATCTTCACTGAGGGACATGAGACAATTCATCGTCAGTACAGTTACAGTTGAAGTCGGAAGTTTACAGAAACTTAGGAGTCATGACTTTGGAGTCATTAAAACTCGTTTTTCAAACACTCCACAAATTTCTTGTTAACTAGTTTTGGCAAGTCGGTTAGGACATCTACTTTGTGCATGACACAAATCATTTTTCAAACAATTGTTTACAGACAGATTATTTCACAGCTGTTTAAAGGCACAGTCAATTTAGCGTATGTAAACTTCCGACCCACTTGGAATGTGATGAAAGAAAAAAATCTGAAATAATTATTCTGACATTTCACATTCTTAAAATAAAGTGGTGATCCTAACTGACCCAAGACAGGGAATTTTTACTTGGATTAAATGTCAGGAATTGTGAAAAACTGAGTTTAAATGTATTTGGCTAAGGTGTATGTAAACTTCTGACTTCAACTGTACGTACGATTTTCCACAGGTGGGTTCCCTGGGTAGAAATCGCAATGAACCACATTGCAAGTTGGATTTATGTTGTTGTAAAGTTGAATTCAATGTTGTGAGTCACACATTGTAACCATTTGGGGAGTACAGTCAGTTCAGTCCAATATGAAAGGTTGTTATGAAATATAATCAAGAGAAACAAATAGAGAAAAGGTCCTTTCATTATTCTCTGTGAGATGGGCTTGTTGCTCAGCCTACAGCCGTCTAACTGATTCCCCAAAGCACTGTTTAGAAATGCGGTCTTGGTAATTTGGAGAGTGGGCGTCATCACTGCTTGTTAGTTGAACCAGTAATTGGAGTCTGTGCTGGCAATTGGTGGGAGGTGGGGGGCGGGAGCAGTGGTACGCTGTGGTCCTCTAAGGGGCTATAGATTTGGAACAGTGTTGTACAGAAAGCATACCATTATCATAATGCTTGTCCAGGACTGACACCCTTCCTTTTCTTTGTCATCAGTCCATACGACAAACTCATTTTTTAGGTAACGTTTTCATTGTCTCATTTCAATGTTATGTATTATGATAATCTACTCACCATTCTACACCACCAGTTGCTTCCTCAGTTAGTGTTTTTTTCAGTTGTTTCTTGGAAAATAAACCACCTCCTACCGAGAAGACACATATCACACAGTCATTTACTTGTCAACTGTAGGCCTACTACAGCTATCATGCTTCCTTCAGGATGAATATTTAATCAGTGGATAAATCCCATTAAATATGAGCTCTTTCTCATTAATGTGTCAGGTGGACCATAAACCAACTCCTACAAACCATCTAATTAGCGTGCCAAACACACAGATACATACCTCCAATGGAGTTAGAGGGAGTCCATAATTTTGGGGGGGATGTTGTTCAGTGTTAACTGATGTATGCAAAAAGCATACATTCCCCCAATGTGTCACACTGTTACTAAGTGCTCGGCCAGCTATTATGTAAGGAGGCTTGATTTTAGGATAGTTGCATGTTTGAAAATGAATTAGGCCGACCTATCTATTCTTGATCATAAGAACTACTGGTGTTCAGTGTTCCAATGTCAATACTATGTCCCTTTTGTGCTCTGTGGCTCCTCGTGGCTATCAAATTCTCTCAAACATATGTAATTATAGCCAACATCTCTGTGCCTGAAGATATTTCATGATTTAAAAACAGTAACTTGACATTCACATAATTTCTTGTGTCCCAACATAACTGTGGCAAGTCATGACAGATGCTTCTGCTCTTGGATCTGTGACATACTGACCTATTCCTGTGTGGTTCCTCTGCTGCTTTGAGTTGACTAACTTTGAGACTCATTTGTTCTCCAATGATTAACAAAGCATTGGACAATGGACATACAGCTTAAAGTTAAACCACAGACTACTGTGGATGAAGTAGATATTTATTTTTAGATAATATATTTTTTATATTGCACATGGAAACAGGAAGACGTTGGGGAAGTTGGTTCGATTTTTAGGTGATAACTCATTAGTGGTGAGTGCAAAAAGGCGCTCGGATCAGGTGCTGCAGTAAAAATGTGGGCGATTGTAAGCTCAAATGCATTGCATGGCCGAAACAGGCAGACTGAGCGCTCGCACATGCTCATTCAATTGAATCTCTAGCATCGCAAAATTCTCTCCAACTTGAAAGTTGATGGTAGGCATACACAGGTGAGTTAGCCATGAAGATAAAGTAGGCTATTTGGCAGCCTTCCACTAGAACATGGCTAACATTTTGAATATAAATTAATGCTGCAAAATGTAACTTTTTGAGTGATCTGACCAAATTCACATAGAAATTTGAGTTATACATCTCATTCTCATAGAAAGCAAGTCTAAGAAGTGGTAGATCTTTTCTATGTGAGTTATTTCTATGCTTCCCCTTCTTTAGTTTAGAGTTTGCGGTTTTGTACACAATACAATATTTTTGGTTATGGAAAATATATTTCACAGCGGTTTAGATGGTACAATGATTCTCTACACTATACATTTCTTGTTTTGTCACAAACTGAAATTAAGGGTAATATTAGAATTTTTGCAACCAAGAAATGGCAGAGCGATTTCTGCATTTTACACCTTTAAATGAAACATACCATAAGAGATACAATGGCAATGGAGTCCTTTATATACAGAGTCAGATTAACTTGTGGGTACCATTTTTATGTCTCTGTGTCCATATGAAGGAAGTTAGGGGTAGTTTCTCAAGCCAATGCTTCAAGTCATTGAGCTACAGCTAGTTAGTGTTTTTTTAAATATATATACATTTGCCAACAGTTCTAAAAAAGAGTTTCTGCTTTGTCGTTATGGGGTTTTGTGTGTAGATTGAGGGAAAAAAATTATTTAATACGTTTTAGAATAAGGCTTTAATCTAACAAAATGTGAAACAAGTTAAAGGATCTGAATATTCCCTATGTCACTGTATATACAAAAATATGTGGACAACCCTTCAAATTAGTGGATTTGGCAGCCACACCCGTTGCTGACAAGTGTATAAAATCACGCACACAGCCATGCAATCTCCATAGACAAACATTGGCAGTAGAATGGCCTTACTGAAGAGCTCAGTGACTTTCAACGTGGCACTGTCATAGGATGCCACCTTTTCAACAAGTCAGTTTGTCAAATTTCTGCCCTGCTAGAGATGCCCCGGTCAACTGTAAGTGCTGTTATTGTGAAGTGGAAACGTCTAGGAGCAGCAACGACTCAGCTGCAAAGTGGAAGGCCACACAAGCTCACAGAACTGGACCTCCGTGTGCTGAAGCATGTAGTGTGTAAAAATAATCTGTCCTCGGTTGCAACACTTACTACCGAGTTCCAATCTGCCTCCGGAAGCAACGTCAGCACAATAACTGTTAGTCGAGAGCTTCATGAAATGGGTTTCCATGGCTGAGCAGCCGCACACAAGCCTAAGATCACCATGTGCAATACCAAGCGTCGGCTGGAGTGGTGTAAAGCTCGCTGCCATTGGACTCTGGAGCAGTGGAAACGCGTTCTCTGGAGTGATGAATCACACTTCATCTGGCAGTCCAACGGACGAATCTGGGTTTGGTGGATGCCAGGAGAATGCTACCTGCCCCAATGCATAGTGCCAACGGTAAAGTTTGGTGGAGGAGGAATAATGGTATAGGGCTGTTTTTCAAGGTACAGGCTAGGCCCCTTAGTTCCAGTGAAGGGGGAAATCTTAAAACTACAGCATACAATTACATTCAATTCTGTGCTTCCAACTTTCTGGCAACAGTTTGAGAAAGTACCTTTCCTGTTTCAGCATTACATTGCCCCCGTGCACAAAGCAAGTTCCATACAGAAATAATTTGTCAAGATCGGTGGGAAGAACTTGACTGGTCTACACAGAGCCCTGACCGCAACGCCATCGAACACCTTTGGGATGAATTGGAACGCCGACTGCGAGCCAGGCCTAATCGCCAACATCAGTGCCCAACCTCACTAATGCTCTTGTGGCTGAATGGAAGCAAGTCCCCACAGCAATGTTGCAACATCTAGTGGATAGCCTTCCCAGAAGAGTGGAGGCTGTTATGGAATCAAAGGAGGGACCAACTCCATATTAATGCCCAGGATTTTGCATTGAGATGTTTGATGAGCGGGTGTCCACATACCTTCGGCCATGTAGTGTACCTTCATCAATAGGAGCTAAAGGTAGTTAGCACTAGTAATGGGTTAGCCTACTACTAAGCATACAGTAGGTCTATGTTTAGATACTTGTTTTGTCTTTTATTTACAGTTGAAGACTACTGAGGGGTATATTGATGTCTAAGCACTGTGGGAGGTGTTTTCTTTTCTAGTGAGTTATGGATGTTGTTTGTTGAGTGCCTGGTTGAGTGGGGTTACAATTGTGAGTCTTGGGAATGACCTGATGCCTTTTTTTGTGGGCACAACCATTTCTAAATTTTTATCCTACCCTTTAAAACTATTAATGTTTTTCTGGTTGGGGAAAAATCTCTTCATGGTATGGGGAGAGGGTTGCCACAATATCACCACACGGTCCTGATGAAACTCTGAGAAGTTGGGAGAAAAGAGAGAATTAGAGGAGGGAAAAGGTTACTGTTGCAGAGCATGTCATTATTGTCAGAGTAAGGATAGGTCATGATTCATTGTGGATGGCCAAAGAATGTGCACGAGTTCTGATGCCAACTCAGCCAGCAGAAGTCCAGATCAGACCTGCTGAAGCTAGAATTCAAAAAGTCATGGAACATTTACTACAGTATTATTACTCCAGGATAGACACTTAAAACATCATGTACATGAGTTGTTTTCACTTTGTTACCCTGAAAGAGCTTTCACCAGCCTTTCCCCATTAGAAGTTAGATATTACATTATGACAATATTCCGAATGACTGGTTTAATTGCAGAGTACCACTATGGTTTAGTTGTTGTGGTTTTGAATATGTTTGAATAATTACAGCTTTTGCTACTTTTCAAGCCTGAAATATAATTTGAAAACAATATGAGTCTGTTTCAGCCAATTGTCCCCAAGAAGGTTGGTGAAATGTCATCCTCGTCTGAGGTTTGCGCTTTTTCTATGGTCATCCTTGCTCTTAAAGTCAGAGTAAGCATGTGGTTAGTTTAGACAGTGGTTTATGGAGACCTTCTGTTTTCTACTGGGTAGATGCTAACTGAAGTGTCGGACCCAATGTCATGCTCTGAGCCACTGTGGTTGGACTGATGCCATTGCCTCGTTTATGATCACTTGTATTTTTCATCACAACAATTAGGGTTGTCAAAAACACAGTGATAGTTGAAGAATTTCAGTTTTAGATTATGAGAAGGAAGTCTACATTTTCCAGCACTGTGAAAGTAGTCGTTACAGTCTTCTGTCTACATTCCAATGATCTTTTAGATCTACAGTGCATTCAGAAAGTATTAAGACCACATTTTGTTACATTACAGCCTTATTCTAAAATGGGTTTAATGTTTTTTTCCCCTCGTCAATCTACACACAAATGCCCCATAAAGACAATGCAAAAAAAATGTATAAAAAATAAATAAAATAATCACATTAGTATTCAGCCTTTACTTTGTACTTTGTTAAAGCACCTTTGGCTGCGATTACAGCCCTGAGTCTTCTTGGGTATAATGCTACAAGCTTGAAACACACACCTGTATTTGGGGAGTTTCTACCATTCTTCTCTGCAGATCATCTCAAGCTCTGTCAGGTTGGATGGGGAGAGTTGCTACACAGCTATTTTCAGGTCTCTCCAAAGATGTTTGATTGGATTCAAGTCCGGGCTCTGGCTGAGCCACCCAAGGACATTCACAGACTTGTCCCGAAGCCCCTCCTGCATTGTCTTGGCTGTGTGCTTAGGGTCATTGTCCTGTTAGAAGGTGAACCTTCACCCCAGTCTGAGGTCCTGAGCACTCTGGAGCAGGTTTTCATCAAGGATCTCTCTGTACTTTGCTACATTCATCTTTCCCTTGATCCTGACTAGTCTCCCTGCCGCTAAAAGCATCCCCACAGCATGACGCTGCCACCACCATGCTTCAATGTAGGGATGGTGCCAGGTTTCCTCCAGACGTGACGCTTGGCATTCAGGCCAAAGAGTTCAATCTTGGTTTCATCAGACCAGAGAATCTTGTTTCTCATGGTCTGAGAGTCCTTTAGGTGCCCTTTGGCAAACTCCAAGTGGGCTGTCATGTGCCTTTTACTGGGGAGTGGCTTCCTTCTGGCCACTCTACCAAAAAGGCCTGATTGGTGGAGTGCTGCAGAGATGGTTGTCCTTCTGGAAGGTTCTTCCATCTCCACAGAAGAACTCTGGAGCTCTGTCAGAGTGACTATCGGGTTCTTGGTCACCTTATGACCAAGGCCTTCCTCCCCCGATTGCTCAGTTTGGCCCTGCGGCCAGCTCTAGGAAGTCTTGGCTGTTCCAAACTTCTCCCATTTAGAATGATGGAGGTCACCGTGTTTTTGGGAAATTGTTTTTGTACCCTTCCCCAGATCTGTGCCTTGACACAATCCTATCTCATTTCTACGGACAATTTCTTCAACCTCATGGCTTGGTTTTTGCTCTGACATGCACTGTCAACTGTGGGACAGGTGTGTGCCTTTCCAAATCATGTCCAATCAATTGAATTTACCACAGGTGGACTCCAATAAAATTGTAGAAAACATCTCAAGGATGATCAATGGAGACAGGATGCACCTGAGCTCAATTTTGAGTCTCATAGGAAAGGGTCTGAATACTTATGAAAATAAGGTATTTCTGTTTTTTCTTCTAATAAATGTGCAATTTTTTTTTTCTTTTTTCGTTTGTCATTATGGGGCATTGTGTATAGATTGATGAGGGGGGGGGGGATTATTTAATCCATTTAAGAATAAGGCTGTAATGTAACAACATGTGGAAAAAGGGAAGGGGTCTAAATGCTTTCAGAATGCACGGTATATATTTCATAATGGATATGTTAGGCCTATGTGTTCTTGATAAAAAAAACTTTTTTTTTTGCCACAATTTTAAAAACATACAACAACATATTCTTTGGCCTTTGATATCTTTGACCACAGAAACAGTTGGGAGAGAAACAATAACAAGACAAAAAGAGTATTCTACATCTGTTCTATGCACATTCAGCATTTATGTGGTCAAACCATATGTCATTGGGTCAACGGCTGGTTACCCCAAGACCGGGGGATGTGGAGGATTTGTGCAACAGACATTTTAATTACCACACTCTTTGAAAGAAAAGTCCAAAGCCATTGCAGAATGCCTGCTGACTACACTCCGATGAAAACATGTAACAGGGCAGGGAGGTGTGTGTTACCTGGTCAGGGCAGGGAGGTGTGTGTTACCTGGTCAGGGCAGGGAGGTGTGAGTTACCTGGTCAGGGCAGGGAGGTGTGAGTTACCTGGTCAGGGCAGGGAGGTGTGTGTTACCTGGTCAGGGCAGGGAGGTGCGTGTTACCTGGTCAGGGTGTGTGTGTGTGTGTCTTAGGAGAAAAACCACTCAGAACAGATGCCCCTCAAAGCCATAGAGCAAGGGGCTTGCAACATTTAAAGCACAGACTCTTGCTTATAACTTTGAGATAATTGTTTTTTGGGATGGGGTCGTTTGAACACAGGTCGTTTCTGTTCAATAAAGGGTCATTTCCATGTAAAATGACCCATGAGTGCCAACATTTGATGTCAAATTGGGTGTCAATTTTTCCATCAGAACAGCCTCAATTCGTTGGGTCATGGACTCTACAAGGTGTCGAAAGCATTCCACAGGGATGCTGGCCCATGTTGACTCCAATGCTTACCATGTTTTCAGATCTTAAGTTTCTTGACAATTTCTCACATGGAATAGCCTTAATTTCTCAAAACAAGAATAGACTGACGAGTTTCAGAAGAAAATTATTTGTTTCTGGCCATTTTGAGCCTGTAATCAAACCCACAAATGCTGATGCTCCAGATACTCAACTAGTCAGTTTATTACTTATTTAATCAGAACAACAGTTTTCAGCTGTGCTAACATAATTACAAAAGGGTTTTCTAATGATCAACTAGCCTTTTAAAATGATGAACTTGGATTAGCTAACACAACGTGCCATTGGAACACAGGAGTGATGGTTGCTGATAATGGTCTTCTGTACGTCTATGTAGATATTCCATAAAAAAATCTGCCGTTTCCAGCTATAATTGTCATTTACAACATTAACAATGTCTACACTGTATTTATGATCAATTTGATGTTATTTTAATGGACAACAAAATGTGTTTTCCTTTAAAAAACAAGGACATTTCTAAGTGACCTCAAACTTTTTTGAACGGTAGTGTATGTTTCATAAGTTTGGACAGCACAGTACAGTAGAGTGGAGCAACTATACTGTACTGTACTGTACTGAACTCTACTGTACTGAACTATACTTTACTTGACTATACTGTGCTGTACTGAACTCTGTATTGTACTGAACTATACTCTACTGTTTTGTGCTGTGCTTTCCTGTACTCTAATGAGCTCTTCTGTGCTGTACTTTGATGTCCAAACTTGTGAAACATACTGTAGATGTCTATGGTTCAGATTTAATCCAATCCAGAACAACCAAATTTGGTGGTGGAGCTCATTAAAATAATAGCAAGCGTGTAGAATACCCACATACGCAGAGAAGGGTATTGAATATTTCTACCTTTATGTACCTGTTTAGGATACATCACCATGAATAGAATGACATTCATATCCATAATTAGGCATTTCTGTGTAGTACAGATCATGGACCTATGATGAAATTCTGTTACCGCAATTCAGTTACCGGGTGTAAATCCACTTCACTTACAGTAGTTCAATAACCAAGAGATTTTTTCAAACTGAAGTTGTCATGTCATAGCTGATCCCCTTTCTGCAGGCATCTTTGAATCTTATTTCAGAACAAATATTTAACAGGGTTTTTGAAAAACTTGGTCACATACTGTAAACTGAGGGAGATTTTACTGAAACGTTGAATCTCCACACAGTTCTTCCAGTAAATATGTTTTTGTAGAATGGTCAGTGTACATTCTTAAAAGTAGTCCTTGTGCATAGAGTTGTATAGTTTGTTAAATTTGAAATCAATGTTTTTGTTTTGCATACATTTTAAGTGACATCTGAGTCCGTTAAAAGTGGAATTGCTCAAAGGTCAGCCTATCTGTCTCTTTAGGATGATTTCCCCAAACGTGTACTTGATATACTATTCAAGCATGTGAATGTGTGTGTCTGTGTGTGGGTTAGTACAGCTGGCATTGGGGAGGCAGTCTAGCAGCCTGTGGTGGGGGTGGTGTCTGTATGGTCGTGTGTGTGTGTGTGTGTGTGTGTGTGTGTGTGTAGCTGCTGGTATCCTAATCCTCCTGGTCTTACCCACTCTCTTCAGGCTACCCAATCTCTCTGAGAGCCTCACAGGGAGTAAAGGAAGGATGAGAGACAGGGAGATGCCGGGGAGGGTTGGAAGTTGTGTGTCAGTGACTCCTGCCTGACTGTGAGACTGTGGAGTTGTGCTGAGCGTCTGTGCTTCACTGTATCGTTACAATCTGGCTCTCTCCATGGAGCTCCCCAGCATCACACATATGGGTGGCAAGGCAGCAGACAACTCTGTCAAATGGCAGCTGTGCTATGACATGACGGCCAAGACCTGGTGGATGGTGAGTACAAATGGAAATGATTTTAGATTTTTCTTCTATGGTACTCGTTTGAACTATTCCTGAAATCATAATGTGTTTGCCATGGTCTGCCGCTTTTGTTAAAACTACGGTTAAAAATTGAAAATAAAAAGTTGGGTGTTATATCTGATAGGTCATTGAATATTTTGGTGCGTCCAGATGGGTTTCAGTTCTGTAGGTTACACATGTATTAACATTTAAACAACAATGACATTACACATCTCCATTATTCGTAACATCCTTGTTTGGTGTGTATTGTATTCCCAAAAACGATTGGAACTGGATTAACAAATTGTTAGGCCTACACTAATTGTTTATACGGCAACTTCATTTTGGGATGCTAATGTCATACAAGTGGACAAAGCAACAGTGAGTGAGAATGTCTTTACTAACATCATGAACTTCACTGTGCTGTCCTGTGCAAACATACAGAACTTTGTGCTTTGCAAAAATTGAGTTTTTATCTAAGTTTCTGGGGCCACCAATCACCTTAGTTCATAGCTCGTGCTGAGTAAATGTCATAATAGTTTATATTTTATATTATGAAAGTCAGTGTGTTGATGAATCTTCACAAACATGTGGGCAGCAGGTATCCCCATGTCTTCAGAGATGTTACATGCATCACTACACACACAGTACACAGTCAACTAATAGAGATGGTAGTTGCACTGTAGTTCATCGATTGATTACTGGTGAATCATGATCACACAACACGTGTACAAAATATCAACTAAAATCTCTATTTCAGTATTTGTTTCAGGGAAAACAATTAACATTGCTTGCTTCATCACTTTCATTTACAGATGCAGAATATACTAGGCCAAGGTTTTTCTATTGACATAAATGCATGACATCTCTCTTCGTGAGAAACGCTCTTGCAACTGATCAGCTGAAAAAGATCTGTTTGCTTACATTATCATGTAGATCATAAGTACTAGCAAGCTGATTCCCAAAACCACCCTGATATACACATTCACACATTTCCTCATGTTATGTTGTTGTGTTAGCTCAATTGTGACCAATCTGTGTTGAGCGTCTGTCTATATTGTATTACATACACTGTCAAATGCAGTCGGCCACAGACACTTTCTTTTCTATCCCAACATTTTGGAGAAAGGAGAAGAAGATAAATGTACTGTAAATCTATACACAAAAACTCGCGTCTCGTGTTCAGTTTCAGTAAGAGCGGACTACATCCTCACTGTAGCGATGTGAATCTTGTCATAATTTGGTAATGATATACAATATCAAATAGTTATGTAAATAATCTAGTTCTCAAGTTTTTTAGTTTTTGTTAAGTTGTTATCATTATGCTGAGTCTCTACCATATCATTCTTACTGTGCTATGCGAATGCACTTCACAATATTCATACATTCTACAGTATATCACTTAATTTACTGTATAGTAATATCTGTCCCACTCCTTTCCTCTCTCAGTTTCCTCCAGAATGGTCTGTAGTTTCTTAATGTCCAAGTTCCCACTTTTGCTTATTTATTCATCTATAATGAATTGAGTTTTTTTCTCCTTTTTCTCCCATGTAACAAAGGTGATTGCTATTCTCCCGCTCGCTCTCGCTTTCCTCATTAGCCACCCGCACTTTTGTTTAAATTAGCTTGGCAATTAAGACTTTCTACGAGACCTAACTAATAACTAATCAAAATGCTGTTCACTATGAGAAAGTATCTGTCTCACTAACTGGTGTTTCACACGTTGTTTTTTTTAATCAACAATAGCTGCTTGAGTTACCTTTTTGATCCTGCCTGTTTGTGTGCAGAGCAGTTTTGTTGCCATCATCCTGGAAGTACCCTTTTCGAAAACATAACATCTAAATTGCGTGCACACCGCCTTGTTTCTCAATTCATCTATGTTTTTTTTTTCTCCAACTGCACATATGAAAAGCCTTTAGAGCTTCTGAGTAGTTTAGTCCTCCTCTCTTAATGTGAATCTGGCCGATATGATTCATTCTCTTCATTCAATAATAAAGGCTCCTGAGGTACCCAACATATGTCTATGTGACAGTTACAATTAACCGGCATTGTTATTGCTGAAGAATGACAAGGGGTTTAGGTTTGTTGAATGGTCTCAGTCCACAGCCATCTCTAACTGAGGCTGAGTACAAACCACTGTCCTGCCCTAATGGCCTGTTTCTTTACCTTTTGAATAACAAACTCATGCCCAAACAGCCATTATGCCCAGTTGTATGCATGTCTGTGTACTACTGGAGCTTCCTGTTCCCCCATGCAAACCTCTGGCCAGGATCATTAGGAGTGGAGGAGAGTGGGCGACATATGTTGGACTGGCTTGTGGTTTTGTAAAAGGCAGTAAAGCCGGAAACAAGGAGTTCCGCTTCCAAAAGGGGAGACACAACAAAAAGTCATTTGGATCCATTTCTAAATTAGGGATGTAAGGATGTTCCATCCTTCATGTTTTCATTCAGCACAAACCTTAGGGCACTGTTTACGGCACATGCATTTTTACATAGAAGTTTACCATTGGGGATGTGCTGAGTGCAAAGCTTGTCATGGAAAATGAAGTGGGAGGACTACTGTGACATTCCAAATTGGCCTTGATTTACTTTGAAATGAAAGTTTGAATAACGTCTTTCAGTTGACAGATACTTGATAGTCCTATTGCCAAAGTCTCTTGCCTCTGTGTTATGTAAACATGTCCCAACTACCAATGTTTACATTTTTGATTCAGTCAAATCTGATCTACACCAAGCTTAAGGGAAACAAAATAAAAATCCTTAATCAAAGAAACATCTCTTCAGAATGTAGGATTTCCAAAAGTAGGGGCCAAATGGTGGGAGGAGATTAGTCTTGGCTGCAATGTCTGATGGGTTTGGGAAATTAAATACCAACATTCACATGGCCAAAAGTTTGGTATTCTTCAGGCTCACACAGCATTACGCTATAGTTGCAGCTCAGTGAAAATCCACATTTGGGCTGGGATTTAAGACCCCTACTGTGCCACTCAAGTTCCTTATCACTCTGGCAGTCAACTTATAAACATTATTAATGACAGACCTCTTTAAGGCCTTCGCATCTAACTTAAAGAAGTGTTAACGACAGTTTATTCTCAGGGCCTGTACTGTATGTCGTTTAGTACAAGGGTTTGTGTTGAAGAATTACTCGGTGATGATTGAATAATGAATGGCAACATGAAAGAGGTCTTGTACTGTAACTCAGCTGTAAGTGTAATTTGGTTAAATAATATTTTGAACAGTGCGTGAGAGGCCTTTGATCGTACTCCTGAAGTCTTTGTGTATATTGTCCAGTCAGTGATTTCAAATGCCGGATGTTGGTATGAGCTAATTTTTAAAAAATGTACCCAATAATGTAAAGTGCAGCTGGCTGGGTGACATATCATGAAGGACATCCTAAGAGGTACCATATTGTCTTCACTGGCTATTATCAGAATGTTGAGAGAGAGAGAGCTAGAGAGAGACTTTCACTGTTGACTGCCTTCGCAGACAAGTGTCTGTACACTGTGTTGCTCTGCAACCAACTCACCAGCATGACACAGCTCACAAATTGTTTTGCTTGCATCATTGTTCAGCGGTGCAGTGTGAATTTAGAACAATGTGCGTTATGCTTGCACACTGTACGTGACTGTCTTTTTACATCCCAACGTCATTAAAGATTCCTCTGGGTGCTGCCGTTCACCACAGAGGACAGTAAAATATCCCTACGCTGGTGAATGTCTTCCTCAGCACTTTATCCTCTGGGGGAGCAGAGAGTCAGCCCTGGGATTGTGGTTCCTAGCCATGACTTCCGACGCCTGGAAACTAACATGAATTATTCTGAGAACCAGAGGCTTCTGCAACAAGGCTAAAATTAGGGGAAAAGAATGGTCATTCGGCAAAATGGTAAAGGTCATTTTTCTGCCTTGACATGCTATTCCGACTGATGGGGGGAGCTGGCATGACAAAATACGATATTGTTACTAGCTTCTCTTTATTGATAAAAACAAATTATAAATTTAAACCAAACACTTAAGACACTTCCATAAAAACCTTCCTTCCTGACATCGCCTTCGAAGGACTAGAAGATGCTGGACGAGGATGTACTGTTTTCTTGATTTACTCATAATTAACAGCCCTGGAGAAGCACAGAAAGGGCCATCTTTAAACTACAAATTATCCCTGTATTTCAGTTTCTCGGCAAATCGGCCAGTATAATCCTCACACCATCTGTGCTATCAGATCTTAAGGATGCACGCAATGTTGTGGCAATCCTTCCTAGTTACTGTACACTATATCCCATGTTATCCTTCTTTTTCTGGTCTGTCTTGGCTTGACTCAGGCCCAGGACATTATTCATTAAGTACAGCACTCTGTGCTAAGTAACATGGTGTCTGTAAGACAGAAGTACATACTTTCAGGACATACTGGGGAAAAAAAATACAATGTTGTATTCAAATGCTTTTGATCATGACACAGACACAATATCTAACATTCTATATGATCTACATCTACTGTATTAATTAAAAGTGACATGATGAAAGTACATTGGCATCTTTGTTCTGTAAGACGTTACTGGTAATTTGCTTATCAGTAGTATTGTTATGAAAATAATGAAAAAGGGTGTTCTATTCAGCTGGTTCGCCCAGATGATCAGTCAGTTGCTTTTGATCATTTGCACTGAGTGTACAAACATGAAGAAACCCTGCTGTGACCTAGACTGACCAGCTGAAATCGATGCTCCCTTATTGATGTCACTTGTCAAATCCACTTCAAACAGTGTAGATGAAGGGGAGGAGACAGGTTAAAGAAGGGGTTTTAAGCCTTTAGACAATCGAGACATGAATTGTGCATTTGTGCCATTCAGAGGCTGAATGGGCAAGACAAAAGTGCCTTTGAACAAGGTATAGTAGTAGGTGTCAAGAACTGCAATGCTGCTGGGATTTTCACACTCAACAGTTTCCCATATGTATCAAGAATGGTCCACCCCCCAAAGGACATCCAGCCAACTTGACACCATTGTGGGAAGCATTGGAGTCAACATGGGCCAGCATCCATGTGGAACGCTTTTGACACCTTTGTAGAGTCCATGACTACAAGGATGTTTATGACATAATAGATAAGTGATTTTTATCATACAGAGCTAAACAGTCCTTCTGGGTAGAATAGGTCTCCTTAGTACTCACGGCTGATCTTTGTACTGTTAAACAAGTTGTGTTGAAGTGAGCAACGGTAGGGTTACAATTCAGAACTGAGTTATTTCTTAAATAAGGGAGTGGTATTTGCTGCTTTACATTGAGATTATCCCATAGCAGATTGAATAAGAAAGGTTTAAAGTTTTAGGACACTTGCCTGTACAATTTTGGCCTTCCTCGGCAGTTTTCTATTCCATTCCAGCTTTCATTAGATTGAATTGGGTGTTAGTGTAATTCTCCTTTTTGGAAATTGTGCTTGATTACGTTTTTGGATTACTTGCAGGATTTGTGTGGAACTTTCTTTGCACTTGAGAAGAATGTGAACATGTAGTCAGGGAGTCCAAGGGTTCAGTGCAGGTTATCCTCGATGAGTAAGAGTCAGAGCCTGGGTATATTGGTTCCAGATATAGTTCACCTATCAGAAGAGGCTTACATATTACCTGGCCATAGGGTTTAAACCTTGAATTATAAACATCACCCTTAAACTGAGCATTGACAGGGCTTGAGTTTATTGTAATGTGTGTAGAGAGAGGATACCTTCAGTCTTTTTTTAAAGGTCACTGCATTTGTTGACAACTGAGGAGAGGGAAACTAACCTGTTTAATCGCACTAATTGCAATAATGTGTGGACAAGGACATTGCAATTAGATAATGATATTTTCATCACCAGTAGAGGGTGGTAATGAACCTCTTCTTGGTTTCTGATATCTCTGAGTCTTGAGTTGAGAGACAACATTAGGCAGGTATCACTCAATAGTCACTGAATCTCCTTAAAGACAAAATACACATTTTTGAATGACAGTTTATGTTGACTTCTTGGTAGACTAGTTTCATGACTGCGGGCTTCCAAAATACTGAATTGTCTTTTGGTTTATTATTGTGCACTTTTTAATTATTTACTGATAGAGTCGTATGAACTTTTCAGTTCTGCTCAGTCACAGATGGTTTTTAGGCAGTAACTGGTTGGTCCCATTGCCGATTTTACATAAGGACGTCCTGCACTTGAACTTTCACACTTTGACGTTTGAACAGAGCACAGAGATCAGAGAAGAGGACAGCAGATAGTTGGAAATGTAGCCTTTATTGCATTTAGTTTGTTGGCATGGAGACATTAATGAAATCTGAATTTATATAGAATGTTTTTTTTTGCCCAGTTCAGGTGAAATGGGAAGAAGAATGACAACATAAGGACAGAAACAAGACCAGCCTTGTGTGTTCTGACGCTGCTGTGTGAGTCTTCCAGGCTAGTCAGCACTTGCTCCAACTCATAGAGCCAGACATGTGTACTGTATGGTTTGGCTCTACATAACCATACATGTCCTTGGCAGGAGAATGATGACAGGATGCTTCAAAAACTGCCTCGTGAAATCACTCACAGCCTACTTGACACAGATACCTTTATCGTTGTTCTCTCGAAAAGATAGAATTCTAGAAACTAACTTTTTCCAAGTCTTCCGGATATACTCAGAACCAATCGGAGGGTTCTACTGCTATCTAATACGTACATTCCCTTATTACAGCATAATCTTGCCAAATTATGGCAAAGCAATCATTTTCTAATAGCAATTAGTTTTGTCTCCAAGGGGATTTGGATCATGATAAATTCAACCTCTACATTATGCAAATTGATGCGGTGTGATTCTGGGAAAGGAAGCTGACTAAGCCTACTTTGTAAAAGCATTCAGATTTTCATTTTGCAACAAGCCCTCTCTATTGTTATCGGAGGGAAGGTTGACTTTGCTCTTTTCATTGTCATTTACACTTTTGCTGATACCGTTTGAAAGATGAATTTAGCCTCTAAAGAGGGTAGTTTTGAACACTGGGTTTATACTCAAGGTATTTTAACGTGATTCAAGCTTATGATCCACACTCATCGTAACCTTGTACTGTAGAAACTGTACCTTATCAGTTCAAACCTTACCTTATCAGGTCAGTTGCAGCTGCTTCCAAGTCTCTTGCAGGATAGAGAGTTTTATCTGGCACAGTAGTTTCCTTGGTCAGGGTTACAGGACCTCATGGGACAATTCAATATTATTGCATATTATTAAGCTTTTATTCTTTCAGTCAATTGAAATAATTGCAATAGGTCCTAATCTGTGGATTTCACTTGACTGGGAATATAGATATGCATCTGTTGGTCACATATACCTCACAGTGGACGTCAGGAACTCATCATGGTATTTTTGTGCATTCAAATGGCCAACTATAAAATACAATTGTGTTCGTTGTCCGTAGCTTATGCATGCCCATACCATAACCCCATCGCCACCATGGGGCACTCTATTCACAAAGTTGTAAACCACTCATACATACGACACCATACACATGGCCTGCGGTTGTGAGGCCTATTGGACGTATAGCCAAATGCTCTAAAATGGAGGCAGCTTACGGTAGAGAAATTAACATTAAATTCTCTGACAACCGCTCTGGTGGACACTCCTGCAGTCAGCATGCCAATTGCACACTCCCTCAAAACTTGAACATCTGTGGCGTTGTGTTGTATGACAAAACTGCACATTTCAGAGTAGCCTTTTATTGTCCCGAGCACAAGGTGCACCTGTGTAATGATCATGCTGTTTAATTCAGCTTCTGGATATGTCACACCTGCCAGGTGGATGGGTCAACTTGGCAAAGGAGAAATGCTCACTAACAAGGATGTAAACAAATTTGTGTACAAAATTTGAGAGAAATAAGCCTTTTGTGCGTATGGAAACATTGGAACACTTACATGTTGCGTTTATATTTTTGTTTAGTGTAGATAGCTCCCTCCCTCTCCAGAGCTATCCCAGTCTATCAGTCTAGTCCTGAACACTTTCACTCTACTGACAATGATTATGTTTTTCATCACATTTTCCTAGTTGAACAAGCTCATATTTCTCTGAAGGTTTGTTTGTCTATGTTGGTTTCTGTCATTACCGGGACCTCACCAGTGGATGATGTAACGCGTGTCTCCCTGCCGGCAGCAGGTCTGAAGTTCCCCTCCATTGATGGCCTCCCATCCACATCTGTCTGGTCAGACTTGTCCACTATATTTCCTACTGGCCCAACACCAGCTAAACACTGTATATCCAGGAACTTTCAATACCATGTCAGACGCTTTAGTCCTTCAGTCTAAATCGGACAAAATCTTCTCCCATCTTCCACGATTTGCATGTGTAAGTTCCAACTCTTCATACTGAAATGTTTTGGTAAATAATTGTGAGTGAGCTGCAGGTATATATATTCTTATTGTGAATAGTCTAAACGTCAATTTAGAATAACATTGCAATTCAGTCAGACATAACTTGATTCAAATACTGCTACTACTATAAGAAAAAAACATTATTTTTGAGAAGGTCCGGTCACACAAATCTCCTAGGTGTGAAAGGTCCGGATGGATATTGTAATTTATCAGCATAGTAACAACCCCCCACCTTGCAACCCATGCGACCCCAAACTGTTCACACCCCTCTTGTTGGCAGAGAGAACTTTCTGCAGTTTTAAAGCTAATTTCCTGCAATTCTACACATTTTGCCATGGGGCGGAGAGAAAATGTTGCAGTTTTAAAGCGAATTTCCTGCAATTCTACATATTTTGTCATGTCTAATGTGTGTTCATATCCCAAACATGAAGGAATACTGTTGTTAGTGCAACGAGACTACGTGCGACCCTGACTGTTCCTCCGCACACACATCGTCTTTAAAAAAGTTACTGTGGGGTTGCGGAATCAGATAAATTCATACATAAATGAAACTGAATAAAAGCAAAGCTGCTTAACTTAAACCATTTGTTTTTAATGGAATGGTTTGGCTCACTCTGAAGACGATTGCAATGTGCCACAAATGGTCCAAAATGGGAAAATTACGCTCAATTTGCTCTTAGTAAGCATTCAGAGGCCAAATGTAGTAAATAGGTTGCTTTCACTGAAAATATGGAGAGAGGTCTTGGCACTCTGCATCTTGGCAAGATTCGGTCCAATTTGGAGACAGTTTCCCTCTTTCCACTCTCATCTTGCTTATGTTTTGGAAAGTGAGGCGAATCTCATTGGATACAGCAACAGGACAGTAACAGCAATCCTTCTACTGTGTGTGTATTGCTTTTAATAGATGCATAACACTTAGAGACACTGACATGTGTTGTCACTCATGAGCCACCTGAGTGCCCTACAGTAAACCACATGTCAAGCTGCATACCGTGAACTGTAGATTGACTCCCTGAAGTAATAATAGATCTACTGATGCTTTTTTCCATCCATCTCTGGGAAAACATGCCATGCCATTTCTTTTAGAGGTTGTAGATGTAATTGTAGGTCGGAGGATATATTGGCACGGGTGCCAATCCGGCTTCGAGGGCATTAGCCTTTTTATACAGCGTGTTACCAACATATTCAAATACTGATTGACATATTTTCTTTATTCCTTCCTTGCTTGCTAGCTATCTAACTTATAGTCACGTCAAAAAGTGCAGCTAGAATAACAGCAAAGTAGAAGCATTTTCATTTGTTTAAGCTGTTTTGTAGTGGCATTTATTTGGATACATCCATAACATCGACCTAATGAGGCGCGATTTCGCCTGGCATAGAAAATGTGCTCTCTTGTCAGGACACTGTTGTTCAGAGGAGCTAGCCAACAACACAGCTAACACAATCACTTCAAACTGAAGCTGGAAAGACTGCAAACTAGCTGCACTTCGTTTTGTTTGACCTTTTTTTTAATTTACATTTCTTTGTATATACAGTTGAAGTCGGAAGTTTACATGCACCTTAGCCAAATACATTTAATCTCAGTTTTTTATAATTCCTGACATTTAATCCTAGTAAAAATTCCCTGTTTTTAGGTCAGCTAGGATCACCACTTTATTTTTCCACTTTATGTGGAATGTCAGAATAATTGTAAAGAATGATTTATTTCAGCATTTCTTTCTTTCATCACATTCCCAGTGGGTCAGAAATTTGCATACACTCAATTAGTATTTGATAGCGTTGCCTTTAAATTGTTTAACTTGGGTCAAACGTTTCAGGTATCCTTCCACAAGCTGGTGTAACTGAGTCAGGTTTGTAGGCCCACACTTTTTCAGTTCTGCCCTCACATTTTCTATAGGATTGAGGTCGGGCTTTGTGATGGCCACTCCGATACCTTGACTTTGTTGTCCTTAAGCTATTTTGCCACAACTTTGGAAGTATGCTTGGGGTCATTGTCAATTTGGAAAACCCATTTGCGACCAAGCTTTAACTGATGTCTTGAGATGCTTATCCACATAATTTTCCTACCTCATGAAGGCATCTATTTTGTGAAGTGCACCAGTCCCTCCTGCAGCAAAGCACCCCCACAACATGATGCTGCCACCCCCATGCTTCATGGTTGGGATGGTGTTCTTCAGCTTGCAAGCCTCCCACTTTTTCCTCCAAACATAACAATGGTCATTATGGCCAAACAGTTCTATTTTTGATTCATCAGACCAGAGGACATTTCTTAAAAAATTACGATCTTTGTCCCCATGTGCAGTTGCAAAGAAGCAGTGGCTTCTTCCTTGCTGAGCGGCCTTTCAGGTTATGTCGATATGGGACTCGTTTTACAGTGGATATAGATATTTTTGTACCTGTTTCCTCCAGCATCTTCACAAGGTCCTTTGCTGTTATTCTGGGATTGATTTGCACTTTTCGCACCAAAATATGTTCATCTCTAGGAGACAGAACGCATCTCCTTCCTGAGCGGTGTGATGGCTGCGTGGTCCCATGGTGTTTATACTTGCGTACCATTGTTTGTACAGATGAAAGTGGTACCTTCAGGCGTTTGGATATTGCACCCAAGGATGAACCAGACTTGTGGAGGTCTACAATTTGTTTTCTGAGGTCTTGGCTGATTTCTTTTGATTTTCCCATGATGTCAAGCAAAGAGGAGTTTGCCTTGAAATACATCCACAGGTACACCTCCAATTGACTCAAATTATGTCAATTAACCCATCAGAAGCTTCTAAACCATGGCATAATTTTCTGGAATTTTCCAAGCTGTTTAAAGGCACAGTCAAGTTAGTGTATGTAAACTTCTGACCCACTGGAATTGTGAAATAATCTGTCTGTAAACAATTGAAAAATGATTTGTGTCATACACAAAGTAGATGTCCTAACCGACGTTTCCAAAACTATTGTTTGTTAACAAAAATGTGTGGAGTGGTTGAAAAACGAGTTTTAATGACTCCAACCTAAGTGTATGTAAACTTCCGACTTCAACTGTATCCATAAAAATTATACCAGCTGATTCATGATTTCGACTGGCTGAGAAATGCTGCCTGCCTGTCTGTTTCGTCCCAACTCTCGACGCATTCATTACTATAGGACAGCTGGAGATCGAATTTGAATATTGAAACAATGCTACAAATGTGGGAGAGATACAAAGCTCCGCTTTTGGAAACTAAATGTTAGTCTAAAACAAATGTGAGATAATGTCTAGATGCTTTTTATAGTGGAGATCAAGTTTATAAAGTGCCTGGCTAGGCTGATGGAACAGTGGATTGTGTAGTCAGATGGAACAGATTAAATAGGCATTTTAAGGTCATAGATTTAGCCGTTGGTGACTTGTGGAATAGACACCGGCAGAATGAGCTTTCAACCAATTAGCATTCAAGATTAGACCCACCGGTTGTATAATTCTCTATAGCATCCTCCGGCTATTTGTGCAGAGAAAAACACAACATTATACAGCTATCAAATCACTTAATTAATTACACCACACAGAAAGCTGTGTATAAGTAGGCTTGCTGTTTGTTTACTGCCAATTAGATATTTATCTGTTCTACAAACAAAACAAAAGCTGTGTGTTATAGTACCTCTGCTTGCCAGCATTTGGAATAGTTCACAATGAAGCACAGTAAAGGTTCGGCAACAGTTCGACTTTTATGTATGCACAGAAATACTTAAATATATCACTCACAGATACTTACAAATACAATAAAGTATCTCTAACACTGTTGACATTAACCCATATACTTTTTTGCTTCAAGTCAAAATTTTCAAGATAGTTCCTAATCAATTTGATATATAGTATTTCGAATTTCACCTTTGCAAAGTGAACATCACTTTAAATGTTCATAATGTAGTGAGAGAGAACGCTGACTAGCAGGCAACACCACGAAACACACTCTGATACTGCCCTCTTCAGGATACCTTATTCATGTCCAACATTACACTTCACTCACTACGATTGAGTGCAGCATATATGCATTCTTTGCATGTGTCGTTTTCACTTGCATAAAGATGAAATGAAAGGCCATTGTCAAAGTTGTGTCATGGCATGAGTCCTGGCTGACTCTGTCTTTAGGCAACATACCTTTTAGATGTGATCACATAAAACATTTCACAACTATTCAGGGACCTGTAACTGGCTTACTCTAGCAACAAGTTGAAAATGGATTGATACTGATGCCTCTTAAGTAGTTTTGGTATATACATTTAGCAATATTCATAGTTATTGTGTTATGTAACCCCTTTCAACATAGTATAGCTAACCAGTATATTGAAATTGGTATATTTCACAAAGAAAAATAATGTTGAATGTGTTTTTTCTCTCTATCTCTGTATTATCTCTGAATATATTTGGTCTGATTTAAATGGACTCCTGCATGGAGAGAATTTTACAGGAACCTTTCAATTCACATTTGAACTGTGGATCATGCCTCTCCCGCTCACTCCAGCACAGCCTTCCTGTGGTAAACACAGATTGCATGACAAGACAGATTACTCCACCAAACTCCCCAGGTTGGCCTAAGGGCACACATGCATTATCAATCTGTAAATTGATTTGGCAATAGGTGAATGAATCTCATGAATTGCATTGTGTAACCATGTGATTACACAAGTGGTTCTTGACTGAGTAGCCTAATGCAGTGATGCCAAACTGTGGGGGTTCTTACAGGAACCTAACATTTGGATTTGACAGGCACTTAACCCCAGGCACTTAACTGAAAAAGTTCAAGATCTCCTCAATTTAAGGTAAGGTTTGTCCCTTGTATGATCTAAATTTTATGTTGTTTTACAATGATACCATATCTTAACATTTGTGTAAATCTTTCTAAAAACAGAAAATGGACACAATTCAATGGATATCAATCAACAAAGAGGTAAGAATATGTACTGTATGCCATAAGAATATGTTGAATGCTAGCTGTATTGGCTGCAGAGACTGAACTGCTCACTTTTGTGTATGTGTCTGCAGGTATACAGACTAGGAGGCATACAAAGGTATGTCTACTGGTGTCACGACTCAGGACAAGACCCAGATGCAGACAGTTCGAATCACAGATGTTTATAGACAAAAACAGGGGCCAGGCAGATGACAGGTCAAGGTGCAGGCAGAGGTCAGTAATCCAGGGCAGAGTCGGAAAGGTAAAGAACGGCAGGCAGGGTCAGGGCAGAATGGTCAAAACCGGAAAAACTAGAAAACAGGGACTACAGAGAGCAGGAGTACGAGGAAACACCACGCTGGTAGGCTTGACGAGGCAAGACAAACTGGCTACTGTCAAACAGAAAACACAGGTAGAAACACACAGGGAATGATGGGTAAAATGGGCGACACCTGGAGGGGGGTGGAGACAAGGACAAGACAGGTGAAACAGATCAGGGTGTGACAATTGTTATGCAGATCACATGTACCACCCTCATCCATTACCTCTTCAATGAAAATCCCATAGGCCTCTACATTATGGACAAGGTTAATGCATGAAAACCATCACCAAATATTTTTTCCCCCACATAAACCATGGTCTGAATACTGTCATGTGCATGTTTTGTTACACATCTGTATAATTAAAAATGTTTGGATTCACAGACTTCACCCTCACTACACATCTTATGAATATAACAGGAAACCTGTTTGATCACGGTGCACTGCAAAATAATTCTGTCTATGGATACGGAGAACATCAACACATTAACATCAACACACCAGATAATATACCCATTGGACTTGGGGCTCTGCTGGGAGTTGACCATTATTTGGATTTGTTTATTCTGCTTTGTCACTAAAATCATAATAAACACTGACATCGAAAATATTGTATTATTGTCATTATTGTTATGCCTATTATTATTAATAATAGGGGAGCTGGTAGTTCAGATATTAACCCCAAAAGTTACTTCAAAAGATTATTCGATGATCCATTAATTTATAGGGGTTCCCCCACAGTTTCAATTTGAAAACCCCTAAAGGATACTCCAGGAACCTTTTATTTTTAGAGAGTAGAATTGCAGGAAATAAGATTTAAAGCTGCCAAATTCTCTCCACCAACAAGAGGGGTGTGAACAGTTTGTGTCATGAACAGTGCTTGTGCCCATAGAAATAGATGTGGGATGTTCCCCAATGATGGAAGGGGGACCCCGAGTGAAAAGGTTTGGAAACCCCTGGCCTAATGTATGGTATTTAATCAAGTTAGCGTTTTGCTTCCATTAAAATATGTTTTAATTTCCTCTATCTTGCAAAAGCAGTTTTTTTTTTACCACATGTATGATTGACATTGTCAAGTCCGATTTTACAGGTGATGGAGGATGTTATTCTTCTCCAATATCGATCATTTTTGCAGAGCATTACATGTATAGCCTACATCTTAACGTTTAACAGCACCAATATTTTACTGCACATGGCCTAAATGTGTTGGTCCAACCACTTATCTTGTTTACTGTCAGTGGTCCCACACTGCATTAGAAGATTATGCATTTCTGCTTCACTTTTTTTCCTTCATGATTCAACAATTGTTTTAAATAAATAAAAAGCTGTATAATGTCTCCTGATGGGCCAAATCCAAATTAGAGATTTCGGTCGCAATGATGTGGCAGTCTAAAAAAACGGCAACTCTCTAACGTGCGGTACAGACTGTCCATGTGCTGAACTGGTGCTGGATCTGCCTCCATGGAACCAACAAATATATACTTTTATAGAAACTGTATGGAAACTATAGGCTACTACATTTTAATAATAAAGGCAATATACTTTGAAATGTTCGATTCAAGTAGGCCTATTTCTGATGTAAACCTAACTTGGGTTTAAGCTATATTAATACAATTGATTTAGCCTGTAAGGCCTATCCATGAGAGAACGTAACGAGGTAAAGGTATCCTGATGACGACTCATTTATGAAATCCATCATTTACATTTGAAAACTAACTTCATGGTGGAGTTTCTATGAAGTTTGCGCCACATGGTTTCACATTGAAAACTCATTCAGGCTAAAATACAAAAGCAACGTTTTTGTCCGTTCTGCAAGTTATCCTCAGTTTGATTTTCTGCTAATTTCATTTGAAATAAACCTACAGATAAGAGATGATAGAAAAATAACTACCCAACATCGTTTTTTAAAGAAGTACATGTAAAAGAAAACAGAGTGACCAATCCCAAGTATGTCGAGGTTAAAATAACTTTCCAATTAGAGATGGTTGTGATTTCAGAATTGTATTTTCCCCTTTGTCTCCTTTTGATTCGTGCAACCATGGACCAGTGAATGTTTCTCGACAGTTAATTAGACATTTCAGCAGCTAGCCAAAACCTGTTGCATTAGTTATTCTGATTTCATTCCTTATAGGCTGAGTTTAACAAACAGTCGTCCAAGCAAGTGAATTCGTTTGGCCAGAGGCTTTCTATTCAACAAAAGATAGTTGAGTTTTCTGTTTGTTTCCTGTTTAATTAATGTTGTTCTTGTCGTCCTTTACAAAACTATCAAAAACATTGTTATAGCATTTCCTCCTGCTTAGGGGTTTTATAGAATAAACAATGATTGGATGTCAGACCTAAAACATATAGACAAACCAACCACAAATAAACAAGAAACCATAAAATTGATCCCACAGTGTAATGTAAAATATCTCATACATTCTAAAAATAAAAGGATCCTGGAGTATCTTTAGGGGTTCTTCAAATTGAAACTGGGAGGGAACTCCTATAAGTTCATCAAAAAAACCTTTAAAAAAGGGTTCTTCAAAGAACTCCTATAAATGGATCCTCGAAGACCCCTTTGAAGAACCTTTTGGGGTTCGATTTTTGAACTACCCCCCTCCCCTATTATTATTATTAATAATACGAAAATAACAATAAGAACAATAATACAATATTTTAGTTGTCAGTGTTTATTATGATTTTAGTGGCAAAGTAGTAGTAAAATCTAAACATAAGGTAAACTCCCAGCAGAGCCCCAAGTCCAATGCGTATATTAGTGGTAACCTGGAAATGATTTAGTATTTTAAATCCCATGTGAGGAAAAATAAAAATAATTATTATTCTTCAAAAATGTAGCTAAGGGACATTAAGCTTAACTGTCAAAGTAATGTGACATTTGAAAAATATTACTGTTTGCTTCAAAGATATACTATTTTGTTTTACCTCATATCACTAGTTTGGGCAAAAAGGTTTGAAGTTTGTTTTCAAATTATACATTTACGGTTATTGATAATCAAAGCATGGTAAAAAAAAAACAACAACATGAATTTCACCCCAATCGATTTAAAAAATGTTTTATGTTATCCAAGAGTTGAGCAACAAGTTACAATTTTATTTTAGCATATGAAGGGTTAAATACTCTGGCAAATTATGTTGTATTCCATTAGCAGATTTGATGGAAATCATGCTTTCAATTGTATAAACCAGCATTTTCTAAAACAGAATATAATGTCAAGTTTGCCTGGGTCGGGCCTAGATCTAACTGTATCAAACATTATCGCACCATTAACAAATAAAAAGTGCATTAAAAGTAAAAGGAAGAAAACATACACACACACACACACACACACACACACACACACACACACACACACACACACACACACACAATCTGCCTCTCCAACTCTTGAATGGATTGTCTCATTTCTGTCTCATATATTAACAAATACTCCAGTATGGATTTTGTATGATCAGTTGACTGTTAAAATGCAAACCTGAGACTTAAATTCAAACAGGTGTATTATCCCATTGCATAACCAAGCTCGTAAGCCTAGTCTAGATAAGACCTTAATATTCTTCATCAAATTATGCTATTAAGATTCTAATTAACAGGGCCGTTTGACCTTTGACGTGAAGGGAAATCGAAAGAGGAGAATAATCCAGTAACTGCCTATACATTGGGGATTTCATTGCTCCTGAAAATCATTAGTTCAGGTTAGATAGCGACAAAAAGGCTTGCATGTGAGAGACAATTTCTTCAAACTAGATTCTATAATTGCACTAAAGACCAAATCCTTCAATCAAAGAATGTATATTCATTTAGGTCAATTTTCACTGTTACAATTCTACAACTATGTAGTAATATTATACTGCTTTATCATTTTGGAAGAATGTGCTCATGGCCTACACTTTTCAGTAACACTTTATTTTAAGGGTCTATAATAAACCATTTATAAGGCATTTATAAACAGTCTGATCAACATTTATTGATCATTACTCCCACATTTGTAAATGCTAGTAAGCTAGTTATTCACACGTGATGTTTAACGAAATACATGTTTAAGAAAATATATATATTTTCTTAAACATCCTGTGTTGTGTGCTTATTCTTTACCAGGTACTGCAGGAATGTCCATATTTTTGTGAGAAGTTACACTGGTCACTCAAAACATTTATAAAGTATTTATAAAGTATAAATAGCACTCACTTTAGATTTGAAACTGCCAAAATACGTTACTAATGATTGGTAAATGGTTTGCTAATGAGGGGGTAATGATTACTAAATGGTGAACATACAATTTATAAATGACTTATAAAAATGGTTTATTACAGACCCTAAAAATAAAGTCTTACCCAGTTTTCAAACAAATCAGTCCTAATGAACTGAAACGCAGAAAGCAGTTGAACACACTGGGTTAATTATTTGGAAATTGTCACACTTATAAACTGAATCTATTATTAAGCTGCAGAAACCAGCTGAACGCGCAGGGTTCATTTCGTGGAAAAGTCAATTTATAAGAATACTTATGCTACATTCATGAAAAGGCAATATCAATAGAGAAACGATTAAGCTACGACTTATGAATAATTATTAATTAATTACAAATGATCTTGTGTTTGGAATATTAGGCTATTATAGTCAACTTCAGATGTATTTTCCTTGAGGATGGACGCCCTTCTCCCCTCTGAAAGGTTTGAGCAAAGTGGGGTTAAAAACAATGACAGATTTGACAACACCTGACACGTTGACAGCTCTTCAAACTATTGTGCAGGTGTAATAAATACTGAGGATGTGACACACACACACACACACACACACACACACACACACACACACACACACACACAATAAAAACAAGACCAATATTGTTATAGGCTGTTATATCTCTATTATAGAATGTATATCTCTCTGAGATTACAACATGTTTTGTAATAGCGGCTCACAGTGGGCAATAGTTGTCTTATTGCTTTTTATAAACTACGCCATCAAGTGCAACACTAATAGAATGCGTTAAGCCACACACACTAGCTCTCCCTCTCTCTCGCACACACACACACACACACACACATGCACCCGCGCACACAGACACACACACACCACCTTCGCGTTTCATCTATTCCTTCTCCGAGACGACTGTAAGATCTCCTATGAGCCCATCGTTCGGGACGTCTTTAAGGACGTTCACATACAGACGAAGCATTTATACCACATATTAAGGACATCTAGGCTATGTGTAGCCTACAATGCTGCAAATCAATGAGACCGAAGGATCAGTTTTGTAATTTAAAGATATAAAAACAATAACAGCACTATACATTACGACACCATCAAGCGGGGAACAGTTTACAGAATCTACCCGAAATCGTTCAGCCCGTAGCTATATTATAGGGAAATCTTTATGTTGTCCTATTTTACCTTGTAGCGAAGATTCTACGGGGATTGACGCTGCAGACTTCGCGTGGGACGTTTCTATTTGATCTCTGCGGGTTATTCTCCCCTCCGAAGACCACGGATTACTTCTGTTCGCGGATAAATGGATATGGAATAATAATAAAAACCCGTCGACGAGATGACCATGCTTTGAACCGCGGTGCTGCATAAACTATAACTTGTCTGGGGGGGTTGGCAGTTTCGCTTCGAAATGGTACGTTTACAAATCAATTTCATCTTTATTTGTCCATGTTACAACAGACGCAAAGCGAGAATGATCACGCGTCAGTTGTATGCACTCTGTAAAGTCAAATTGAGATTGCGTAGAGCTGCATTTTGGTGTTCTGCTCCTTTCCGTCTTTCTCGGCAGGCTACTCCTTTTATTGTTGGTTTTCAGCCAAGAGGAGTATTTGTGGGAAAGGCTAGAAATGCAGACATATGGTGTATTTATGTTACACCTGCGCGTAATGATTGATATAGCCTACAAAGCGTTTTGGCACTTCTCCGCAGTGAAAGTTATTAGTTTTTTTTGTTGCCAGTTTGAGTAGTGCAGCGCAGATGTATATTCACCACGGGATGTTGAAGTTCAAAGCCAATATACTCTGAGCCCGGTTAGAGTTTGTTCAGCAGAAAATGGCCGCAGCCAGAGCCAGAGCCGCAGGGGCGCCGGCTTGAATTTGAACCATAGACCGACAGAGGCGCTCGGTCCCTGGATCTAGTGCCGTTATAACCCACATAGCCTACTTGCATAGTAGCAATCGGAGTGTTTTGAAAGTGCACTCAATTGGCATGGGGATATTTAGAGTCTGTGTGAAAGCAATGTATTTTCTCTGGCCTACTGTTTTGGAAATATAAAATAAATATATTCAGGGCGTTATATTTTGGGATGTCATAGATAACAAAATGGCCAATTCTTCCAGTTATGTCTGAACTGCAGTTCACTTCACTTCACGAAGGCTGATTTACCCACCACCAACGAACCGCTACAGACATTAAACTTGTGCTACATGGATTGGATTCAGTTATTAGTTTATACTTGGCTTATATAACGTTATTGCCAATTCAGGGTGTTAACTAATATTGATGCAGACAACCTTGTCCCTTCAGACTGATCTCAGAATAGTTTTCTCAACTTTGCCAGATATAAACTGGTCTGGTACTCACTTAAAGTAGACCAAGAAAGTTTATATTTAATTTTTCTCTTCTGGCTTCATGGAGAGTCGTTGATACTCTTGTGTTCGTGATGAAATGGGGATATATCTTTTAAGAAGAGATATAGGAATATTGAGCCTATTTTAGTATAGAATCCCAACCATTGATATCAATCAAACTGTGTAACATTTGGAGTCTTTTCAAACTTTAATGCTACAATGACTTTATACGTACACTTTATTGACTACTTACTATCCCTTAGTTTAAAACGTGTTGTTGTGTGCATAGTTACAAAAGCAGAATGTGTCCATAAAGTCGAAAGACATCATCTTTGTTGGATAGTTCTCCAAATATTATTGTCATTACACCGACCACTTGTTTTGTGTGCAAGTCACATCTGACAATAATAAATACAATACTGTAGAAATTGATAAAAGTAGCTTACATCAGAATTCAATGAAAAGTAACAGTATGCTCACCACTGACGTCTCTGCGTTTTTACGCACAGCCTTGTATAGCTTATTATTAGTTTGTATAGATGTCAGTGTGACATGGCCTACCTACGTGCATGCATATATTATAGAAAACAGTTACCTTTATAACGGATGATGCATTTAGAAGCTTGGTTTTCTGAATGGTAGGCTATAATTGCATGATTAGGATATCTACGTCATCTGAGTTTTTTAAAACAAATCTTAGCAATTCTGATCATTTCCTAAAGCTGTTGAACTTAGATTACATTTCATTTTAGTAATTTACAGTAGTGAGAGCCTACATTTTCTTACCATGCTCTACCAACTGAGCCACACGGGACCGCAGCTTAATGAAGTGTAGTAATAACAGCTCAATTAAGTGTAGTTCATTTTGTAGTTTAGTCATGAGGCCACTTGGTAGTGCAGGCTACTGTATCTGTGAACCAACGCACTCAAATGGTTCATAGGCCAATTACGCAGCAAGTTGCCACAGACAAGATTTTGAATTAACGCTACAAGCGCACATGGAATGTCGCTGTCCTCGATGCTGGGATAGGCTATGCGAGGGAGGGAGTGTGCGCCCTTGCATGGGCGAGAGAAAGTCCTCTGCAATTTGTCTTTCTAACCATCCGTACCAGTGTTGCACCTGATCTAAGCACATTACTTTGTTTAATTCGTGGATTTAACTGGTATTGCCACATGGAATCAGGGTTACTGCTTCTTTAAGTGATTTTTTGGGGATGGGCTATTTTCATAACGTCATTTAATTCCTCCCTCTTTTTCATTTTCTCGTTCTTTGATTATTTTTTCTCCCCCCATTTCCTAAATGGAACAGATTGCCCGAGCATTTTCATTTCCCAGCTTTCCCAATTTGTTGTATTAAAAGTTAGCCTACTCTTTTTATTTTACAGTCTTTTTAAGTTGAACTTTTCTTCTGTGTTTGAGGGCTTACATCTCAGTGGACGTAAACTGCAAGTCAATTGAGGCGATGGTGGAGGTGCAATGATGATGATGAACTTTAAAATAATGATTCACTAACTTGTTTGTCTTTTTCTACCTGACAAGTTGTTATAAGTTCCTTTTCATCATGATGTACTCTCCTCTCTGTCTTACTCAGGTAAATTATTCTTACTTTTTGGGGGGAGTTATTATGCGTCTGTCTTGACTGAACGTGGCTGTGAAATGCAGATGATATTTCAGTTTAGAAAAGGGCGGGATGAGTGTTGTTGGCACAGTCCATAACGAGACGCGGAAACCCGAGTCTCTCAGCCTCTATTAACTTCAGCCTTTTTGTTATCACTATTTTACTCAATAGCATTATGCCGAATCATATTTAACGTATATTTTTAGTCTCAGATTTTCATGAAATTTGTTTACCTTGGAGAAGTATAAGGCTAAAGTATCCGCATTTTCATTCATTAGCTGTGACCGATGCAGGCTGTGCATGCCGGAAGTATCATCAGAATTGTTAATCATAAAGTATCATCAAAAATTAGGCTATCAACCCTGTGTATGGGAGCGTTTTCCCCGAAGTATTCTACTCATTTTTGAGTTTAGGAGGGACAACAAACCACCCCGAGAACTGTGGTCAGGCAAGGGAGCACTTCGGTTTAGTATTGATGGCCTGATTAATTATTTAAATGCTTATAATCTTTGGAAATAAAAAAGGGAATACAAACCAATAGCTTGTCGTTGGATAAGGATTAGTGTCTGTTCTCTCTCTCATGAAGTAGTGTGCACTTGTGTTGCACTTGTGTTTTGCGGCATTTTGTGTATCCAAATAGTCTATCAGTTTATTGAGAACACTACTCAGCAGACTGTGAAATCAGCATGTTTATTTAGAATATGTAATAGTGAACAAGTCAGAGCCACAGTTCTTACCTGATGTTGATTCTTTCTAATTGTATTTTTGTCGTATGCATGAGAATTTGGCCTATTTTGAGTCAGGTTGACGCACGGTTTTGGACATCTAGATAAATTAAAATAAATGTTGATCTAGTATGCATCCAATTAACATTTAATTAAGTTGTAATTGAGTGGATAATATGGCATACAATTTTAATGTAAAACTTAGAGAGAAGTGATATGTAAAGAAAGGCACTGCCTGGCCTATATGATAAATCAAGTAGCCTATGACCTTTCTATTGCAAGGTAGGCATGCCTATTACAGGCCATGGCTGGTTTTGAGGAGCCTATTTCAATATATAGGTGGATGTATTTCACTTGGGTAAAACTGTCCAAATATAAAAAAATCTCTCTTCAATTTATTGATAGCCTTTAGCTGCCATTTACACGCAATAAGGTATAGCCACAAAGTCTTCGTATAGGCCTACTGTAGTTCACCAGTAAAATGATCATTTTTTGGTCATTTTCAAATGGAATTACATTTAACTTAATTCCAAAGTACATAGTAATAAAGGGATTGTAAATCAATATTATACCTTCTTTTAATAGCTGAAGACATAAATAGTACTGTAGTTTCCGTGAATAAATGCACTTGCAAGAGGAATCCAGGAAAGAAGGGTTTGGGTTTTCTTGCATGGTTCTAAACTGTTATGGAAAAGGACTGTTTCTAATTCAGTAGAGGAAAGAATATTAGTCTAAATTCCTCATGTTGCTGTATGCAACAGGTTTCATATGTTTTACTGAATGTATATTTCAATAGTATTTTAACTTAACATTGTAGTAATACTGGTGACAGTTGTATTATTAGTGTGCTTATGGAGTTGCCTTATATGAATAGTATCAGTTCAAACATAATAATGCATTAAGGACTTGGCCTATTTTATTTACAAACGTTTATTGATGTCTAAGGTAGTGGCATTATATTTTTACTGAAATGTCCAGTATATAGTTATGAATGGTTAAAATGAGCTGATGAATGTATTGTTTATTCATTGAGATTATCCAAATGAAATAATGAAGTTGGTAAACCAAGTGTGATGTGAAAAGAAGTTCTATTTTTGGTCTTGAAATTAAGTCTGGAAGGCAATACACTCCTAGTGTATGCAGCCAACTGGGTTGTTGCATTGCTCATATGCATATCTTTAAACGTTTGGAACATTAGTGAATTCAGACTTGTTTAATGGTAGTAGAATATCAGTGTTGTTTGTAATATTTAGATGATTGCTAATAAAGCTAAATAGTTCATTTTAAAACAGCAGAGATGGGCTCTTTTCCTTGAGGTGAGAGGTCACAACATAATAATACATTCCTATGTATTTGAACTTTTAAACACTTGTGACAATGTGTACAAATACATCTGAATTCTGAAGAATAATAGACCTATAATAACTAAATGAGGGGAAGACATTTTTGTTTACAAAAAAGCACTCTGCTATAGTTTTCTAAAGTTGGAGTTATGGTTGAGGGACTTTGCCGTACTAATTTGTGAGCCATGAACTACCCGCTTGCCTCCACCTTAGGAGAGCTGCTCTCTTGTCCAGCTCAAGTTGCACCTTTTCCTGGGGTGGATTCTGAGAGGGTCTGATAGCGGGAGTGAGCCAGGCTGAGCTCCACAGTGTGCTGCTACTCTGTACTGTAGCTGTAGCAGACCAGCCAGCTAGGCAGGCAGGCGGGAGGTGCAGGGCCGTACCAGACTTGTGTGAGGCCTCTCGTCTGCTGGCTGTCTGATGCAAGGAGAGAGGAAGGCAGGGAGAGGGAGGCAGAGCGTGCCAGACAACACTGCTGCCGCTCTGGTTCTGCTGGCAACCTGAAGGGCTGTGGCACTGCTAACGCTAAACACAAGTTATTACGCATTATTCCTTTACTGCTTCTTTTCCTCTCTGTTGCTGACAAATGCAGATACATGCAAACATTTTGTTACCTCTTCCAAGAAGCTGATTTGATTCTTCACTTCTGAGTTTAATTTAGATGAAATCATAAGCGATTCTCCTTTAAGGTCTGACTGAGTTTTTGCTGACCCCTAAACCTCTGTGATTAGCAAATAATTTTCAGCAAGTTTCCCTGCTTGAAGGATGGGGACTCGGTTGTGGTAGTGGGCTTAAGGGGCATAACCCGAAGCTAGTATCAGTATGGTCAATAAACCTTGCCATGACTAAGTGCATGCCCTGTGCTACAAAGTGACAGCCAAACCAGGATATTCCTACAGCAGCATTTGAAAAGAGATGTAGGATAATATCAATTTGAAGAGGGATTAGGGCAAGACAATGAGTTTGCAGGGGTTTAATACTTGTAAGCATACATGTGAAATTCCTGGAAGATATTTCCTGAATTTATCATGGTGAATCACATGATCATGAATAACATCAAATGATGACCCACCTTTTGTTTTGTAAAGGCATACATTTTTATGGTAGAGTACTTTGAAGCATGTCAGCTTATATTATCTGTCAATATTGTATTCTTTTGATTAGTTAGTAAGACCATGCCGCTGATGCGTTGTGTGTCTGCTGGAGATCTGTGAGTCTCAAATCCCACTGTGCTGGAAGTGCACTGTCATGCCCCCATTTCTCATCCATTCAGTCTGTTAGAGCTGCAATTAGTGCCCCGAGGGAGAACCCAGCATCGGGCCGAGCCAGGCCTGAGCCGGTCGCTACACAGCCCAACCATTTCACCATATTAAAACGCACCCAACTTTCATTAATTTCTGTCATTTTTCAAGTTCTACTTTTTTGGTCTATGTATTGTTGTAATGGATGTGAAATCTAAACCTCTATTGATATGTCTCTCTCGTTCAACACAGGCCTGTCTTTTTGTCCATGCTGTACGTATAGTTTGCACGGTTGTTTCCATTGATCCACCCGCATAATAGTTTTGCTTTTGTGTAATCAGTGCCTGCTTTGCATAAGCGCGTTGTAAAATGTAGGTTTTCCCCCAATTATTTTTAGGCCCAGCCTCAACAAGAACAATTTTTGCGTGTAACAGTTGTTCTGGGGGTATCAGACAGAGCAGGCCCTTCTTTAATTTATGCTGAAATGTTCTGCACCCCTCGCCATGGTTGGACACATTGTGTTTGAAGTGCCGCTCGCTGCTCTCACAAACCCAACAGTTTCCAAAAGAACCCCTGCTGGGTAGAGACTGGTATCTCTGAAGGCATCATTGCCGGAATGGGGGTGGGGAGAGTTCATTCGGAACAGAAATGCTTGCCCCACTTTTCCTCTCAGTGTCCTGAGTGGCACAACAGTCCTGGACGTGCTGTCCCTCTTCACCGCTCATCAGATGCACTGCATCTAGTGATGGTCGCTCCCTGCCTGTGTGTGCCAATCTACATACTAATGAAGTTTATTTTGATTATTGGCCTCTCCAGAGTGTTGGGGGAGGGTCTTCTACTTTTTAAAAGTCTTTATTTATTCATGTCAGGAAGTGGAAAAATGGGACGGGTCTTAAGTAGAGCAGCTGCCTTCATGTGTTGATCCTGTTGACTGTCTGATTGTCACTAGGGGAAAGTGGGGAAAGTGGGAGGGCGGGGGCCCTGAAAAGTGCCCGCAGTTATAAAACCTAGAGCTCTTGTCATAGAGACTGGGACTCCATGTGGCCGTCGTTGCAGATGTCTGTCGAAGGTTGGCTGCATTTTATATCACACCCAGGTTCCTCGGCAGGGAGCATGGTGAGCAGAATTTTTAAATATTTACAGTATGATGCCTTGTTTAAATTCCACCTGAATATGCAGACTCCTCTCATCGGCAGCCAGGGGAGGTTAGAACTGAGGAAGCTTTCTGGGCTTTTCACTTTGGGCCAGGCCAGACCAGGGTGTAGCTAGCTGTCTGTGACAGGCACAGCCAGGTTGGCAATGTCTCTCTTGTGGAATGATGCTTATAATGGATTCCTTGGCCTGCAAAGTCCTGGCGCAGAACTGGTATACAGGAGCCAGTTATAACAACTGACTTGGGTCTCTGAAGTGCTATTAGGATTCTGAGATAGAAGGAATTAAAAACACAAACAATTAGGCTACACTTCAGCTCTGTGGTTGTGTTCCCAATTCCTATTCAGTTGTTATTTGTATTTGGTACAAATATGTATCATATCTATTATTATATACCCACATGGACAGAGTTTTGGATATGATAAGACATAGTCTTTGCTGTGTTTACTATCAGTGTATATGTCTTGGAAATGGATGAAAGCTTGTCAAGGCAGGCAGTTTCATAGTTAGAGGGTTTGAGGATCAGCGTTAGGGGGTTTGAGGCTCAGAGTCAGGAATTTTGAGGCTCAGAGTTAGGATGTTGGAGGCTCAGAGTTAGGATGTTGGAGGCTCAGAGTTAGGGTGTTGGAGGCTCAAAGTTAGGAGGTTTGAGGCTCAGAGTTAGGGGGTTTGAGGCTCAGAGTCAGGAATTTTGAGGCTCAGAGTTAGGATGTTGGAGGCTCAGAGTTAGGATGTTGGAGGCTCAGAGTTAGGGTGTTGGAGGCTCAAAGTTAGGAGGTTTGAGGCTCAGAGTTAGGAGTTTTGAGGTTCAGCATTAGGGGGTTTGAGGCTCAGAGTTATGGTGTTTGAGGCTCAGAGTTAGGAGATTTGAGGCTCAGCGTTAGGAGGTTTGAGGCTCAGAGTTAGGAGGTTTGAGACTCAGAGTTAGGAGGTTTGAGGTTCAGCGTTAGGAGGTTTGAGGTTCAGCGTTAGGAGGTTTGAGGCTCAGAGTTAGGAGATTTGAGGCTCAGAGTTAGGAGGTTTGAGGCTCAGAGTTAGGAGGTTTGAGGTTCAGCGTTAGGAGGTTTGAGGCTCAGAGTTATGGTGTTTGAGGCCCAGAGTTAGGAGATTTGAGGCTCAGCTTTAGGAGGCTTGAGGCTCAGAGTTAGGAGGTTTGAGGCTCAGAGTTAGGAGGTTTGAGGCTCAGTTAGGGTGTTTGAGACTCAGAGTTAGGGTGTTTGAGGTTCAGTAGTAGGTCGACGTGAGAAGAACCTCAGTTCTTGGCAACACAAACAGAGTGCTGCTGGAGAGGCTTTTTGAAATGGTCCAACTGGAGGGCTATCAAAAATATACTGTTGCCGTGGCACAGCGCTGTGTTTATTTAAAATATCTTTGGTCCACTGCTGTTGCCAATGTAGCCTCGTTATGCACTGAACTGAATTCCTGGGTTTTAACCGTTCACTTATTCTTTCTTTCTAATGTCCACCAAACTTTATTCTTAAATGTACCATGGAATGAATAAAATGGGAATAGTTTCTTAAGGATTTTGCTCAACTCATCAGAGCTTCATGTTGTCTTTGTGTGAGGCTGTACGCCACGTAGTTTATATTGAGCCGACAGTGATATTGATTGTTTATCAGGAATACTCTGGCACTTGACAAGTCTCAACACAGAGGGATAGAAAGGGAATTCAGGGTTTTGGCTCTGTGTGTGTGTGTGTGTGTTAGAGGTGAGGGGTGGCAGTGGAGAGGGCAGATCCATTTGCCATCTCTTCTTCTGTGTACTGTAATACAAAAGAACGGTATAGACAGCAATTGCTTTAGCAGTGTGTGAAGAAGGGGCTGTTGTTTGTGACCGTATGAGAGGAATGGTAAGCGAGGAGCTAGAGCTGTATTTTGTGATTGGGATCCAGTCATGCACAACGACCACTGCGGGTGCTTTCAGAAGGTGAATCATACACATTTTGTATGGCTTGAGCTTTTATTCTAGAGCTGAAATTCAAATGTCTTTGCTCAGTTTTGGACAATGTAAGACAGCCATGTGTGACTTCCAGTCTCTCTTCACAGTTTTTTAAATGTATTTTTTAATAAATTACGTTTTGAGTAGCTTGTCCACCACTTTATTTCAATCCTTGATATGAATATGGGTACTTCATTACCAGCTGAAATTAGGACTAAGTAGCTTAGAAACGCCATCTAATTAATTGTGTGCGAGGCACTAATGAATGCAACGTAGTTTATTGGTATATTTCAGAATGCATGCTTCTGAGAACCTACTCAGTTGAAGCACCAGTGATGCTTCTCATAGGGGAAAATAGGCTTATTATCTGTCCCTTCATCTCTCCTATCTGGGTTCATACAGTACAATAGCCTTCCTAGAGCCTAATCCATAGCCCATCATCTCATCACATCCAGGTCAGGGGGCACAGCAGGTTCTGTACTGTTGCAGTAGAAGCCCAGTAGTCTCTGGCTTGGCCTAAGGGACTTCTCCCAGTCCACCAGCAGACCTGCAGTACAGTATGGATGGGTATTGTGTTGTACTGTATGGTCGTGCCCTCTGCAACATGCTCCCTCTCATCTCCTGTGTTCCTCTTGGACAAGTGCAGTAGGTCATTTGTGATTTCAGAAGGGGGAAGAGTTTTAAGGAGCCCAGTGCACATACTGTAGGTGCAGTTTCTCACCGATTTACCTATAACAGGCTGCCTGTAATAACCAGAACAAAATCAATGCCTATGTTTCTTTAGCAGAACACAAGCATAAAACGTTTACAGTATAGGAAACTGTTCTGCAGGTGTGGCAGGTTGGAAGTCATACGTATTGTTGATTGTAACATTGATATATAGATGACATTTAGAAAGGTGTGACACTTATCTTTAAATATTTGGTTTAGCAGGAACCTTAACTACTTAGAATCTGCTCCTTGCCTGTGATTGGTTTTGCTCCCTTGATTAGTTTCACTCAGTCAAAACAGTAGTGATGGGAGAAAAATTAGATACAGTTACATATCGGTATATTATTTTTGACCACATCTTGTACCGTTTTGATTATATCGCAATATAATTTTTTGGTCTAGTTGGCTGTACCGGCACCAAAACTGTTTTTCCTTCATAGCTTGTTCTCCATCTTCTTTTTAAATAAGAAGACAATTTGTTTTTAGCACTTTTATTTCCATGGCTGATCAAAACTAGTTTTGTCATGGCTCTCTTGCCCATCTGCAGCAGACATATGGTGAGCAATATGTTTGGAACATCCAATTGGAATAATATCACACTATCGAATCGCAATACATGTAGAATCGTGAAAATCGCGATACATATTGTATCAGCACAAAAGATTCGTGATAATATCTTATCGTGAGGTCCCTGGCAATTCCCAGTCCTGCAAAACAGCGTTTTCTATTTACACAGGGTTGACTTATTGCGTAATGTACACTATTTAAAAAATATGTTAGTTTATTATAGATGTGTTATAATCTGTATGACTGAAAATTCAGCTTTGGGCACTTGCGATTGTCAGCAAGCAATACACCATGCATAAGAATAGCAAGAACGTATTCAGCTGCAATAACTTCTTTGTGGCAGTGAATGCAGACGATTTGCGAGTATTTAGGCAATGATGAATCACATCATATATCACTGTCAAAGCAGAGGCTGCTCTAAGTGTAGAGATTTACAGGAAGTACGGAAGTGGAGACAGTCCCGTGAGACTCCCACTGGCTGGCTGCTGCTGGGCTGCTGGGCTGCTGGGCTGCTGGACCTCAACTCTCCTTGGCTCAGAATCGTCACACGACACTGGTTCCAGTCCCAGACATCAGTTAAATTCATTTAGGAAATGTATCTCCAAAATTAGGACAAATCAAAGAGATACTTTTGGACGATTTGGATTTAATGCAAAATAAATGTGAATATCGGTCCCATGACTTGAATGGGATTTGTGCCACAAACGGTAAAATGTTAGCATGTGGAAACAGTGCCAGGGAAACTAAACCAAAGCATGGATTGCTGTCATACCTTGTCCATAGACTGCTACAGGATAAGGAAAACAATGTGTAATTTTGGTAAACTATCCCTTTAACGTTAATGAGGCCATCTATGACACAATCATGTTTGTCATTGTCGGTCTTTAGTCAACTCTGTGTTTAGAGAGACATTTCTTTGTGTGGAAAATAAGCTCACCCTTTCACCTGGTGTGCCATGCTAATAGTGACAGGAACAGAAGGGTGGGGTGGGAAGTGTACTCTCAGGGGCGGTGTCCTAGGACACCTGTGGGCGGAGTGCTTGTGCCTGGGCTGACAGGAAAGCTGGAGGGGATAAACCATGTTCAGCAAGCTTTCTGTTCTCCCTCTTTTATTTGTTGACTTAATTTTTTGGTTCTGCTCAGTTCACTTACAACCCCCTGCTTGTCGAACATCTCATTCCAAAACCATGGGCATTAATATGGAGTTGGTCCCCCCTTTGCTGCAATAACAACCTCGACTCTTCTGGGAAGGCTTTCCACTAGATTTTGGAACATTTCTGCAGGGACTTTTTTCCATTCAGCCGCAAGAGCATTAGTGAAGTCGGGCAATGATGTTGGGCGATTAGGCCTGGCTCGCAGTCGGCGTTCCAATTCTTCCCAAAGGTGTTCGTTGGGGTTGAGGTCAGGGCTCTGCGCAGGCCAGTAAAGTTCTTCCACACCGATCTCGACAAACCATTTCTGTCTGGACCTCGCTTTGTGCATGTGGGGCATTGTCATGCTGAAATAAGAAAGGGCCTTCCCCAAACTGTTGCCACGAAGTTGGAAGCACAGAATGGTCTAGAAGGTCATTGTATGTTGTACCATTAAGATTTTCCTTCACTGGAACTAAGGGGCCTTTTTCAAACCATGAAAAACAGCCCCATACCATTATTCCTCCTCCACCAAACTTTACAGTTAGCACTATGGGCAGCGTTCTCCTGGCATCTGCCAAACACAGATTCGTCCATCAGACTGCCAGATGGGGAAACGTGATTAATCACTCCAGAGAACGCATTTCCACTGCTCCAGAGTCCCATGGCGGCGAGCTTTACACCACTTCAGCCGACGCTTGGCATTGCACATGGGGATCTTAGGCTTGTGTGCGGCTGCTCGGCCATGGAAACCCATTTTATGAAGCTCCCGACGAACAGTTCTTATGCTGACGTTGTTTCCAGAGGCAGTTTGGAACTCAGTAGTGAGTGTTGTAACAGAGGACAGATGATTTTTAAGTGCTACGTGCTTTAGCTCTCGGCGGTCCCGTTCTGTGAGCTTGTGTGGCCTACCACTTTGCTACTGAGCCGTTGTTGCTCCTAGACGTTTCCACTTCACAATAACATAACTTTTCGTTGACCGGGGCAGCTCTAGCAAGGCAGGAATTTGACAAACTGACTTGTTGGAGAGGTGTCATCCTATGACGGTGCCATGTTGAAAGTCACTGACCTCTTCAGTAAGGCCATTCTACTGCCAATGTTTGTCTATGGAGATGCATGGCTGTGTGCTCAATTTTATTCACCTGTCAGCAACAGGTGTGGCTGAAATAGGCAAATCCACTAATTGGAAGGGGAGTCCACATACTTTTGCATATATAGCGTAGTATTACTGCGCCACCGGAAGAAATTACGATTAAGTGCCTTGCTCAAGGGCACATCGGCAGATTCTTCACCTTGTCATGAGGACATGTTTGGCCATTTGGCTGTGACCTAATATGACTCCAGCACCGCCTGGCTGCAGAAGTAGGGCAAGAAAATCGCTCTCACCCAGTCTTAACTCAACAGGCAATATTGCACAAGAGAAATTCCTTTTACTTCAGCTCTTATGGTTGCCAGATAACTGAACTCAGAGGCGGTGTAATATTTATTGATAAATATTGTCAAGGTTGTTGGAAGCTGTAAAGGAGGCTGTCTATGGAACACTTATGGACAAATAGAATTTGTTCTCAATACTATAACCTGGTTTAGTAAAGATTGAATGTTATAATCTCCTTTGAAGGTTTCATCAATGAAACGTTGGTAAAGCACAGTAAGCTGTTTCATATTAGCTGTTCTGAGAACACTTTGATTCAGTCTGCAGGAAACAGACTACATATACAACTTTTAGTGGGAAAATATTGAAACAAAACTTTTAGCTCCCTCAATTCCTCACGGAAATGGTGCACATTTCTTCAGTTATTTTTGAAGTTTGTATATTATGATTATGAACACTTGTTACTGAAACAACATTTGTCCACCCCCGACCCTGCTTTTTCAAAAAACGTTGATAGATTCCAGTTAGAAAATTATACTTGAGACCAGGTAACAAGCAGGCCAATTGGGAGTTAGATTCAGCCATAGTGAGGCTCAGTGGTTTGATCTTCAAGGAGCAGTCAGCCCACGTCTCAATGAGTGGGTGCACAAGGCCTGATGGCTCCAGCACAGCTCTCAGGGCAGGGTTTTCTTCCTCAAAACACTTATGGAGGAGGAAGGGAGCTTAAAGAACAGGCTTTGTTCAAGGCTAAGAGCAGTGCCCTGTTGTGGCACGACAGGGATTAGGGAGATTAGCCCGCTAGTATGTTATGTAATTGAATGTAACTGTTAGGGATAAAGCCGCGAGGGACATTGTCAGGACTCACTGCTGCTTGAGAAATCACAGAGCCACAGACACAGAGAGAGGGAGAGACACAGAGAGAGGGAGAGACACAGAGAGAGGGAGAGACACAGAGAGAGGGAGAGACACAGAGAGAGGGAGAGACACAGAGAGAGAGAGAGAGACAGAGAGAGGGAGAGACACAGAGATAGGGAGAGACACAGAGAGAGAGAGGGAGGGAGAGAGAGAGTGCAAGAAATACAGAGACAAAGAGAGAGAGAGCCAGAGGGAGGGGATGGGGCTGTTGGCCCGCAATTATCAGGTCACTCGGTTCTCTTACCTAGAATGGCGTGGTGGATGAAAAGCTTTCCCAATCTGGTTCAGAGTTAGTTAAATCTGGAAAACATTGAGTGGAAAGTCAACAGAGATTTATCCATTGCAAAGCTGGTCCTAATGATATTTTGTTTTGAAGCTGATCCCTCTGGTATGCCCTCTAAGATAAAGAACCATGTTTATTCTACTCAGTGCATTTCTATGAATAGACAGACATTGATAGTAGGCCTAAGTTTAATATGCTTTTTGGCAACTGTACTTCATTGATTATTTTCAGATATCCTAACAGAGTGCGTTTATATGACTTCACCTCATTGTCATTTTTGAAAATCAGCCACATAAGCTTCCAAGTTGTCTCTATTTGCATTGTGCAATGACCAGTATGGAATACAGAACTGGCACTTCCATCAACAGGGACAGATTCTTGTGAAATAGACACAAATTGCTTATTGGAAATGTATGACTGGCACACGAAAATGTTTTTTTTTGTGTCAAGTCCAAGATTTTGAATAGAGTGCTTTTCAATCACAGATAAAGACTGTAGGTTACTTTAGACAGAAAATATGTTTGAATCACGTTATGGACTATTTTAGCTATTGCCCCAAAAATTGCCAAGGACTCCAGCCACCCTAGTCATAGACTGTTCTCTCTGCTACCGCACGGCAAGCGGTACCGGAGAGCCAGGTCTAGGTCCAAAAGGCTTCTTCACAGCTTCTACCCCCAAGCCATAAGACTCTTTGCATTGTCCCCCACCCCCATTTTTACACTGATGCTACTCTTTGTTTATTAACCATGCATAGTCTACCTCAACCTACATGTACATATTACCTCAATTACCTCGAATACCTGTACTCCCGCACATTGACTCTGTACCGTTAGCCCCTCCATATATTTTAAATTTGTATTATTATTTTTTTTTCAGTTTATTTTAGTAAATACTTTCTCAACACTTAAAAAAAATGAAAACTGCATTGTTGGTTAAGGGCTTGTAAGAAAACATTTCACTGTAAGGTCTACACCGGTTGTATTTCGCTCATGTGACAAATCAAATTTGATTTGATTTAATTAGCTACTCTGCAACAACTTACTTACAACTTTTTTAACTACTTAGCTTGCACGTTAGCTAACCCAATCCTAGCCTTAACCCTTTAACTACTTAGCTAGAATGTTACCTAACCCTAACCTTAACCCCTAACCCCTAACCCCTAGCCTAGCTAATGCTAGCCACCTAGCTAACGTTAACCACAACAAATTGGAATTTGTGTAATACACACAAAATGTGTTGTGAAGAAAAATCATATAATAAGACCTTTTCATGTGCCCCTCACCAATTTTAAATAAGTAATGCTTATTAATAAGCTGTGATAGTGTGTTTGATCGACAATGTACTTTTATGTGTTTTAATTCAATAGAAATGTACATACATCTTCTGTTTCTGTTATGCCCTGAGGCTTCTGGACACAATATCCTGATTGTTAAGAGGGTAAAAGAGGTCAGGCCACCTGAGGATAGCTGTATTTATGATCATAGACAATCTAACGGGTTGTTCATGTTATTATATGTTTGCTGTTTATTAGCACAGCACCTGAACAGATTTGCTACAGACCAACTTTTAAAGATGCAAAACATATATTGAATGGCTGTGCTTCTGGCACCAACAGCTGACCTGTTCAAAAAACGTTTCTCATTATTTTAGTAAACACATTATACCTGCTCCTCAACCAAATGTACCATACCAAGCTGGAGGCTGCAGGTGTTGCTAGCACTCATGGAAGGGAACTCGCATTCTTTGACAGCAACTTGGTTTGTTAGAGCTGGAATAGAACTCTCATGCTTACTTATAAAAAAACTGTGCCTTATCCGATCGTGATAAGAAAAGCTTCAAACTGGGATGGATAACAGTCAATCATTCCTGAAATTCACGTCAGACTTTAATTAATTGAAAGGCTCCATATCCTCCTCTTTTTGACTGATTATTCATCATCATCCCCCTCTGTCTTTCTCTCATTCTCTTTCTCTCTCTCTTTCTCTTATAAATGTTCCCCTGACATACGAAAGAGAGAGAGAGAGAGAGAGAGAGAGAGAGAGAGAGTTAGAGCATAGAGAGAGAGAGTTAGAGCAGAGAGAGAGAGTTAGAGCAGAGAGAGAGAGAGACTAGTTCATTTCTCCTGGATTTTTCACAGTAGAGAGCGGAACCCAATTAAATGACCCCCTAATGTGATTAAAGCAGTGGAGATGAGAGGACAGGGGTGTAGAAAAGACAGGGGCTCCCGCGCCTGTCCCTGGACCAGGAGGCTCCTGAGGACCCTTACTACTCACTGGCATAATCTGACGATCTTTGGGTCCAGCCAGATCTCCTGTTTTTCCATCATTCTAATAAATCATCTTCCAAATCATATTTGATACTCTGAATGACCCCACAATACATAAACATCTTCTGTAGAAACAGAACGATCTGTCATGTCAAGTTTATTTGTCATAAGCACAGGTTACACATTGTAGACAGTACTTTGAAATGCTTCATCTGTTGGTCTGTGGTCTGCTCTTCACCACAGTCAGTTTATTTCTCTGTCTTGTTTGGGTTATTCTCCGTTGACCTGGTCGAGGATTGTTCTGGGCTCACTGTTCATTGGCTCATTACACAGGTGGGTTTTAAATGGCTGTTGACTGGTCTCCCAAATGTTGTGTTTTTTTAGCAGCATGATTAACATCCATTATTAATCCAGCCATGAGTAGTTCTGCAGTGTTCCCTTTGGTGCGCTCTATGACGCTCGCAGACGACCCTCCGAGACTCCATGTTAACTTTTTATACACAGTGCACTGTAATAGTGGCATCAGTATTGTATAGATATGTTCCTTTGTATTTTCAGGAAGGGAAAGGGACTGTGTTCGGTCCACTGCATATCCTGTACTTGCACTGTACAATGGGATTATGATTGACTATGCTACATGGTGCACCTACAGATGTAAAAATCTAAAAACTATGACTCAGGCTTTGCGTGTAACTTACAAGAATAACAAACCATCCCAAAACATGAATATTTGACATAATTGTCTAGTTTACAAAATGACATAGTTTTTCTCTCTCTCTCTCTGAGGTGGAAATTATTAGAAATGGATCTGTTCTAAACATAATGATAAACAAAAATAATGATAAAGCAAAAACAGGGTTTTATAAATCTTTGCAAATTTATTACAAATAAAAAACTCAAATATACATTTTACATAAGTATTCAGACCCTTTATTGAGTACTTTGTTGAAGCACCTTTGGCAGAGATTACAGCATTGAGTATTCTTGTGTATGATGCTACAAGCTTGGCACACCTGCATTTGGGGAGTTTCCCCCATTCTTCTCTGTAGATCCTCTCAAGCTCTGTCAGGTTGGATGAGGAGCGTCGCTGCACAGCTATTTTCAGGTCTCTCCAGAGATGTTCAATCGGGTTCAAGTCCGGGCTCTGGTTGGGAAACTCAAGGACATTCAGAGACTTGTCCGGAAGCCACTCCCGCTTTGTCTTGGCTGTGTGCTTAGGGTCGTTGTCCTTTTGGAAGGTGAACCTTCGCCCCAGTCTGAAGCAGTGTTACGTCTGTCGTTAAATGAAGACCAAGGTGCAGCGTTGTAGGCGTAAAATGTTCTTCAATTATAAATGTTCCACCAAAAACAATAAACAACTCAACGAACGTAAAGCTAGGAGTGCAACATATGCAACACAAAAAGACAAGATCCCACAACAGAAGGTGGGAAAAAGGGCTGTCTACGTATGATCCCCAATCAGAGACAAAGATAGACATCTGCCTCTGATTGGGAACCATACTCGGCCAACAAAGAAATATAAACATATATTTCCCACCCTAGTCACACCCTGACCTACCAAATATAGAATTTAAAGGATCTCTAAGGTCAGGGCGTGACGAGCAGGTTTTCATCAAGGATCCCTCTGCACGTTGCTCCGTTCATCTTTGCTTCAATCCTGACTAGTCTCCAAGTCCCTGCCGCTGAAAAACATCCCCACAGCGTGATGCTGTACCCACCATGCTTCACCGTAGGGATGGTGCCAGTTTTCCTCCAGACATGACGCTTGGCATTCAGGACAAAGAGTTCAATCTTGGTTTCATCAGACCAGAGAATCTTGTTTCTCATGGTCTGATAGTCCTGTAGGTGCCTTTTGGCAAACTCCAAGCGGGCTGTCATGTGCCTTTTTCCTGAGAAATGGCTTCCGTCTGGCCACTCTACCATAAAGGCCTGATTGGTGGAGTGCTGCAGAGATGCTTGTCCTTCTGGAAGTTTCCCCCATCTCCACGGTGGAACTCTAGAGCTCTGTCAGAGTGACCATCAGGTTCTTGGTGACCTCCCTGACCAAGGCCCTTCTCCGATTGCTCAGTTTGGCCGGGTGGCCAGCTCTAGGAAGAGTCTTGGTGGTTCCAAACTTCCATTTAAGAATGATGGTGGCCACTGTGTTCTTGGGGACCTTCAATGCTGCATACATTTTTTGGTACCCTTCCCCAGATCTGTGCCTCGACACAATTCTGTTTCGGTGCTCTACGGACAATTCCGTCTACCTCATGGCTTGGTTTTTGCTCTGACATGCACTGTGGCCACATTTGCTGAAATTTCAAAAAAACTGTTTTTACTTTGTCATTATGGGGTTGTGTGTGTAGATTGCAGAGTATTTAAAAACATGTAATCCATTTTAGAATAAGGCTGAATAAGTCAAGGGGTCTGAATACTTGTAGAAATACTGCCATTTTTCAAATCTGTCTCCACTTAAATGAAGAATATTGTAATGTAGAAACAGCTGGAATGGAAATAGCATTCAGAGACTGTCCTTTCATGTATTTGGACTGGGATGAGATTAGGATGAGATGACATTCAGATGGTCCAACCTTTATATTGTATCTGTTGCTTACCGGGTCCACGCTATCAAGATGATTAAAACCTATAAGCCATATACCTAACACAACAGGTCACTTCAGTAGTCTGTGCTTAACTCTTGTTACTCTGGCGAATCAGAATAGTTTTCTGAAGATGCACCAGATGTTATTTATTTTCACCTTTATTTAACCAGGTAGGCTAGTTGAGAACAAGTTCTCATTTGCAACTGCGACCTGGACAAGATAAAGCAAAGCAGTTCGACACATACAACAACACAGAGTTACACAAACAAACATACAGTCAATAATACAGTAAAAGTCTATATACAGTGTGTGCAAATGAGGTAAAATAAGGGAGGTAAGGCAATAAATAGGCCATAGTGGCGAAGTAATTACAATATACCAATTAAACACTGGAGTGATAGATGTGCAGAAGATGAATGTGCAAGTGGAGATACTGGGGTGCAAAGGAGCAAGATAAATAAATAAATACAGTATGGGGATGAGGTCGTTGGATGGGCTATTTACAAATGGGCTATGTACAGCTGCAGTGATCTGGGAGCTGCTCTGACAGCTGGTGCTTAAATCTAGTGAGGGAGATATGAGTCTCCAGCTTCAGTGATTTTTTGCAGTTAGTTCTAGTCATTTGCAGCAGAGAACTGGAAGGAAAGGCAGCCAAAGGAGGAATTGGCTTTGGGGGTGACCAGTGAGATATACCTGCTGGGGCGTGTGCTACGGGTGGGTGCTGCTATGGTGACCAGTGAGCTGAGATAAGATGGGGCTTTACCTAGCAAAGACTTGTAGATGACCTGGAGCCAGTGGGTTTGGCAACGAGTATGAAGCGAGGGCCAGCCAACGAGAGTGCACAGGTCGCAGTGGTGGGTAGTATAAGGGGCTTTGGTGACAAAACAGATGGCACTGTGATAGACTGCATCTAATTTGTTGAGTAGAGTGTTGGAGGCTATTTTGTAGATGAAGTCGAGGATAGGTAGGATGGTCAGTTTTACGAGGGTATGTTTGGCAGCATGAGTGAAGGATGCGAAATAGAAAGCCGATTCTAGATTTAATTTTGGATTGGAGATGCTTAATGTGAGTCTGGAAGGAGAGTTTACAGTCTAGCCAAACACCTAGGTATTTGTAGTTGTCTACATATTCTAAGTCAGAACCATCCAGAGTAGTGATGCTAGTCGGGCGTGCAGGTGCGGGCAGCAAACGGTTGAAGAGCACGCATTTAGTTTGACTTGCATTTAAGAGCAATTGGAGGCCACGGAAGGAGAGTTGTATGGCATTGAAGCTCGTCTGGAGGTTAGTTAACACAGTGTCCTAAGAAGGGACAGATGTATACAGAATGGTGTCGTCTGTGTAGAGGTGGATCAGAGAATCACCAGCAGCAAGAGCGACATCATTGATGTATACAGAGAAGAGAGTCAGCCTGAGAATTGAACCCTGTGGCACCCCCATAGAGACTGCCAGAGGTCCGGACAACAGGCCCTCCGATTTGACACACTGAACTCTATCAGAGAAGTAGTTGGTGAACCAGCCGAGGCAGTAGTTGGTGAAATAGCCAAGTAGTTGAGGTTCAAATGAAGTCAAACAAGCAGTAGGCCTAACAGGTGTGTTTTTCCTGGGTATGACGTACGTGTGTCTGTGTGAGTACAGTATGTTTTGGAGAACCCTATCAACCCTATCTCTGGGTGACAGGAGGCAATGGGGTCTTCTGCTATCATGTCCACATGGGGAGTCATGATGTGTCCACATGCCTGCATGCCTCTACATTGGCCCCCTCTGACAGATATCGATGGGCCGTAGCTCATAGGAATTTTTAGTCTTGCCACCGGCTGTTGTTATATGAAGTCTATTACACTCATTTATTTGTTCGCTAGGCCATCTTTGTGTGCCTATGGGTTCCCTGGTTTTGTGCTTTATGATATCTACTGCAAGGGGAAGTCCAGGATAATTACATCTCAGATATCAACTCTGAATCAATGGCCAATAAAACCAATTTTAAGTTTAACAAACTGGAACTAACAATTGCATGAATGGAATTATGCAACAGCAATACTAGAAAGTTCTGTCATGATGTCATGAATATGTTTTTGTATTATTACTCATTGCTTACTGAGCGAATAACAGCGTCTGTGATTGGACCTTTAGAGTGTAGTTGAACCCAGAAAGATGTCACTTAGTCTAATGCGTGTTCTGATGGATGTCATGCGATGCAGATGTCAGCCATGTCATAATGTGGAGTGGGCCCCGGCGATTCAGTCTCATTGTCAGTGTGCATGGCCTCAGAAATAATTTTAGTCCCGGGGTCATGCCCTGTCTGACCTTGTCATTGAGTTGGGGCAAAGGCATGAGCTGGGCTTAAGTAGGGCTCAGCGTGCTGGTCCGTGTCTCCCAGGCCTGGAACTGTAGCGTCTATAGGAAGCTATGGGAGTCAATAAAACGGCCCATATTTTCAGGCTCAAGGGGGACTTGGGCACTTTGATCCTCTAAATCAGAGGCCAATTGTTTTGCACTTAACAAGGTCAGGGCTCAAGTGGTTGTGTAGCATTGCTAAAACATTTTGCTCTGCTGTGAGATTCAGCAATGCATGACTGAGGACACTTGACCAATCATGCTCTTCTGAGCCATGTGGTGGTGATACAAAATCATTAATGTCCCAGTGCTTGGAAGGTTGCCACGGTGCCTCCTTTATTTAAAGGGGAGATCAAGCTGATCCTAACAGTTATAGGCCAATTTCTATCTTGCCCTGTTTATTAAACGTTTTGGAAAAACTTGTTAATAATCAAGTGACTGGCTTTCTTGAGGTCTGTTGAATTCTCTCTGGTATGCAATTTGGTTTCCACTCTGGTTATGGATATGTCACTGCAAACTTAAAGGTCCTAAATGATTTCACCCCTTCCCTTGACTCTAAGCAATGTTGTGCTGCTATCTTTTTTGACTGCCCAAGCTTTCGATACGGTAGGTCATTCCATTCTTTTGGGTCGGCTATGGAGTATTGGTGTCTCCTGAGGGGTCTCCTGCCTGATTTACTAACTACCTCCCTCAAAGAGTTCATTGTTTAAAGTCAGAACATCTGCTGTCTCAGCCCCTTCCTGTTACCACGGGAGTACCCCAAGGCTCGATCCTAGCCCCCCCGCTCTTCTCAATTTATATTAGCAACATAGCTCAGGCAGTAGGAAGCTCTCTTCTCTACTTATATGCAGATGATACAGTCTTATACTCAGCTGGCCTACCCCAGATTTTGTGAATGCTCTACAACAAACCTTTCTTAGTGTCCAACAATCTTTTTTCTGCCCTTAACCTTGTTCTGAACAACTCCAAAACAAAGGTAATGTAGTTCAGTAGGAAGAATGGCCATCTTCGTATTCCCGGCGCAAGACCCATTGGTTGATGCTTATTTAGAAAACCCTCATTGGCCTCGCTCCTCCCTATCTGAGATACATACTACAACCCTCATATTCCCCAAAGCACACACATCCCTGGGTCGCTCCTCTTTTCAGTTCCCTGCAGTTAGTGACTGGAACGAGCTGCAAAAATCACTCAAACTGGATAGTTTTATCTCTCTGTTGTGTTGCGACCATGTTGTGTTGTTGTCATGCTGTGTTGCTGCCGTGTTGTGTTGTTGTCTTAGGTCTCTCTTTATGTAGTGTTGTGGTTAGGGTTGGGTGGTATTCAGATTTTTATACCGTCATAGCGTTTCTGTACCATTCCGAGGTACACAGAAGTGCACACAAGGGGCACTATTTAAAAAAAAAGGAAAACAAATGTTTTTTTATTTTTACTCACAAAACAATTTAGGCAACAATGATCTCTGCAACAAGGTCTCTGCTGTAACCAAGAAACTTGATCTTGACATCTAGCCAAGAAACTTGATCTTGACATCTAGCCAAGAAACTTGATCTTGACATCTAGCCAAGAAACTTGATCTTGACATCTAGCCACTTAGCTAGCAAGTTAGCAAACCAAATGTATACCTGGAGCCTAAGCTGGATATTATTTATTTGACTCTTCTTAGATTTGTCGTAGTTATACTTAACTTAAAGTTATAAGCAGTGGTGTAAGGGTAGGCAACAACACATCTGCTACACTGATCCTCAACACTGGGGCCCCTCAGGGGCGTGTGCTTAGACCCCTCCGGTACTCCCTGTTCACCCACAACTGCGTGACCAAACACGACTCCAACACCATCATTAAGTTTGCTGATGACACAACAGTGGTAGGCTTTATCACCGACAACGATGAGACACCCTACCGCACCGCAAGCGGTACCGGAGCGTCAAGTCTAGGACCAAAAGGCTCCTTAACAGCTTCTACCCCCAAGCCGTAAGACTGCTGAACAATTAATCAAATGACCACAACGGATTATTTACATTGACACCCCCCCTCCCCATTTGTTTTTTTACACTGCTGCTACTCGCTGTTTATTATCTATGCATAGTCACTTCACCCCTACCTACATGTACAAATTACCTCGACTAACCTGTACCCCTGCACATTGACTCGGTATTGGTACGTCCTGTATATAGCCTCGTTATTATTTTATTGTGTTACTTTTATAATTTTTTACTTTAGTTTATTTGGTACATTATTTTGTAACTTTTTATTGAACTGCACTGTTAGTTAGGGGTTGTAAGTAAGCATTTCAGCGCAGGTGACAAATAAAGTTTGATTTGATTTGTAGCACGCACCTCCGCAGCCCCCTCCCCCCTAACGGTATTGACAATTATACTGTCGATATTTGGAAATACCCCGCTATGTGGTATAAACGGTATATCGCCCCAGCCTAGTTGTGGTGTATCTTTCTTCTTTTTAAAATAATCCCAGACCCGTCCCTACAGGTGGCCTTTTGCTTCTTGCTAGGCCGTCAATGTAAATAAGAATTTGTTCTTAATTGACTTGCCTAGTTAAATAAAGGTTAAATAAATGAAAAAAGTGTTTGGTACAATTTAATGAAGAACAAATGGATCATTGATCAGATAGAGTATACATATGTCCACTCTGTAGCCTACATAACACACAGAAAAAACACTGCCAGAGAGAGAGAGAGAGGGAGATTGCTTTGGCAATGTTAACATATCCCATGCCAATAAATCCCTTGCATTGAATTGAATTGAATTGAATTGAGAGAGCTGGGAAAGAGGGAGAGCAAAAGGTGTTGAAAAGCTATCGATTTTGAGACATGACTCCACTGTGCCGTTTTCTGTTATGCTGCACCAATCAATGGAGCTAATGTCTGACTGCCTGTCTGTTTCTGCCCTACTAGCACACCTGCGATCAGAGCCGGGCTAGCAGTGTTGTCAGTTTCAATGGCAGGCTGCAGCAGTGGTCTTGTTCCCACACTGAGGGCCTAACAACCTAACCGTGGTGGTGGTCTCAGCTGCAGTCTCATCCTGCTCTCAGAACTTGACTTTCAGTCCTCATGGGTAGAGGACCTCATGGTACAAACCAGATAATTTCTTGACAGATTGCCTCTCTCTCTCTCTCTCTCTCTCTCTCTCTCTCTCTCTCTCTCTCTCTTTCTCTCTCTCTCTCCTCTGTCATCGCTTCTCTCTCTCTCTCATCTCTCATCGCTTCTCTCTCTCTCTCATCTCTTCTCTCTCTCTCTCTCTCTCTCTCTCTCTCTCTCTCTTTCTCTCTCTCTCTCTCTCTCTCTCTCTCTCTCTCTCTCTCTCTCTCTCTCTCTCATATCTCATCTCTCTCAGTATGAAAAAGCCAGGGGAGGGTGGGAGAGGACAGATGCAAAGTAAGTTATTAGAAGTGAGACACGGACACAAAAAATTAATCATATAGCATTTCCAGGAAAGTGGGCTTATCAGGGGTTTCACCTTGAATCAGCAGAGTATTTTCAGCTTAGGTTCATCATTCTGGCACGGACCGAGGTGGAGAGATACGTTTGATTTTTTGCTTCAAACTGTGTAATTGTGAATCTGTATTTGCACTAGGGCTGGGCGACATGGCCTAAAAATCATATCTTTATTATTTTCAAACTTATGGGCGATTCACAAATATATATCTCATTTTTTGTAATGTTTTCTCTAAATAAGCTTTGTGATACAATAAGGTCAAATACACTGTATTTAAAACAGTAAGCAATAATCTAATGAATTCAGGGCTTGTGAAATTATGTGTCCACAATCATAAGACCCACTAATAATGTCATTATTTTATCAAAATAGTTTAACCTGCTTTTTTGCAGTAATCATTGATCTGGCTTTTAAGTCTATGAAAATGCCCCTTTTGTTACAAATGTAACCAGAACTATGTGTAACCGATGTGAAATGGCTAGGTGGTGCACGCTAATAGCGTTTCAATCAGTGACTTCACTCGCTTTGAGACCTTGAAGTAGTGGTTCCCCTTGCGCTGCAAGGGCCGTGGCTTTTGATGGGTAACGATGCTTCGAGGGTGACTGTTGACGTGTGCAGAGTGTCCCCGAATCGCGCCCGGGTCGGGGCGAGGGGAGAGACTAAAGTTATACTGTTACATATGCATAATGCACATTCGCTTCTTGTAGTAGGCATAATAGAAAATTCAAACAGATCTCTCAAGCACAAGCCTACGTGCTTGTGAGTAACCAGCGAATCTTTATTGGAATAATTATATTTCAGGTTTAGCCTACTTGGATCTACACTGAACAAAAATATCAACGCAACATGTAAAGTATTGGTCCCATGTGTCATGAGCTGAAATAAAAGATCCCAGAAATGTTCCATATGCACAAAAAGCTTATTTCTCTCAAATGATGTGCACAAATTTGGTTTACATCCCTGTTTGTAAGCAGTTCTCCTTTGCCAACATACTCCATCCACCTTACAGGTGTGGCATATCAGAAGCTGATTAAACAGAATGATCATTACACAGGTGCAGCTTGTGCTGGGGACAATAAAAGCCACTAAAATGTGCAGTTTTGTCACACAACCCAATGCCACAGATGTCTCAAGTTTTGGGGGAGTGTGCAATTGGCTGCAAGAATATCCACCAGAGCTGTTGCCAGATAATTGAATGTTAATTTCTCTACTGTAAGCCGTCTCCAACGTTGTTTTAGAGAATTTGGCAGTACGTCCAACCGGCCACACAACCTCAGACCACATGTATGGCGTTGTGTGAGCGAGCAGTTTGCTGATGTCAACATTGTGAACAGAGTGCACCATGGTGGCGTTGGGCAGGCATAAGCTACTGAGAACGAACACAATTGCATTTTATTAATGGCAATTTGAACACACAAAAATACCATGACGAGATCCTGAGGCCCATTTTTTTTAAAGGAATCTGTGACCAACAGATACACATCTGTATTCCTAATCATGTGAAATCCATAAATTATGGCCTAATACATTTATTTCACTTGACTGATTTCCTCATTTGAGCTGTAACTAAATTGTTGCATGTTGCGTTTATGTTTTTGATCAGTATATTTTATAGCTAACAGGGCAGAACAGTTAAATTGTTATGAACGCTCCCTTCTGTCCGTCTCCAACTGTTTGAACAGCATGCTAGCCTGTCCACTTTGTTCAGATGTTGAAATCAAGTGGCCCAGCTTATTCATCAGAATGAGAACAAGTTGTCTATTCCATTCATAATTGTGTTTTATGCTTATTGCACATTTATAAAACAGACTAGGCAAATATTGTCGCATTGTGTTTTGTGTCCAAACGATCTATTCTGTTGGACCAAACCCCGAGTTGAAACCCCTTGTCTGAGAGGAAAAAGTGATTTCTCATCTTTGTTGTTGCGAGTGGCAGGCCCCCGACAGCTGCAACCAACCTTAGAAATACAACCCATAGATGGCAGTTCCCATTCAAGTCAAGACTGGCATCCATTGCTAGTCTACCCAGTCAAATTACCAGGGTAAGAGGTTACAAAACCCTTCTATGGATTATATGTCTATGGCCACAAAGCAACAAGCTGTAGCCTATGTTTGTCTCGCATGCTGCCCAAAATACAGTGTTCCCGACTGTAGACATACACGTAACTGCCAAAATAAAGGAAACACTTGAGTTAACAAGGGATGTTATGGTATGAGGTGCGTTTGCCCGGCATGGTTTAGGTCCACTTGTAGAATCTATGCCAAGGTGCATTGAAGCTGTTCTGGCAGCTCATGGTGGCGCTCAATGTAGGTGTTTCCCTAATTTTGTGCTTGTGATAAAACTTAAATCCACAGTTATTTTTTTTATAAACTATTGATTCTCTGTGGCTAAATGATGCTCTCTGGTGTATTTTGAACATTGAGAGCAGGCTCCTGTGGTTGGATAATAAAATATAATAATAAAAAAAATACTTAATGTTTTTGCCTCTTGGGCCCAGCCCCTGACTCACACAATTGACCAGTCACATGTATTTCTTATGCAGTTTTTATTTTATATTTTATTAATCAGTTACCCAATCAAGGCAGCCCCCCCCCCCCAGTTACCCACGTGGGCCCCTACCTCCTCTCCTCCCTCCTTCTGAAGATTAGCAGAGCGGCAGCAGGCAGCAGCAGGCAGTCTACACTCATTGAGAGCAGGCTCCTGAGTCTTCTTGTGGTTGGCACTTGCAGTGAAAAAATATATACTGCACGTATAATAATGTTTTTATTTACATTTTATATTTGTATATTTTTTGCTGCCTCTTGGGGCCCCCCATGGACCAGGGCTTCGTGGTTTCATTAATCTGGCCCTGCACACCAAGAAAAAGCCAAGGAGATGAGACCGAAACGACAACATGAGAAGAAGTGGACATAAATGCTCATAAAATGAAACAATTTATATGCCTGATTCTTGTGATACAGGTATTTGGAATATCATGCAAAAACATACATTAGAATTAATCTAATTAATTTGATATATCGCCCAGTCCTAATTTGCACTTCTTGAATCTTTCGTCATGACATTACTGGGTGTCTCTCGTCACCCGAGGATCTAAAACATATGGTTGATGACATCTCAGAATGGCATAGGAAACACCAAACTCTCTCCCTCCCACAAACAAACTAAAATATTCAGATTCAGTCATGACTGAAATTGAAATTGCCTACACAAATGTGCTATCTTAATTTGACCAGTTTCTCACAGCTGGAAAATAATCATGCAGCAACAGAAAATGTGAATTATTATGTTGATTCTAATTAATGGACATTTTTGTATTGGTTGCTAATTTTTTTTTTAGGGCAAATCAAGTCTGACATGTGAAAGTGGAAATGACAAACTTCAGAAGCCTTCAATACACTACAATTTGCATTTCCTGCCGCACAGGAAAATTCTCTGAAATAACAGAGTGATCAAATTAAGAGAGTAAATCTGTAGATTTGTATTTTGATCCCAATGTCACAGTTTATTTTCACTACTGGAATGGTTAAGATGCTGTGATTTCTTGAACGGTTCTCAAATCTTGACATTTGTCATTAGAAAACCTACCCCCATCATTCCCATGCTACTAAATGATGTTTTATTACGTTGAAATGACTTTTGTTTGATGTTTTGAAGACGAGGCAAGACGACATTATCAGTTACTCTCTCAGGATGTCTTTTACTATAACAGCCCTTTGAAGACGAGGCAAGACGACATTATCAGTTACTCTCTCAGGATGTCTTTTACTATAACAGCCCTTTGAAGACGAGGCAAGACGACATTATCAGTTACTCTCTCAGGATGTCTTTTACTATAACAGCCCTTTGAAGACGAGGCAAGACGACATTATCAGTTACTCTCTCAGGATGTCTTTTACTATAACAGCCCTTTGAAGACGAGGCAAGACGACATTATCAGTTACTCTCTTAGGATGTCTTTTACTATAACAGCCCTTTGAAGACGAGGCAAGACGACATTATCAGTTACTCTCTCAGGATGTCTTTTACTATAACAGCCCTTTGAAGACGAGGCACGACGACATTATCAGTTACTCTCTCAGGATGTCTTTTACTATAACAGCCCTTTGAAGACGAGGCAAGACGACATTATCAGTTACTCTCTCAGGATGTCTTTTACTATAACAGCCCTTTGCCAAGCCTAGACAGCCAGACACTCACATGTTCAACCGTCCTATGTACACACAGACATGCATGGTCATTATCTCACAGTCTCCTTTCCCACGTTAGGGGCTCTCATGGGATGTGTTGAAGGCCCACAGAGACCCGTCTCAAAGCAGCCCAGACACACGGCTGCTTGTGCTACTTAATCCCAAGGCAGACGCAGGGATTACACTACATGACCAAAAGTATGTGGACACCTGTTCTTCGAACATCTCATTCCAAAATCATGGCCATTAATATGGAGTTGGTCCCCTCCTTTGCTGGTATATTAGCCTCCACTCTTCTGGGAAGGCTTTCCTCTAGATGTTGGAACATTGCTTTGGGGACTTTTTTCCATTCAGCAACAAGAGCATTAGTGAGGTCGGGCACTGATGTTGGGTGATTAGGCCTGGCTCGCAGTCGTCGTTCCAATTCATCCCAAAGATTTTCAATGGGGTTGAGGTAAGTGCTCTGTGCAGGCCAGTCAAGTTCTTCCACACAAATCTCAACAAACCACTTCTGTATGGACCTCGCTTTCTGCACGGGTGCATTGTTATGCGTAAATGGGAAAGGGCCTTCCTCAAACTGTTGCCACAAAGTTGGAAGCACGGAATCGTCTAGAATCTGTAGCGTTAAGATTTCCCTCCACTGGAACTAAGGGGCCTAGCCCGAACCATGAAAAACAGCCCCATACCATTATTCCTCCTCCACCAAACATTAGTTGGCACTATACAGTTGGCACTATGCATTGACGCAAGTAGTGTTCTCCTGGCACCCGCCAAACCCAGATTCGTCCGTCGTACTGCCAGATGGTGAAGCGTGATTCATCACTCCAGAGAACGCGTTTACACTGTTCCAGAGTCCAATGGTGGCAAGCTTTACACCACTCCAGCTGACACTTGGCATTGCGCATGAGGATCTTAGGCTTGTGTGTGGCTGCTCGGCCATGAAAACCCATTTCATGAAGCTCCCGACGAACAGTTCTTATGCTGACATTGCTTCCAGAGGCAGTTTGGAACTCGGTAGTGTTGCAACCGAGGACAGACGATTTTGCACTTCAGTACTCGGTGGTCCCGTTCTTTGAGCTTGTGTGGCCTACCACTTCGCGGCTGACCCGTTGTTGCTCTTAGACATTTCCACTTCACAATACGAGCACTTACAGTTGACCGGGGCAGCTCTAGTAGGGCAGAAATTTGATGAACTGACTTGTTGGAAAGGTGTCATCCTATGATGGTGCCACGTTGAAAGTCACTGAGCTCTTCCTTAAGTCCATTTTACAGCCAGTGTTTGTCTATGGAGATTGCATGGCCGTGTGCTCGATATTATGCACCTGTCAGCAACGGGTGTGGCTGAAATAGCCGAATCCACTTATTTATAGGGGCGTCCACATACTTTTGTATTTATAGTGTAGATCCGTCAACATAAAGCATGTATTGTTAATAGCTTGCAGTGGAGTTAATGAGGTTTATTTGCCACTCAAATAATGGCAAGGAATGATGCACCCTCACTACTTTCAGTGAGACTGTGGGAAACAGATGCAATGTTCAGTCTTTTCTAAGAAGAAGAAGAAGAGCCGTGGACAATGGCCATAACCAGTGGTGGAAAAAGTACCCAATTGTCATACTTGAGTAAAAGTAAATATACCGTAATAGAAAATGACTCGAGTAAAAGTAAAATCACCCAGTAAAATACTACTTGAGTAAAAGTCTAAAAGTATTTGGTTTAAAATATACTTAAGTATCAAAAGTAAATACTAAAATATACTTAAGTATCAAAAGTAAAAGTATAAATCATTTCTAATTCCTTATATTAAGCAAAGCAAAGGGCACCATTTTATTGTTTTTTTTATTTACGGATAGCCAGGGGCATTCTACAACAATCACACATTTACAAACGAAGCCTGTGTGTTTAGTGAGTCCACCAGATCACAGATAGTAGAGATGACCAGGGATGTTCTCTTGATAAGCGTGTGAATTGGACCATTTTTCTGTCCTGCTAAGCATTCAAAATGTAACGAGTACTTTTGGGTGTCAAGGTAAATTTGTGGAGTAAAAAGTACAATATTTTCTTAAAGAATTGAGTTCAGTAAAAGTAAAAGTAGTGAAAAATATTAAAGTAAAGTACAGATACCCCCCAAAACTACTTAAGTAGTACTTTAAAGTATTTTTACTTAAGTACTTTACACCACTGGCCACATACACCACATGCACATATCTCTCTCACTTTGGGAGAGAATGAGTGTTCTGTTCATCAACACTAATAAAGAACTTTGACGTGGAAATAGCAGATGGGTTTTTCCCAGTATTTAATTGAGTCATAGTGAGTATGGCGTGTCTGACTCTGAACTCATACTGCCGCATAGTGAGTATGGTGTGTCTGACTCTGAACTCATACTGCCGCATAGTGAGTATGGTGTGTTTGACTCTGAACTCATACTGCCGCATAGTGAGTATGGTGTGTTTGACTCTGAACTTATACCGACGAAACACAAAATACAGTTTGTTAGATCAACATTTCAAAGGTCAGAATGTTCCCTTTCAGTTGACGGAGCACCTCCATAGTTGTGAGACCGTCACAAAGCTGTAGCCTCCATGTGGGGCAGCGAAGGAGATCGACAGAGTGAGCTAACCCAAATACCGCAGTGAGTCTTCCCTCCTCTGTAGCTGGCTGCCTCTGTTCCAGTGCCCATCCCTCCTCCCTGCCCTCTATTGTCACTGTGCGTGGCTGAGGGCTGACTCAGCGATTGTGCAGCTACTAGGCAGGATGACTCACTGCTGGAAGTCAACACAACATCCCCTTTGACCCACTTAACATGCACAGCCATACCACGGCCCTGCTGGAAACAGGCCGACACACTTTCCCTAACTATTTATTACTCAGTAACGGAGCTAACAGTTATTTAGATATCTACATTCAGAATCACGCAGGGACATTCCTGTAATAGAGATGAGTGGTGAGATTGGTGCAGTCTTGGGGTTATTACTGATCGTTTGTTCTTGACGGGAACGATGCTTTTCACACCATAACTGACCAAGGAAAAGAGTGGAACTGTGCTGATGGTCTGGAGGAGATGGACACTGCAGACACTTTCATGGATGGTCAGTGTTTAGCCAGTCACACCCTCGTCGCTTTCCTTCTAAATCTGGTTCCCTCCTCTCCAGTGTTGTGCCTTTTTGTAGGTGTAGTTGGCTGGTAGTGTGGTTAGAAGGCCTTTGGTACTAGCAGAGAGCAGTTTTCGGCTTTCTTGGCAATCAGCTGTTTTAGTATTCTACGACCATTAGCATTGAAATGAGAGAGGGAAGGAGATTTTGCCATTTTGATTCAGAGCCTCTGGCGATTGCTGTAGTTACAGTGCAGGATGGGGTGTGGAGGGAGGAATTCTTGTCATGAAAGCTTAGAAAGGTGTAAATTCTGAGCATAATGAATTCAACATCACACTTGCCTCGATAAAGAGAATATGGGGGGAAAAATACAGCTCTTCAGTTTAAGTTGATGTTATAATACCGTACCTACAATATTCACAATGCAAAATAGGGTAAGGCTATACCAACCTTCCTGATGACAAAGGTGGTAGATTCTGTAGAAGTCATTTGAAAGTTCCATAGCTTAGATGTGTTATTTCATCAACTGTAAGAATACTTTCCACCTCTCTTTCTTTGCTTGGGTTGTGGCATGTGCTTGGCACAAAGTGTGACCATGGCAACATTGTGCATCTGACCACAACTCCACCATTCTCTCATTTGCTAGAAAGACCAACCTCCCCCTCCGATTCCTGTCTCCTCGGAAAAGGATTTGCAAAGAAATTACATTCTCTGTTTAAGACATAATAAAAATGGTATCCGAGCAACGAGCAGGAATAAAAACACATCTCCCTGGGCTCTGCAAAAACAAAATGATTCAATTACTGCACAAACACAGCTGTGATGGCCATGTCTTTCCTCTGTGAGCAGGGCTCTGGACTCAGGTTATTTCTGGCCACTCTGACTCCAGTCAGTAGCCACCAGTAAATACTATTGAATGGCCAAACTGATAGGTGCACAGGACAGATATCTTAGCAGGCCTCTGCTCTGCGCTGAGCTACCTTCAGACCCAGGCTCTGATCAAAGATCTGCAGTCGGTCTGCCATATGGGAACTCATTCATCACCTCTGTTTATCAATAACATTCTCATCGTCAGAGTGTAAACAAATCTGAAGTCAAGGCAACCTTCTGATTTTGATTGTAGAAAAACCATAGCATTCCATTGGAGCGGGTCCCTGCCCAATATGGAAAGGAGAGAGAGGGTCCACTTCTCAACTCCTTCCCTCAACTCCTTTACTCTGCACAGCTTTTTCATTCTCATCTTTAATTCTGTAGTTATGGATGGATCAACATTTACAGAATGGTTAACTGGAGGAAAATGGGGGAGGGTCATGTCATTTGTAATTGATGAAATGTCTATATTTCTCAGTGTTTTAGAATTAGTTGCTTATTAGACTATATATCGATGTGTGCCCGATGCCACCCCTCATCTCTGATTCAACTCTGGGCACGCAATATTAAGTGTGCCTATTTTGAGGGATAGGCCTAGTCCAAAAATGCATTATCTTGCGCACAGACTAGCCTATAACCCCAGGGTTCCCCAACTGGCGGTCCAAGTCCGAATTTGGCCCCCGACCATCCGCTCAAGAACAAATCGGCCCACGGCTGAATCTAGTTAATGATCCCTGTTAAAGCCTATGTTCAGTTCAGTTTGAGAAGGACTTTGATAGTTTGCTACTACTCTAATATATTTTATTCAAAACAATGTATTTGTTGCCCATTATGTATTTGTCATAGTTATTGACCTCACAATAAGCCAGTTTCGAATAACTTACATTGTGGGGCTGGAACTTGAAGCAGCAGCCGCGGCACAATCAATCGGAAATGGACAGCTCATGGTGCTGAAAGTAGGCAAATTCGAGTAGGCGTAATTAATTTACACCGTACTCATTTTTAATTAGACTTTACTAACAACAAGAGGGCTTTGTGTTAGAGGATATGTCTTCCTATTTAAGAAATAAGAGGTAGGCCTACCTGTTTTACAGACGAAATTAAGCTTTAGGCTGCTATACACATTGATTTTGTCGGTCAATTCCTTCACCCACCATGCAGTCTTTAAATAGCCTACCTCTGTGTCAGTGAAGGCTGTTAAATGAATTAAAACCAAAACTGGAATTGAGAGCGTATGAGAAGGTATGCATGCCATAGGCTTACATTTAATTACAGAAAATGGCAAAAAGCACAGGCCTACCCATTGTTAGTTTAAGATTTAGAATAATGTAAGGATTGGTTATATAAAGTTATCTATAACAGCGCTTAGGTCCGCGATGCTGTATGCTATAAACAAGCTGTAAAATGCCCGGGAAAGATGTAGCTCCGGTGCATAAGGGGATATAATTGGTTCGGTTCTTTGACATTTAGACGCTGAGCTACAACCTTCTATAGCCGAGGAGACAAAAATTGACTTTGCTTTGGAAGTAATCTGAATTATGAATTGAGATATTCACTTTCTGTGTAGAAGATGTTTAAACCCAGACAGCATTTAGGGAAACACATACCTACCTTGTTACCTACACTAGCTGGGTTAAACCACGGAAGAAGAGTAGCCAGCAGTTTAAGCTTAAAATCTTCTGCATCAGTAGGCTTAATCTGTCTGGAGTGGAAAGGTAGGCCTAACCTATGCAAGTAACATGCTCAGATTCCTTATGACATCTCAGATTTAATTATTTGCAAACAGGGAGAGCTTCGTTGCAAACATGTCACACTGATTTGGCATTGGAGAAATATGATAAGATGAACACATGGACCTATCTCTCTGTCCATTCTTAGCATGTCATTTCTGTAATTTGTGTGATATTAAAAAATATTCTGCTAATATGTAAAATGACATAGAATTGCATGAAATACGATGATAGACTCATGCAATGCTTTTACTATAAAGGAGATCTTTCCACCCCTACCCTTGTCCACAGTGGTCTGCAAACCCACAACGTTCTGGCCTGCAGCCCTGTACACTATCAAAATTCCTGTGCTGCCATGCAATGCTTACAGGACAAAAAAAACGTTTTTAAAACTGCATATCTAAGGCTCTGGTCTGTCCAAGAAGTGATGGTAAACGGTATAGACATGTTTTCTGCTATCCACTTTGTTTTAGGTGTTATTTTGGGCATAGGTGAGGGTCACTCTTTTTTTCAAGCTTCAGGGAGGGTTTAGGGGGAGGGCCATCCATTTTGATTTCAGAGAGGTCCGATTTTCTCCATGTAAGTAACCCTTATCATAACGTTCACTACCTTAACGTTCGATAAGGCAACACTAGTTTCACCACTAGGTTATTGGGTACTTTTAAATGATGGTCTCAGACCTCTATTCACCTGTACAGTTAAGAAACTGTCCCGTGTTGCTGTGGGGTTGGGACAGAGAGACGGTAGGGCACAGGTGAAAGAAGGACAGGTTTGTGTGGCTAGAGGCTACCATTAGGGGCCTGTAAAAGTCTAGTTTGCACAGATGGATGCTGTAGCTAGGGGGTATGTGGATGGAGGGAGCTATGAAAACATAAGGACCTCATAAAAGGGAGGCAGGGATAAGTGGAAAAGAGGGACATGCCCTAAAGTCCAGAAATGCACGTTTGGAGTTCACTCTAAATGTCATGGAAATATTTCAAAAATAGGAACTAACCTCAATGAAAGTATGTTAGTGTTTACTTTTGCTGCAGGGGTGGTTGGTGTTCATATTCCAGCTCAATGTGTTTAATGAGAGGAACTCTATCCATGGGCCAGACAGGGGAACATCCATGGTCAGGAGTCTTGTCTGTGCGAGCTAGACACAAATAGGCAAAATAGGCACCCAATTGAGAAGTATACCACACATTGAAAATGGACTTGGCCTTGTACTCAAATTGTTACAATATCTTGAGTCTTTTTCCCTCCTAAACGTTTTGTGGTGTTATCATTTGGCTAAAACACATATGATTATGAATGCCTGAAATGGAAGCGAACCTCTCTTCATCTTGACTGGAGAGCTGCAGCTCCGCTGTAAACGTTCTCTACTAAAAACAAACGTTATGTAACTGTTAAATAGACATACTGTGAGTTTGTTGTACCCGTGGCAGTGTTGAATTGCCTTCTCTTTTTGGAAATTCATAAAGCCCCAGATTGTCTGTCTGGTTTCCAGGCCTCTGGTTTCTATCACGAGAGTTTCTCTCTGCTCTACTTGTTAGCTTTGGAACATTTACACAGTAACTCTATCTCTTCTCCATGATCCCTCTTCCGGCACTGATTGTACATACTTGTGTATGTGCGCTCTGCGTTCAGCAGGCCAAGACAAAGGACTCTGAACCCCGAAATTACAGCCGACTCTTTTCTTTGAACCCTGTTTAGATATAAAGTTGACATAAGTGAAGTGGACATGAAAACACAATTTGTCCTGCTGTTACTGTTTAAAATAGGATGTATACAACTGGTTTCCTCTTCTCAGTGGAGTCGCTGCTTTCAATATATTTGTTTTATAACTGTCCTGAATAGGAACACAGTGAAGCCAGACTAAATAAACGTGGAATAAAGGATGCTGTCTCTGCCACCACAGATGCTTTATTACGATTAAACTTCAAAAAGCATAAACCTGATCATACAGAATGCCCGCAAGGACATGATGCATCTTTTATTTAATGCAAACTGTAGTAAAATAATACACTAGCCATCCCTGGATCAAATGTAATGTTGGTATGGGAGGAATGATTCAAACAAAACAATAGATATATCTGAAACCGATGTCGTCTGCTCAGAGCAGGATGCCATGGTTGAGAAAGCTGGAAGCATTTCAAATGTTGTGCTTCCGAGAGCAGTATTGCAGACTGTTAATTGCATGAGATCTGCAGTGTAATACAGTCATGTCCAATTACGCTCCCTGGGCCGGCTCCTAGGGCCTGTATGGGCTCTCTGAAGCACCTTCACACTCCACTCCACTCCAACCTCTCTGTGTGGACACCAAGAAGCCCATAGAGACGCCATTAACCAACACGTTAACCCTTTGAGGAAGGATATCCTACAATGTTCTATTTTGGAATGTTACAGTTAATTGAAAGAGATGATGATCACCGGAGAGTTGATATTGTGACACCGGTATTCCACAAAGGGTTAAACTTCATGGACACCAGGGCAAATACACAAAACCTAAAGGGCAGCATGAGAAGTGGGTTGTACAGATTTGAGCACTGTACTCGCAATAAATCTTTAACTCAGCTTGTATGTGCAAATGACATTGTATTACATTTGGATGGATTACCCCTTTGCACACAATCACTCAATTAATGGGCCTTCATGAGCAAGAACAAACACATACATACATATGCATGCATTTATAGCCTATGATGTGCTCATAAACAAACCTTAGTCTATACATTGTTTGGCTAAACCTGCAGACATGCAAACACATGAACGTAGGCACCATGCCTATATATTAGACTATATCGTTTTGCAAATTATATGTGCAAATGATCTCTGAATGCCTTTTATAGGGCAGGCTGGTGCATATGGGATTTTTGCTCAGTGAAAATATGGAAGTAATTAGAGATACCAAGAGAACATTGCTCAATCGTTGTGGGCTAAACAGCAAAGCAACTGTGGCTTGTGAGGTGCCCCAAAGTCATGCAGATGTATATTTTGTTTGTTGAAAATCTGACCAAAAGAAGGCAAATAATCAACAAAACATAATTGAATAAATGATTACTGTTGGTGGTGGTGTTCCACTGAGCATGGAGACAAATAACCACTATGGTTGCACTTTTCTTTATTTACAGTAATTGGTTCCATACACATGTACTGTATACACTGTTATAGGTTACGGTTCATACAGCATGGTCGCTTCTGGTACATTTATGTAGAAAGTAGTACTTACCCCTTTCTTCTTGTCCACTTATCCAGGATGAGTTTCATCCGTTCATCGAGGCCCTTCTGCCGCATGTGCGTGCCTTCGCCTACACCTGGTTCAACCTGCAGGCGCGCAAACGCAAGTACTTCAAGAAGCACGAGAAAAGGATGACTAAGGACGAAGAGCGGGCAGTGAAGGACGAGCTGCTGGGAGAGAAGCCCGAGGTCAAGCAGAAGTGGGCGTCGCGTCTGCTGGCCAAACTGCGCAAGGACATCCGGCCTGAGTGCCGCGAGGACTTTGTGCTGTCCATCACGGGGAAGAAGCCCCCCTGCTGTGTCCTCTCTAACCCTGACCAGAAGGGCAAGATGAGGAGGATCGACTGCCTGCGTCAGGCCGACAAGGTATGGAGGCTGGACCTGGTCATGGTCATCCTGTTCAAGGGCATCCCGCTGGAGAGCACGGACGGAGAGCGCCTGGTCAAGGCTGGGCCGTGCAACAACCCCATCCTCTGTGTCCAGCCACACCACATCAGTGTCTCGGTCAAGGAGCTGGACCTCTACCTGGCCTACTTCGTACAGGAGAGAGGTACTGCACTGCACTCACATTCTCGCTAGTGTTTTATCAACGGTTCCTTTTGCATCAGTGTCATGTCAGTGGAGGAAGTCTACACAGATGCTGTGGCGTAGTGAACAACTGTTGACTCAGTGGAGGATCTTTTGAACAACCACTTTACTGAGTCACACAGCACTGTAGAAGTTGGTCTTGAGAGAGTGAGGGGATACCTAGTCGGTTGTACAACTGAATGCATTCAACTGAATAGTGTCTTGTGCATGTAACCCAACCCCTCTGAATCAGAGTGGTGCGGGGGATTGTCTGAATGGGGATTAACTGCCTTGCTCAAGGGCAGAACAGCAGATTTTAGCACCTTGCCAGCTCAGGGATTTGAACCAGAAACATTTCAGATTACTGGCCCAGTGATCTTAACCACTAAGCTACCTGCCACCCCGGGAGAGCGAGAGAGACAGATAGTTAGCGAGAGAGGGCAAGCGAGAGAGAAGAAAGTAGAAAGAGAGAAATGAACTGGAGCCAAGTCCTGACAGTGTAAATCATTTTAAATGAGCATGGATTTCGAACGCCAGCCTCAGAGATGTGTTAATGTACAGTGTTTAATAAAAGGGTGTAGCCTGGTAGTTAGAGGGGAAAGCTGGGCACCAGCTGATGCACAGACAGGCAGGCAGGGTGCCTCTCAGGGCTAGAGCCAGCAGCCATCAGACAGGGCCACTCTCTGCATCCTCTGCTACTTGGCTCAGAGTGGGGTGACCTGGCAGGCTGGTTGGGACCCATGGCAGAGGCCAAGGAGGAGTTGTCCCATCAGAGGAGGCAGCCCCTCCCTGGCCCCTGCCATAGGTCTCAACAAGCCTGCCAGGTCACTATTAAGCGAATTGGCTGTTCTATTAGACCTCTTTAGTGGCAGGGAGGAGCAAAGCTTGTCATCAAATACAATTATGATCATAAAAATAAATCCTCTGCTACTGTCAGCCTATGTTACAATGCAAACAGTTTGGAAATATTATGGGAAGCAATTGGCTCCATATGCAGGTAAAATCATTATTTTGCTGTACGATATACTGAATGCAGGGACTCAGCACTGCAGAAGACCCTCCTCAGCCTTTCTGTGTGTGAGCAGAGCAGACAGACAGGGTCTTCTCTATGGCCTGTGTGTGTGTGTGTGTGTGTGTGTGTGTGTGTGTGTGTGTGTGTGTGTGTGTGTGTGTGTGTGTGTGTGTGTGTGTGTGTGTGTGTGTGTGTGTGTGTGTGTGTGTGTGTTGTGTTACATTATCAGTAATTGCTTTCATTTTGCTATACATTCTTAGCTGAATACTTTTTTTTACAAGACTTTTCAAGCTTGTTAGCTTAGTTTATTTTCTTCTTAATTATTAACATCTTTTATTTAGGATTTTGTCCACATTTGACTCTCAATATGACAGGCCTAAAGCTGAAATCCTTTCTGTGCTAGTCAATCTCAGGTCAATTTGCCCCTGCCCCTTTCTGTGCTGGTCAATCTGCCCCTGAACAAGGCAGGTAACTCACTGTTTCCCGGTAGGCCATCATTGTAAATAAACATTTTGTTCTTAACTGATTTGCCTAGTTAAATAAAGGTAAAAAAATCTGCTGTATTTGTTTAGATTGAATAAATATGGCTGTTCCTGAGGTGAACAGAAAAAGGAAGATGACAGAGAGGGCGAGAAGAGAGGGAAGCCTGATAGCTGAGCTAGTGCTGGAAATTATTTCTGTCCTCAGCTGTGAGCTCCCAGCTAGCACATAATGCTCTGAGAACCATCCCAGCTAGCACATAATGCTCTGAGAACCATCCCAGCTAGCACATAATGCTCTGAGAACCATCCCAGTTAGCACATAATGCTCTGAGAACCATCCCAGCTAGCACATAATGCTCTGAGAACCATCCCAGCTAGCACATAATGCTCTGAGAACCATCCCAGCTAGCACATAATGCTCTGAGAACCATCCCAGCTAGCACATAATGCTATGAGAACCATCCCAGCTAGCACATAATGCTCTGAGAACCATCCCAGCTAGCACATAATGCTCTGAGAACCATCCTAGCTAGCACATAATGCTATGAGAACCATCCCAGCTAGCACATAATGCTCTGAGAACCATCCCAGCTAGCACATAATGCTCTGAGAACCATCCCAGCTAGCACATAATGCTATGAGAACCATCCCAGCTAGCACATAATGCTCTGAGAACCATCCCAGCTAGCACATAATGCTATGAGAACCATCCCAGCTAGCACATAATGCTCTGAGAACCATATGTTTCTTAGAGCTTTATGAGAGCGTGGTTAACCTATGGTTAGTTTGCATACAACCTTCCCACAACTTTCTGGGAATGGAGCAGGACAGTTGCTTGGCGTTGGAACATTCTCAGCACATTTACGGAAGTTGACAAAAAAACTTTATTTTAATGAAACTTTATTTCATTACCTTAACAGAACATTTGCTAAAAGTTCAAATGTGGTTACATTTCATTTCAATTTTGTAATGTTCTAGGAACGTTCGTCAGCTGGTTAGGAAACTAGTTTCCTCATGGTTCTATTTAAAGTAATGTTCTCAAATTGTTCTGAGAATGTTAAAAACTTTAGTAACGTTAAGAGAATGTTCTAAGAATGTTATTTAAAAACATATTCATTCCATTCTCAGCATCAACATAACTCGCTCTATCCTTTATCTTGTTGCGTTTGTTCACGTGTTGGCCTCTTAATGAGTGCTTGATTCCTTTGAAATGGGGTCTGTTTGAAGAGACTAAAATGAACAGCTTTGTATGCGCAAAAAACATGTCATGCTAGCTTCATCCTGGTGATGAATTGGACTAATTCCATCGATCGAGAGCAAAATATTATATGTTCAATTCTCACTGATGCCTTGTCACAAACAAAAATAAATATGTTTACATGATTAATGCCTGAGGAAATTAATTTCCATTCGTCCTATCTGTATTTTGAGTTTAAAAAAAATTAAAACAAAATAAGCTGACAGTGTTATTAAAAGTCTTAATGAAACATTCAGTGAAAGTTTTAAGTGATTCCAAAACCTATAATTTCTGTTCTCAGAGCGTTAATTAAACCTCCCAAGAAACTTTAAAGAAACCAGAGTAAAATGTTCTCAGAACCTCCCTGCAACCTAAAAATAAACGTTCCCAGAACAGGCGAAATGTTCACTTCAGTTTTACAAGTCAGGAAACATATAGCTTTGGCCCACAACCTATATGGAACCAAAAACATACGTTCCCACAACTTCCATGGAACCAAATAAACTAGCTGGGCTGTGTGTCTGCCACTGATCTACCTCTGGCCTGGCTGGCTCTGGCCCCTCCCACCAGTAAACCCTGTCACCCCCCCCACCCCTCCCTGAGGCAACCTTCACCCTGAGATGTCTGGGTCATGGTGCAGCACAGCCTCCCTGTCACCTGACCTGCCTAATAGCCTACAAACTCCTGGCTGTAAACACTCTGATAAGGAGCTGCAGCTTTTCACTTTCACTCAGACCAAAGAAAGAGGGAGGGCGGGAGCGAGGAGGCTAGTTCTGAGAGAGGGAAAGGAAAGGAAGGAGGGGGAGAGAGAGGGAGAGCAGAGAGGCAACCAGTCAGCATTTGTTCTTAAAGGCACAGACCCCCCTTTCAGTTCCAAGGATATGTTGTGCTCTGATTCCTTCATCAGAGCTCTCTCTCCACCTCCTCCCTCCCTCCCTCCCTGATCTCATCTCTGGGTTGGACAGGGAGAGCAGTGTTAGCAGTGTTAAGCCATCAAACAGCAACACCAGCTGGGCTGTGTTGGTCTCTGCTCATTTGCTGGCCTGTGTTTTGGTATCTTTACTAATTGAGCAGAGTGCAGTACTCCCGCATGCATTGGATCCCCAAGGATGATGCTGGGTTAAAGCTTGTTGTTTTCTGCCTCTATGTTAATCAGAGTTTAATTTGCAGCAATAATGTGTTTACACAACTCCCCTGTTTGGCTTATTACTCATATTTGTGGTAATAGTTTTTATTGCAGAATAATAAATGATGACCCAATGTAACTGTGCCAACTCTTTTAACAGGTTCTACTTGTCTTCTGTCATTCTGAAATTTTCTTGTGTTTGAAGACTTTTTATTAAACTCAATATAGCATAAAAATTGTCACAATAGATGGTACGGTGGTTTGACCAATTTCACAAAACACTCTTGTGAGGAGACAGTGCCAAGTTCTAAGTGAGCACTTACTGAGAATCTGAGCTCAGCCTCTCTGCCTCGAGCTGCCCGTGAACCCCTCCCATCTCCGGACTCCTCCATCTGCTGCCACGGCACTGCACAAAAAACACATTGTGTGTGTGCACTGTAACATTATGCTGTTATGTCACACACACTAAACTACCACACTGTACAGTTGTCTCTGTGACCGTTGAGCAGCATACCGTAAATCTGCACCCTGCACTGTGGCGGCCGCTTCCTGCTGCAGAGGCTCAGACTCAGAGAGATCCCGCTCTCTCAGGCTCAGTCACAGACACGCATGTTCAGTCAACACAGCCACAGAGGAATGTGCTCTGCGGCTCTGGCAACTGACATTTAGAAGGGATGGGAGGAGGAGTGGGCCTCCAAAGGGTCAAGTTCAGCAGTGTTGTTCTCCTCTGACGGGGGGGAGGTGTTCTGCTCTCATACCTGGAGTTATTTAACAGCCAATGAAACAGATTGTCATAGACACTTGAGCTAATTATATCACCTTGGACAGCTACAAATGTTACTGTCAGCATCCAGCCTTCCCCCTCTGGTTATTATCAAAGATCACTGCCAGTAGTTTGAAGGTGCAATAGTATGACTGATATGGAAAGAAAATGAAGTATAAATGGCCTTTACATTTAATTGAAGCAACGTCAATGTTGGCTTGAACCCGGCTACGTTCATTGGTAGGCTACGTGGTTCAGCATAGGAATGAATCAATTGGGAAGTGGTGTTAATGACCAATATTCAAACACGTATGTTTAAAGTTAAATAAGTCATTAGTCTACATGGTCAAATATGAGTTTGCCTTTTGTTTACTGTAAATGTAGTTATGGATACTCTCTGTCTACCACCTGGGGTCCTTAGGGCTCCCACTCCCAGTGGACAGAAATAACACCTGGGTGAGAATGATCCTGGCAGGAGTCTTTCATTCTGCTTGTAAATGGGACTGACCCCCCCGGCTCCATATGTCAATATGGAATGACGTAGAGCGGGGAGTTTGTGGCTGTGATTCCACTGTGGTCACCTTCACAACCCTATCCTTCCCTATTACCACCGTGGCTTACACACACACACACACACACACACACACACACACACACACACACACATTCATAATACATTTGAGTCATTTAGCAGAGTATCTTATCCAGAGCCACTAACAGTATCGAGTGTATACAGCCAGCGCCATGTTCTACCAGCTGAGCCACACGACAGACACCCACACACGCGCACACAGACACAGAGAGAGAAGGAGAGGGAGGTCACGGGGGAAAGTCATTGCAGCTCTATGGTAATCAATCTAGTGGATCGATGAGCTGGGAGTGTGCTGGCAGAATGCATGCATTGTGCTGAGTCTGGGCTCTATATTGGAAAGGCTCTCTGTATTGGAGCGGCTCTCTGCATTGTAGTTGCTCTCTGCATTGGAGCGGCTCTCTGCATTGGAGAGGCTCTCTGTATTGGAGCGGCTCTCTGCATTGGAGCGGCTCTCTGCATTGGAGAGGTGTCAGTGGACATGTGAGAGATCTCAGATAGGCAAACTGTCTGAGGCGTAAGGATACTAATGTGTCTGATTACTAGTAGCACCATGCAACACTGGCTCAATTAGAGATATGCTGTTGTTGTTACTCATTGGCTTTCTAAAGAGATCTTTGTGTTTGCAGTATCATTTTAGCACAGCAAGGGGTCTTAGGTATACATCAATATCTGTTAATTTGGACTCAAATCATGATCTTTAAATGAGGACTTGGATTTAGTAACACGTCCAAAAGAACACTTGTTTTCTTTGTCTAAAAAATACAAAATTTAATGCAGATACTGTTTTCAGATGCTTTTCAGGTTCTCAACTTTATACTTCAGAATTTAGGGCCAATGGTTATTGAACCATTTAAGGTAGTAGGCCTAGTGATGACTGGTGATCAATTTCATTTGAACTTAGGCCTAGAACTTAACTTAGGTGTATATATAGACCATAGAGTGTATATCTACCTACCAGATAGGAGGATTATATTTGACATTTTCAAGCAGAGTGCTTTGATGCTTTCTGATTCCCTGTCTCTGTGTTATAACAGTGCTTTCTGATTCCCTGTCTCTGTGTTATAACAGTGCTTTCTGATTCCCTGTCTCTGTGTTATAACAGTGCTTTCTGATTCCCTGTCTCTGTGTTATAACAGTGCTTTCTGATTCCCTGTCTCTGTGTTATAACAGTGCTTTCTGATTCCCTGTCTCTGTGTTATAACAGGGCTTTCTGATTCCCTGTCTCTGTGCTATAACATTGCTTTCTGATTCCCTGTCTCTGTGTTATAACAGTGCTTTCTGATTCCCTGTCTCTGTGCTATAACAGTGCTTTCTGATTCTCTGTCTCTGTGTTATAACAGTGCTTTCTGATTCCCTGTCTCTGTGCTATAACAGTGCTTTCTGATTCCCTGTCTCTGTGTTATAACAGGGCTTTCTGATTCCCTGTCTCTGTGTTATAACAGTGCTTTCTGATTCCCTGTCTCTGTGTTATAACAGTGCTTTCTGATTCCCTGTCTCTGTGTTATAACAGTGCTTTCTGATTCCCTGTCTGTGTGCTATTTAACACCCCCACCAAACCATTATGAGACCAAATCCTCTCTGTGCTGCTGAAACCCCACTCATAACGTTACTCATAACATTACAGCTAACAAACAGCTCACCATCCCTGATGCCTGGCAGTCAGGCAGGCAGCCACATTTTCTCTAGTCTAGGTGGTACAGACCAGTGTTTCCCAAACTCGGTCCTAGGGCCCCCCTGGGTGAACATTTTGGGTTTTGTCCTAGCACTACACAGCTTGATGATGAGTTGGATATTTGAATCAGCGGTGTCGTGCTAGGACCAAGACAGAGTCTGGGAAACCCTGGTATAGACTGCTGGTGCTAACACCCTCCCATTGCTGTTTTTCAGCTCCAGACCAGCTGCAGACTCATATGCTCCCTAATTGCTGGGAAGGGTGGGACGTAAGTGACCTAACATTAGGCTCCCTCCCTCCCTTCCTGGTCTATCCCAGGCCCTGTGGTCTGGTCAGACAGAGCAGAGCAGAGCAGGGCTCCCCACCACAGCTAATTGGAGCTGAGGAGAAGTGGATTTGAGTAGTGATCCTGTGTGGAGGCGATGAGGCCATCAGTCTCTCTGGGAATCGGAGGTTACCTCTCCTCCAGGTCCCTCTATTCAGGCCAAACAACGACTGGGAATCTCTTTCCCAACTCCCAGCTATTCACAAAAGAGAAAGAGAGGATGGAGGGAAGGAGAGGGAGGACAGGGGAGTTTGGCAGACATATATAGAGAGAGTGAGGAGGTCTCACAGTCTCAATATATCTTTTTTTTAATCAGAATCTATGTGCAGCTGTTGTCATACAGAAAGACAGCTCATTGAGTTGCCTTGTCCCGACACTGCCAGACTGTTATTTGGGGGAGGGCGTCAGGCGTCACTCGTCAGAATCCTCTCCACAGAGCCGTGTTACGTTACGCCTGTGTATCAGAGGAAAATACGCCTCAAGTCCTGGAGCTGTTGTTTATACTCTCATTCCAGTCACTCAGTAAACCACCTGATTCCATGAATCATGGTTCGAAAGAAGCTAATTCAGCTGGCCGCCCTGCTTCTCCCACTGTTGATGTTTCTAATGAAATCTCTTGAAAACCTCCAGGACCTTACTGTAGCCGCAGAGCAGCTGGCCAATCCAACAGCCTCCCCAAACCCGAGTGCCATGGCCCAGTACTGGAGCAGGGGAGATGTTTATTTTCATTAGTCCTGGGTCCTAAAGGTTTACATTAATATAAAGCACTTCTCATTCTCAGCCAGTGTTATTTACAGTATATGTACATCATAGAGTTTGTCTAATGGGAACGTACACTAAGAACTTTTCCCCATCTTGAGTAAATACAGTTAGATCATTATCATATTAGTGACAATTTGACACACAACAGTCACATTGTTTCCAACTTTGCACAGTACATTCATTCAGTAGAGGGACTGTAACCTTGTGAAGCATCCGGTTTTCAGCTGCCCTCTGTCATTTATGGTATTACACTGTATGTGTACAGTAAACAAACATTCAGAGTGAAACTTCCCACAGACGCACTTATGGGTTTATGACGCAGGACTCCCTAACCCAGTGAGGTTTCTGTTTTACAGAGCATAACTTGAGTTGCTTTCATGTGGTTGGGGAAATGAGACATGAGAAGTCACTTCTCAGAGGTTGATGACCTATCTGCATCCATACGTTGTTGTAGATGATGAGACATACCTTTATCTTGTCTTTCTATGGTCAGAATGCAATTTTTTTGTCCCAATTGTCTCATAACTTATTCCAAGCCATTTATTTTTGTACCTTTATTTAACTAGGCTTGTCAGTTAAGAACAAATTCATATTTACAATGACAGCCTAGGAACAGTGGGTTTAACTGCCTCGTTCAGGGGCAGAACGACAGATTTTTACCTTGTCAGCTCGGGGATTCGATCTGCAAACCTTTCGGTTACTGGCCCAACGCTCTAACCACTAGGCTACCTGCCACCCCCTCTCTAACCACTAGGCTACCTGCCCCCCCCCCCCCCCCTAACCACTAGGCTACCTGCCAACCCCTCTCTAACCACTAGGCTACCTGCCACCCCCTCTCTAACCACTAGGCTACCTGCCACCCCCTCTCTAACCACTAGGCTACCTGCCACCCCCTCTCTAACCACTAGGCGACCTGCCACCCCCTCTCTAACCACTAGGCTACCTGCCACCCCCTCTCTAACCACTAGGCTACCTGCCACCCCCCACTAGGCTACCTGCCACCCCCTCTCTAACCACTAGGCTACCTGCCCCTCCCTCTAACCACTAGGTGACCTGCCGCCCCCCCCCCCCCTCTCTTACCACTAGGCTACCTGCCCCCCCCCCCCCCCCCCCTCTAACCACTAGGCGACCTGCCCCCCCCCCCCCCCCTCTCTAACTACTAGGCGACCTGCCACCCCCTCTCTAACCACTAGGCTACCTGCCCCCCCCCCCCCTCTCTAACTACTAGGCGACCTGCCACCCCCTCTCTAACCACTAGGCTACCTGCCACCCCCTCTCTAACCACTAGGCTACCTGCCACCCCCCCCTAGGCTACCTGCCACCCCCTCTCTAACCACTAGGCTACCTGCCACCCCCCCCCTAGGCTAACTGCCACCCCCTCTCTAACCACTAGGCTACCTGCCACCCCCCCCCACTAGGCTACCTGCCACCCCCTCTCTAACCACTAGGCTACCTGCCCCCCCCCCCTCTAACCACTAGGCTACCTGCCAACCCCTCTCTAACCACTAGGCTACCTGCCACCCCCTCTCTAACCACTAGGCTACCTGCCACCCCCTCTCTAACCACTAGGCTACCTGCCACCCCCTCTCTAACCACTAGGCTACCTGCCCCCCCCCCCCCCCCCCCTCTCTAACCACTAGGCTACCTGCCCCCCCCCCCCTCTCTAACCACTAGGCTACCTGCCCCCCCCCCCCCCCCTCTAACCACTAGGCGACCTGCCCCCCCCCCCCCCCCTCTCTAACTACTAGGCGACCTGCCACCCCCTCTATAACCACTAGGCTACCTGCCACCCCCCCCTAGGCTACCTGCCACCCCCTCTCTAACCACTAGGCTACCTGCCACCCCCCCCTAGGCTACCTGCCACCCCCTCTCTAACCACTAGGCTACCTGCCCCCCCCCCCCCCCTCTAACCACTAGGCTACCTGCCCCCCCCCCCCCCCCCCCCCCCCTCTCTAACTACTAGGTGACCTGCCGCCCCCCCCCCCCCCCCCCTCTCTTACCACTAGGCTACCTGCCACCCCCCCCCCCCCCTCCCTCTAACCACTAGGTGACCTGCCGCCCCCCCCCCCCCCTCTCTTACCACTAGGCTACCTGCCCCCCCCCCTCTAACCACTAGGCTACCTGCCCCCCCCCCCCTAACCACTAGGCTACCTGCCACCCCCTCTCTAACCACTAGGCTACCTGCCACCCCCTCTCTAACCACTAGGCGACCTGCCACCCCCTCTCTAACCACTAGGCTACCTGCCACCCCCTCTCTAACCACTAGGCTACCTGCCACCCCCCACTAGGCTACCTGCCACCCCCCCCCCACCTCCCTCTAACCACTAGGTGACCTGCCGCCCCCCCCCCCCCCCCTCTCTTACCACTAGGCTACCTGCCCCCCCCCCCTCTAACCACTAGGCGAACTGCCCCCCCCCCCCCTCTCTAACTACTAGGCGACCTGCCACCCCCTCTCTAACCACTAGGCTACCTGCCCCCCCCCCTCTCTAACTACTAGGCGACCTGCCGCCCCCCCCCCCCCCCTCTCTTACCACTAGGCTACCTGCCCCCCCCCCCCCTCTTACCACTAGGCTACCTGCCCCCCCCCCCCCCCTCTAACCACTAGGCGACCTGCCCCCCCTCTAAGTACTAGGCGACCTGCCACCCCCTCTCTAACCACTAGGCTACCTGCCACCCCCCCCTAGGCTACCTGCCACCCCCTCTCTAACCACTAGGCTACCTGCCACCCCCCCCCTAGGCTACCTGCCACCCCCTCTCTAACCACTAGGCTACCTGCCACCCCCCCCCCTAACCACTAGGTGACCTGCCGCCCCCCCCCCCCCCCTCTAACCACTAGGCTACCTGCCCCCCCCCCCCCCCCTCTCTAACTACTAGGTGACCTGCCGCCCCCCCCCCCCTCTCTTACCACTAGGCTACCTGCCACCCCCCCCCCCCTCCCTCTAACCACTAGGTGACCTGCCGCCCCCCCCCCCCCCTCTCTTACCACTAGGCTACCTGCCCCCCCCCCCCCCCCCCCCTCTAACCACTAGGCGACCTGCCCCCCCCCCCCCCCCCCCCCCCCTAACTACTAGGCGACCTGCCACCCCCTCTCTAACCACTAGGCTACCTGCCACCCCCTCTCTAACCACTAGGCTACCTGCCACCCCCTCTCTAACCACTAGGCTACCTGCCACCCCCCACTAGGCTACCTGCCACCCCCTCTCTAACCACTAGGCTACCTGCCACCCCCTCTCTAACCACTAGGCGACCTGCCACCCCGTCTCTAACCACTAGGCTACCTGCCACCCCCTCTCTAACCACTAGGCTACCTGCCACCCCCCACTAGGCTACCTGCCACCCCCCCCCACCTCCCTCTAACCACTAGGTGACCTGCCGCCCCCCCCCCCCCCCCCCCTCTCTTACCACTAGGCTACCTGCCCCCCCCCCCTCTAACCACTAGGCGACCTGCCCCCCCCCCCCCCCCTCTCTAACTACTAGGCGACCTGCCACCCCCTCTCTAACCACTAGGCTACCTGCCCCCCCCCCTCTCTAACTACTAGGCGACCTGCCACCCCCTCTCTAACCACTAGGCTACCTGCCACCCCCCCCTAGGCTACCTGCCACCCCCTCTCTAACCACTAGGCTACCTGCCGCCCCGTCATGCAGCGATGTCACTAGAGAAATAATGCAATCTCAGCCACAATTAGTTTGTAACAGTCTATATCTACAACAATACAGTATATCAAAGCAAAAAAAAGAAGTCATTTCATGAAGCTATTGGCTGTGAATGGTCCAGGCTCTTTGTTTCAGCTTTGCTAGACTGTGTCCCCGACAGATTAGAAGAAGCTGAGAAGAAGCTCACGTTGGAGGCTAACATAAACTCATCTTGGTCCTCTCCTCCCTCGTAGCCTCTGTGAAGCCTGTTGTAGGTGATGGCTAGAAGCAGGCCTCCAGCCTCCAGGCCTCAGAGTGTCGGTAGCGTTGGAGCTGATCAAAGCACTGAAGGATAGAAGTGACAGATGAAAGGCAGACATGGAGTGCTGCTGCTCCTCTCAGACGGAGAGAGTTTCCAGAGAAAGACTTGGCAGGTTCTCCCACTCACTGAGACCTAGCCTACATTCTGGCCTCCTTTCAGTGTTCGGGGAGAAGGTGCTCACACACACACACACATAAACACACACACACTCACACACACACACTCACACTCAGGGGAATCACAGATGAAAGCACATGTTCTGGATACCCACACTTCACCAGGACTGACCCCATATCTATCCAAGGAGAAGAACAGGAAACACGTCTATTAGATAGCCCATCAGAAAGCATGGTAGTTGAATGGCAGAAAGAACAGTTAGCTCCAATACAGCTCCAACACAGATTCCAATACAGATTGAAAGCATAAGCATAAGCTTATTCCAAGCCATTTATTTTTGTACCTTTATTTAACTAGGCTTGTCAGTTAAGAACAAATTCATATTTACAATGACAGCCTAGGAACAGTGGGTTTAACTGCCTCGTTCAGGGGCAGAACGACAGATTTTTACCTTGTCAGCTCGGGGATTCGATCTGCAAACCTTTCGGTTACTGGCCCAACGCTCTAACCACTAGGCTACCTGCCACCCCCTCTCTAACCACTAGGCTACCTGCCCCCCCCCCCCCCCTAACCACTAGGCTACCTGCCAACCCCTCTCTAACCACTAGGCTACCTGCCACCCCCTCTCTAACCACTAGGCTACCTGCCACCCCCTCTCTAACCACTAGGCTACCTGCCACCCCCTCTCTAACCACTAGGCGACCTGCCACCCCCTCTCTAACCACTAGGCTACCTGCCACCCCCTCTCTAACCACTAGGCTACCTGCCACCCCCCACTAGGCTACCTGCCACCCCCTCTCTAACCACTAGGCTACCTGCCCCTCCCTCTAACCACTAGGTGACCTGCCGCCCCCCCCCCCCCTCTCTTACCACTAGGCTACCTGCCCCCCCCCCCCCCCCCCCTCTAACCACTAGGCGACCTGCCCCCCCCCCCCCCCCTCTCTAACTACTAGGCGACCTGCCACCCCCTCTCTAACCACTAGGCTACCTGCCCCCCCCCCCCCTCTCTAACTACTAGGCGACCTGCCACCCCCTCTCTAACCACTAGGCTACCTGCCACCCCCTCTCTAACCACTAGGCTACCTGCCACCCCCCCCTAGGCTACCTGCCACCCCCTCTCTAACCACTAGGCTACCTGCCACCCCCCCCCTAGGCTAACTGCCACCCCCTCTCTAACCACTAGGCTACCTGCCACCCCCCCCCACTAGGCTACCTGCCACCCCCTCTCTAACCACTAGGCTACCTGCCCCCCCCCCCTCTAACCACTAGGCTACCTGCCAACCCCTCTCTAACCACTAGGCTACCTGCCACCCCCTCTCTAACCACTAGGCTACCTGCCACCCCCTCTCTAACCACTAGGCTACCTGCCACCCCCTCTCTAACCACTAGGCTACCTGCCCCCCCCCCCCCCCCCCTCTCTAACCACTAGGCTACCTGCCCCCCCCCCCTCTCTAACCACTAGGCTACCTGCCCCCCCCCCCCCCCCCTCTAACCACTAGGCGACCTGCCCCCCCCCCCCCCCCCTCTCTAACTACTAGGCGACCTGCCACCCCCTCTATAACCACTAGGCTACCTGCCACCCCCCCCTAGGCTACCTGCCACCCCCTCTCTAACCACTAGGCTACCTGCCACCCCCCCCTAGGCTACCTGCCACCCCCTCTCTAACCACTAGGCTACCTGCCCCCCCCCCCCCCCCTCTAACCACTAGGCTACCTGCCCCCCCCCCCCCCCCCCCCCCTCTCTAACTACTAGGTGACCTGCCGCCCCCCCCCCCCCCCCCCTCTCTTACCACTAGGCTACCTGCCACCCCCCCCCCCCCTCCCTCTAACCACTAGGTGACCTGCCGCCCCCCCCCCCCCTCTCTTACCACTAGGCTACCTGCCCCCCCCCCCCCCCCCCTCTAACCACTAGGCGACCTGCCCCCCCCCCCCCCCCCTCTCTAACTACTAGGCGACCTGCCACCCCCTCTCTAACCACTAGGCTACCTGCCCCCCCCCCCCCTCTCTAACTACTAGGCGACCTGCCACCCCCTCTCTAACCACTAGGCTACCTGCCACCCCCTCTCTAACCACTAGGCTACCTGCCACCCCCCCCTAGGCTACCTGCCACCCCCTCTCTAACCACTAGGCTACCTGCCACCCCCCCCCTAGGCTAACTGCCACCCCCTCTCTAACCACTAGGCTACCTGCCACCCCCCCCCACTAGGCTACCTGCCACCCCCTCTCTAACCACTAGGCTACCTGCCCCCCCCCCCTCTAACCACTAGGCTACCTGCCAACCCCTCTCTAACCACTAGGCTACCTGCCACCCCCTCTCTAACCACTAGGCTACCTGCCACCCCCTCTCTAACCACTAGGCTACCTGCCACCCCCTCTCTAACCACTAGGCTACCTGCCCCCCCCCCCCTCTCTAACCACTAGGCTACCTGCCCCCCCCCCCCTCTCTAACCACTAGGCTACCTGCCCCCCCCCCCCCCCCCCTCTAACCACTAGGCGACCTGCCCCCCCCCCCCCCCCCCTCTCTAACTACTAGGCGACCTGCCACCCCCTCTATAACCACTAGGCTACCTGCCACCCCCCCCTAGGCTACCTGCCACCCCCTCTCTAACCACTAGGCTACCTGCCACCCCCCCCTAGGCTACCTGCCACCCCCTCTCTAACCACTAGGCTACCTGCCCCCCCCCCCCCCCTCTAACCACTAGGCTACCTGCCCCCCCCCCCCCCCCCCCTCTCTAACTACTAGGTGACCTGCCGCCCCCCCCCCCCCCCCCTCTCTTACCACTAGGCTACCTGCCACCCCCCCCCCCCTCCCTCTAACCACTAGGTGACCTGCCGCCCCCCCCCCCCCTCTCTTACCACTAGGCTACCTGCCCCCCCCCCTCTAACCACTAGGCTACCTGCCCCCCCCCCCCTAACCACTAGGCTACCTGCCACCCCCTCTCTAACCACTAGGCTACCTGCCACCCCCTCTCTAACCACTAGGCGACCTGCCACCCCCTCTCTAACCACTAGGCTACCTGCCACCCCCTCTCTAACCACTAGGCTACCTGCCACCCCCCACTAGGCTACCTGCCACCCCCCCCCCACCTCCCTCTAACCACTAGGTGACCTGCCGCCCCCCCCCCCCCCCCCTCTCTTACCACTAGGCTACCTGCCCCCCCCCCCTCTAACCACTAGGCGAACTGCCCCCCCCCCCCCTCTCTAACTACTAGGCGACCTGCCACCCCCTCTCTAACCACTAGGCTACCTGCCCCCCCCCCTCTCTAACTACTAGGCGACCTGCCGCCCCCCCCCCCCCCCCTCTCTTACCACTAGGCTACCTGCCCCCCCCCCCCCTCTTACCACTAGGCTACCTGCCCCCCCCCCCCCCCCTCTAACCACTAGGCGACCTGCCCCCCCTCTAAGTACTAGGCGACCTGCCACCCCCTCTCTAACCACTAGGCTACCTGCCACCCCCCCCTAGGCTACCTGCCACCCCCTCTCTAACCACTAGGCTACCTGCCACCCCCCCCTAGGCTACCTGCCACCCCCTCTCTAACCACTAGGCTACCTGCCACCCCCCCCCCTAACCACTAGGTGACCTGCCGCCCCCCCCCCCCCCCCTCTAACCACTAGGCTACCTGCCCCCCCCCCTCTCTAACTACTAGGCGACCTGCCACCCCCTCTCTAACCACTAGGCTACCTGCCACCCCCCCCTAGGCTACCTGCCACCCCCTCTCTAACCACTAGGCTACCTGCCGCCCCGTCATGCAGCGATGTCACTAGAGAAATAATGCAATCTCAGCCACAATTAGTTTGTAACAGTCTATATCTACAACAATACAGTATATCAAAGCAAAAAAAAGAAGTCATTTCATGAAGCTATTGGCTGTGAATGGTCCAGGCTCTTTGTTTCAGCTTTGCTAGACTGTGTCCCCGACAGATTAGAAGAAGCTGAGAAGAAGCTCACGTTGGAGGCTAACATAAACTCATCTTGGTCCTCTCCTCCCTCGTAGCCTCTGTGAAGCCTGTTGTAGGTGATGGCTAGAAGCAGGCCTCCAGCCTCCAGGCCTCAGAGTGTCGGTAGCGTTGGAGCTGATCAAAGCACTGAAGGATAGAAGTGACAGATGAAAGGCAGACATGGAGTGCTGCTGCTCCTCTCAGACGGAGAGAGTTTCCAGAGAAAGACTTGGCAGGTTCTCCCACTCACTGAGACCTAGCCTACATTCTGGCCTCCTTTCAGTGTTCGGGGAGAAGGTGCTCACACACACACACACATAAACACACACACACTCACACACACACACTCACACTCAGGGGAATCACAGATGAAAGCACATGTTCTGGATACCCACACTTCACCAGGACTGACCCCATATCTATCCAAGGAGAAGAACAGGAAACACGTCTATTAGATAGCCCATCAGAAAGCATGGTAGTTGAATGGCAGAAAGAACAGTTAGCTCCAATACAGCTCCAACACAGATTCCAATACAGATTGAAAGCATAAACAGTTTGTACCACAACACCCACCCACCCCCCTCTATACACCACTCCACCCACAGTGCATTTGCATTCCCTTTGAAAACAGAGCTGTTGTTTGACACGGGTGCGTTATAAAAACAAAGTAGAATAAATTGATTGCTGTATAGTTCAGTGAGTTCAAAATAAAGCCTCAGTGCTTTCTCTATTGTTTTTGTAGGTGGGGAAGTTCAGTACGCTTGTCAGCCGAGGATCGTGAATAATGTTCTGAGGAATGTAAGAAACGTTCCTTCTCCTAGACATGTGATAGTTTGACTTTCTGGGAGTGTGGCGAAGTCTTCAGTACATCACCTAATGGTCTAGATTTGGATGGATATGATATGTTTATTAAGGCAAGCTATTTACTCTCCAACATGTCTAATGAGTACACTCTAAATTCCTGGAAAAGTCCTACATAGAACCAATGAATGTACGTCTGTAAATGAGTCTGTAAATGCCCATATTTCTTCATTTGGTGGGAGAATCCTACGAGACCCTGTGTCTCGGCCTAGTTTCTCGTTGGCCTCATCATCGCCTCATCATCTCCCTTGATCTAATCTTTTCTGCTCTCAAAGGAAGCAATTAAGACCCTTCCTTTAATCCCTGCAGTTAAACAGGGAGATTGCAGACTACTTTGACAGCCAAATGAACCAGAAGTGGTTGCTTTGCAGAGGGACTGTTGTTGGAAATAGCAGGATTGGAATTTAGTGGAGGTTAAAAGGCTGAACTACTGTAAAGTGAGGAGTTACTATTTAGATCAGTATTTGAACTGAAACTGAACACAAACTGAATCTTTTAGTAACATTGCGCTGAGAATGCGTCTGCGACTCTTCAGTGTAGTGAATGTTTTAGTTTATGAAGATGTTTTGGAGCTCTGAAAGTTCAACTCAAATATGCCCCCATTAGGCTTGGTATGGTCATCTTGACAGTCAAGTGTGTCAAGTCAAGTTCGACAATAACAATTGCAGTTTCTCTCCAGTCCAAATGTACACTGTGAGTTGTAATTTACAGTCTGTGAATGAGGTGTGTTTTTTTATTTCTCTCCAACCATCATGACCTTTGAATATATGTTCCCTATGGACTAAATAGGCACTGACAATTTCATGTGGGATTGTAATAGCTAGGCTCACAGCTGGCAGCAATAATTCCTCCTCCTCCTCTTTCTATCTCGCTTTTCGCCCTCTATCCATCTGTTTCCAGTTCTCAATCTCTCCCTCTTGCCTACAGTGTGTGTGTGTGTGTGACTTCATATGTAGGGGTGAGCCAAACCCGCTGATGTTACACATGAGCCATATGACAAAACAGACAACATGTGGTACAGTCAGAGTGATGGGTTCAGTCCCTTTATGGAAGTTGTTCACTAAAACCAACAAAGAGAAACATGGCTGTTAATCTCACGCATTTCTGAACTGACATTTGGGTATGATCTATTGGGCCTTATCTGACTGTAACATCAAAAATACTAAACTTGTCAGCTCACCCCTAAACAATGTGAAACAGTTGCGCAATACCGTGTTGCGTTTTACACAATTTACAAACCCAGCATTGCACACCCATACTAGAAGTAGAAGTTAGTTACCCATTAATCTTGTATTTAACTACATGTATCTTCAATTGTCATGCACATCCTTCCTTAACTCTAATGTGATCTGATCTGGTTTTCTTCCATAAACTGAGAAAAGGGAGAGGGACAGAGAGTCAAATTCTTTAGCTTCAGCCTGGTTTATCATGTCCATATCTATTAATTGCCTTTTTCTGTCGGCTTAATTCACTGTCTACATCTGTAGAATGTTGTTTTGTGCATAAGAGCTCTCATATGAGCCACAGCAGGCTTGGGCCTGAGTTAACCTCAGTTGATATCATGGTATAGCTCAAGATGGGGCAAAGTACTTCAATCCGGCCCACGAGATAAAAAAGAAAAAAAAAGACCCCCCCCCCCCCCCCAATTTTGCCCTCTATCCATCTGTCCCATAGCTGAAACTCCCATACAGACTCAGGAGAGGTGAAGGTCGAGAGCAACCCAGCCAAGACGCACTGCTTCTTGACACAATACCTCCTTAACCCGGAAGCCAGCTACACCAATGTGTCAGAGGAAACACCATACAACTGTCGACCGTGTCAGCGTGCATGCGCCCAGCCCGCCACAGGAATCGCTAGAGTGCAAACTTCCACACTGGAACACACGGAATAGACTGAACACAATAAACACATGTAACACACTGAACACACGGAACAGACTGAACACACAGAACAGACTGAACACACTAAACACACTGAACACACTGAATAGACGGAACACACTAAATACACGTAACACTGAATAGACTGAACACACGAAACACACGTAACACACTGAATAGATTGAACACATTAAACACACTGAACAGACTGAACTCACTGAATAGACTGAACACACTGAACACACTGAATAGATTGAACACATTAAACACACGGAACAGACTGAACACACTGAATAGACTGAACACACTGAACACACTGAATAGATTGAACACATTAAACACACTGAACAGACTGAACACACTGAATAGACTGAACACACTGAACACACTGAATAGATTGAACACACTGAATAGACTGAACACACTGAACACACTGAATAGATTGAACACATTAAACACACTGAACAGACTGAACACACTGAACAGACTGAACACACTGAATAGACTGAACACACTGAACACACTGAATAGATTGAACACATTAAACACACTGAACAGACTGAACTCACTGAACAGAGTGAATAGATTGAACACACTAAACACACTGAACACACTAAACACACGTAACACACTGAACACACTGAACACATGGGACAGACTGAACACACTGAACACACTAAACACACTGAACACACTGAACACACTAAACACACGTAACACACTGAACACACTGAACACACGGAACAGACTGAACACACTGAATAGACTGAACACACTGAACACACTGAATAGAGTGAACACATTAAACACACTGAACAGACTGAACTCACTGAACAGAGTGAATAGATTGAACACACTAAACACACTGAACACACTAAACACACGTAACACACTGAACACACTGAACACACGGAACAGACTGAACACACTGAATAGACTGAACACACTGAACACACTGAACAGACTGAACACACGGAACAGACTGAACACAATAAACAAACGTAACACTGAACACACGGAACAGACTGAACACACTGAATAGACTGAACACACTAAACACACTGAATAGAGTGAACACATTAAACACACTGAACAGACTGAACTCACTGAACAGAGTGAATAGATTGAACACACTAAACACACTGAACACACTAAACACACGTAACACACTGAACACACTGAACACATGGGACAGACTGAACACACTGAATAGACTGAACACACTGAACACACTGAACAGACTGAACACACGGAACAGACTGAACACACTGAATAGACTGAACACACTGAACAGACTGAACACACGGAACAGACTGAACACAATAAACACACGTAACACTGAACACACGGAACAGACTGAACACACTGAATAGACTGAACACACTAAACACACGTAACACACTGAATAGACCAAACAGACTGAACACACTGAATAGACTGAATAGACTGAACAGACTGAACACACTGAACAGACTGAACTCACTGAACAGAGTGAATAGATTGAACACACTAAACACACTGAACACACTAAACACACGTAACACACTGAACACACTGAACACACGGAACAGACTGAACACACTGAATAGACTGAACACACTGAACACACTGAACACACTGAACACACGGAACAGACTGAACACACTGAATAGACTGAACACACTGAACAGACTGAACACACGAAACAGACTGAACACAATAAACACACGTAACACTGAACACACAGAACAGACTGAACACACTGAATAGACTGAACACACTAAACACACGTAACACTGAACAGACTGAACACACTGAATAGACTGAACACACTAAACACACGTAACACACTGAATAGACCAAACAGACTGAACACACTGAATAGACTGAATAGACTGAACAGACTGAACACACTGAGCAGACTGACCACACTGAATAGACTGAACAAACTGAACACACTGAATAGACTGGATAGACTGAACAGACTGGACAGACTGAACACACTGAATAGACTGAACACACTGAATAGACTGAACACACTGAATAGACTGAACACACTGAATAGACTGAACATACTGAATAGACTGAACACACTGAACACACTGAATAGACTGAACACACTGAATAGACTGAATAGACTGAACACACTGAATAGACTGAATAGACTGAACACACTGAATAGACTGAACACACTGAATAGACTGAACACACTGAATAGACTGAATAGACTGAACACACTGAATAGACTGAATAGACTGAACACACTGAATAGACTGAATAGACTTAACACACTGAATAGACTGAATAGACTGAACACACTGAATAGACTGAACAGACTGAACACACTGAACAGACTGAATAGACTGAACAGACTGAATAGAGGGAGGCTGTCTGCGTTTCTATTCTACTCCCAAAGGACGACTATGTTAAAGTTGTGTTTCCTGTTTAACAGATTCCATTATTATTCTCCCTTCTGCATGTAAGCGTATGTCTCCCTGCAATGTTCTGTTATATTAATGGCTCGGTATTGTTTTAGTTTTACTTAAGCGGGGCGGAGATTAAACGCCAGGGAGTATTACAGTTCAGGGTTCTCTAGAGACCAGAATAGTACAGCTTTTGGGCATGCTTTTTGTCACAGACCCAATTTGTATGCGATGGTGTGTGTATGTGAATGCGCGCGTGTGTGCATGGGGAGGACAGGCGTGTGTTGTGTGTAGGGCTGTGGCGGTCATGAAATTTTGTCAGTGGGGTAACTGTCATGCAAGGAACTCCCGGTCTAATGGTAGTTGACCATTAATTAATATAAACACATTTAGCATCTCTGGGCTTTCACACATAGCCTACAAGCCACTGATGCAGACATTTGGAACATTAACATGTTAAAAATACTAATAAATACATTTAATAGACCCTACACCATCACAATAAATCTATTATTTATTTTAGGTATGTCTAAAGAAACATTATGATATGAAGAAATTGTAGCCTATTTCAGAATAACAAAATAGCATACTGTGAGTCGTCCTTATGTTAGGCCCTGATCTGGCTATGCCATATGGCTTTGGGCTACACTAGTTCATTTAGCAGACAAGATTTGCTTATAATATTATTTTTTTTAAACATTTTATTTCACCTTTATTAAACCAGGTAGGCAAGTTGAGAACAAGTTCTCATTTACAATTGCGACCTGGCCAAGATAAAGCAAAGCAGTTCGACACATACAACAACACAGAGTTACACATGGAGTAAAACAAACATACAGTCAATAATACAGTAGAAAAATAAGTCTATATACAATGTGAGCAAATGAGGTGAGATAAGGAAGGTAAAGGCAAAAAAAGGCCATGGTGGCGAAGCAAATACAATATAGTAAATAAAACACTGGAATGGTAGATTTGCAGTGGAAGAATGTGCAAAGTAGAGATAGAAATAATGGGGTGCAACGGAGCAAAATAAATAAATACAGTAGGGGAAGAGGTAGTTGTTTGGGCTAAATTATAGATGGGCTATGTACAGGTGCAGTAATCTGTGAGCTGCTCTGACAGCTGGTGCTTAAAGCTAGTTAGGGAGATAAGTGTTTCCAGTTTCAGAGATTTTTGTAGTTCGTTACAATCATTGGCAGGAGAGAACTGGAAGGAGAAGCGGCCAAAGGGGGAATTGGTTTTGGGGGTGACCAGAGAGATATACCTGCTGAAGCGCGTGCTACAGGTGGGTGCTGCTATGGTGACCAGCGAGCTGAGATAAGGGGGGACTTTACCTAGCAGGGTCTTGTAGATGACCTGGAGCCAGTGGGTTTGGCGATGAGTATGAAGAGAGGGCCAGCCAACGAGAGCGTACAGGTCGCAGTGGTGGGTAGTATATGGGGCTTTGGTGACAAAACGGATGGCACTGTGATAGAATGCATCCAATTTATTGAGTAGGGTATTGGAGGCTTTTTTGTAAATGACATCGCCGAAGTCGAGGATCGGAAGGATGGTCAGCTTTATGGGGGTATGTTTGGCATCATGAGTGAAGGATGCTTTGTTGCGAAATAGGAAGCCAATTCTAGATTTAACTTTGGATTGGAGATGTTTGATATGACACCTAGGTATTTGTAGGTATTTGTAGTTGTCCTCATATTCTAAGTCAGAACCGTCCAGAGTACTGATGTTGGACGGTCGGGCAGGTGCGGGCAGCGGTTGAAGAGCATGCATTTAGTTATACTTGTATTTAAGAGCAGTTAGAGGCCACGGAAGGAGAGCTGTATGGCATTGAAGCTCGTCTGGAGGGTTGTTAACACAGTGTCCAAAGAAGGGCCAGAAATATACAGAATGGTGTCGTCTGCGTAGAGGTGGATCAGAGACTCACCAGCAGCAAGAGTGACATCATTGATGTATACAGAGAAGAGGGTCGGCCCAAGAATTGAACCTTGTGTCACCCCCATAGAGACTGCCAGAGGCCCGGACAACAGGCCCTCCGATTTGACACACTGAACTCTATCAGAGAAGTAGTTGGTGAACCAGATGAGGCAATAATTTGAGAAACCAAGGCTAGAGTCTGCCGATGAGGATGTGGTGATTGACAGAGTCAAAAGCCTTGGCCAGGTCAATGAATACGGCTGCACAGTATTGTTTCTTATCGATGGCGGTTAAGATATCGTTTAGGACCTTGAGCGTGGCTGAGGTACACCCATGACCAGCTCTGAAACCAGATTGCATAGCGGAGAAGGTGCGGTGGGATTCGAAATAGTTGGTAATCTGTTTGTTGACTTAGCTTTCGAAGACCGTAGAAAGGCAGGGTAGGCTAGATATAGGTCTGTAGCAGTTTGGGTCAAGAGTGTGTCCCCCTTTGAAGAGGAGGATGACCGCAGCTGCTTTCCAATCTTTGGGGATCTCAGATGACACGAAAGAGAGGTTGAACAGGCTAGTAATAGAGGTTGCAACAATTTTGGGCGGGTAGTTTTAGAATGCAAGGGTCCAGATTGTCTAGCCCGGCTGATTTCTAATGGTCCAGATTGTCTAGCCCGGCTGATTTCTAATGGTCCAGATTGTCTAGCCCGGCTGATTTCTAATGGTCCAGATTGTCTAGCCCGGCTGATTTCTAATGGTCCAGATTGTCTAGCCCGGCTGATTTCTAATGGTCCAGATTGTCTAGCCCGGCTGATTTCTAATGGTCCAGATTGTCTAGCCCGGCTGATTTCTAATGGTCCAGATTGTCTAGCCCGGCTGATTTCTAATGGTCCAGATTGTCTAGCCCGGCTGATTTCTAATGGTCCAGATTGTCTAGCCCGGCTGATTTCTAATGGTCCAGATTGTCTAGCCCGGCTGATTTCTAATGGTCCAGATTGTCTAGCCCGGCTGATTTCTAATGGTCCAAATTGTCTAGCCCGGCTGATTTCTAATGGTCCAGATTTTGTCGCTCTTTCAGAACATCAGCTGACTGGATTTGGGAGAAGGAGAAATGGGGAAGGCATTGGCGAGTTGCTGTAAATCAAATTTGCTGCAAATAAAATGTGCTTCTTTTATTACTTTATAGTAAGAAGAATACAATTGAACATAGCCTAATTAAATAGAAAGATATTTTTTGCAAACGATTTCTAAGGGAGTGTGCACGTGTTGAGCGCAGTTTAACAAAGTGATCAATTGAAACAGGTCCTCCTTAATGCTTAATTTAGAGTTATTTATTCAACTTTAGTTGTGATACAAACCTTAGGCTATACGTTTTGATTTCTAAAACATTCTAAGGCTGCATGATGCAAATCTAATGATGGTTTGAAAAAACGGCAATTAAAGAAGTGTTTCCCAAATTCAGTCATGGGGACTCCAAGGGGTGCACGTTTAGTTTTTTTGCCCTAGCACTACACAGTTGATTCAAATAATAAACTAATCATCATGCTTTGATTACTTGCATCAGCTGTGTAATGCTAGGGCAAAAACAAAAATGTGCACCCCTTGGGGTCCCCAGGACCGAGTTTGGGAAACGCTACATGAAAGGCATGCGCTCTGCTCTGTTTCTTGTGCAGGCTGCACACACTTCATCAGTCTCTCATTCACAATTTGAAAAGCACTTGATAATGTTCTCACCCATAAGACTATACTGAATTTAATCTGAATTTTAATTTATGCCTATTAATATATGTGTGGAATTATTTTTTATTTAGAATGGCTCACCAAAAAAAACATAGAATCCGCACACTGCACTCGAATAGCGAATGGAGGTTACCTCTAGTTAAGTTTTTAATATGCCAGGTAGGCCACATCGGTTGTAAAGTGGATTCATGTGGTTAATTTGAAGAACTGAGCAATAAATATAGCAGCACCAGAAAGCTGGGATCCTCTTTTAAAAAGCGGCCAATCAAAACTCGTAATGACTGGGCTTATAAGAACACGTTTCACTAGGCTCGTTAGACTATGGACTCTCCCACCCTGTTCCAGGGGTCTTGTTTCACTAGACTCTGTAGGCTACGGGTTCTCCAACCCTGTTCCAGGGGTCTTGTTTCACTAGACTCTTTAGACTATGGGTTCTCCAACCCTGTTCCAGGGGTCTTGTTTCACTAGACTCTTTAGACTATGGGTTCTCCAACCCTGTTCCAGGGGTCTTGTTTCACTAGACTCTTTAGACTATGAGCTCTCCAACCCTGTTCCAGGGGTCTTGTTTCACTAGGCTCTTTAGACAATGGGCTCTCCAACCCTGTTCCAGGGGTCTTGTTTCACTAGGTTCTTTAGACAATGAGCTCTCCAACCCTGTTCCAGGGGTCTTGTTTCACTAGACTCTGTAGGCTACGGGCTGTCCAACCCTGTTCCAGGGGTCTTGTTTCACTAGGCTCTTTAGACAATGGGCTCTCCAACCCTGTTCCAGGGGTCTTGTTTCACTAGACTCTGTAGGCTACGGGCTCTCCAACCCTGTTCCAGGGCTCTTGTTTCACTAGACTCTGTAGGCTATGGGCTCTCCAACCCTGTTCCAGGGGTCCTTGGCTATATGCTACGCTTAGAGTTATTTGGTGACTTTAGTTGTGATACAAACCTTATCAAAACATATAGGCCTATGGACTAGGTTAAATCATGATGCATGCAACTATGATTTTAAAAAGTTGCCAAACAATGCATGCGCTGTTTCTTGCCTTCTTGCCCAAACGCTGGGCATCTGTTCATTCAATGCATCAACCAGCTATGAGGAACTTGCTCTCGCTGCGCAACAGTCCGCTCAAACTCTGAATTCCAGGGCTCTCATGAAGTGTGTGATATGATTTTAGATTGCATTTGCATTGATGTCCGAGTGGTTAGAGGGACAATAGAGCCCTGAGTACCAGGCAGTTAGTGACTGGCCATTAGAACGTTTGGTAGGCCACTAACCATCAGTAGCATCAGAGTGCAGGTTTGGAGAAGCCTAGTTACCGTGACTCAGCGGTCACGTGGAATTTGACTGTGATCATGACTCGTGACTGCCGGTTTGACGGTAATACGGTCACCGTAACAGTCCTAGTTGTGTGTGTAACGTGCGTGCATGGGTGTGTAATATGCATGCTTGTCTGTAATTTAAGAATAGTTTTGTTTTTCTCCTAATTACACAAAAAAATATAATGAATTCAGCAAAGATGAAAACACGTTGATGGTGAGCAGCTGCCGGGCCTCCTGCTATTGACAAGACAAACAAATAAGCAACAGAGAGATAGAAGAGACAGAACAGCTAGTCGACAAGGCAGGCAGCTGTCCATCTGGTTAGGTGGCAGCTGTTCACTGTGAATCAATACACACCTGGTGCCTCTGAGAGGGGAGGGGGTAGACAAGCAGGGCAGAGATGGTGGACGTTGTCAGGTTGGAAGGCGTTTGTGTTGTTGTTTATCGTATCATGAGACACCGTCTAAACAGATGATGTAGGCCTACCTCATTCAACAGAGGACAAAGGTCAGGTCTTAAACTGTTTTGTAGTCTCAGGAGAGTCTATGTAGGAAAGATAGAGAGCAGATACACATCATAATTCAGTCTTTAACTCATCACAGGCTTTCACATTACATTTCCCCCCAACCCCCATTTTCCCACAACCCACGTCCATCCCATCCCCCAGACCCCCAGAACCTCCCTCTCCTCAGTGTCCCCAGCACAGTGCCAGCTGTCTATAGGCTGCATGGAGCCCTGGCAGCTGGTATCACTGGTGGCATGGAGACACTGACGCTGCCACTGATGGCATGCTTGGCATGCTGCCCATCCGCAACAAGAGGAAGATGAAGAGGTGGAGGGAGGAGAGGGGTGGAGGGAGGGAAAAGCAGCAGGAGTGGATCTACACAGGGAATAAAGAGAGAGAATGGGTAATTACATGGTTGTTTAGGTTTACTCAGCTCCCCCTCTCTCCCCTCCCCCTCCTGATTAATTACAGCTTGATTAAAAAACGCTCCACTCCACACTCTACATCTGACAGAATGGGGCAGCTGCCTGGTGTCACACAATAATTAAAACGTGCTAGAATGGTCCATTTGCAACCCTTACGTTACACAGGGTGTTTACTGCTTATTGATAATATTGTCTGCTTTTCTAAGGAAGTGTTTATTGCCTTTATGATTGAGGAAGTCTATGGTCTATGGTCTATGGTCTATGGTCTATGGTCTATGGTCTATGCCAGTAAGTCACAAGGTGTCGCCAGGCTGCATTAAACCACATAGTGCCAAGACAGGGCTAACTGAGTTAGAAACATTATGGCTGTAACAACTCCTACTGTATTCGAAATGACAACAGCCTTATGGCAACCGCAAGCTCTGTTTGCTCCATCCATTCTAAAAGATGTATTAGATGTGTGATTCATAAAAACAGACAGGACCTCTTCCATGAATTTTCACATCAATGGGGAAATAAGAATTGGCATTAATTTAACAGAGCAAACATCTGGAGAATCGGTTATTCGTCTCTTTCACATGCTTTTGTTGTGTTGTTAGTCAACCAAAAAAAGCTATTTTCTAGCTTAATCACAGCACAGTGGCACAGAGTGTGTGGCCTCTGTGGCCTGACTGTCTGAGTGACTATCTGCAGTCAGGACAGATTGATATGTCAGCCATGGGGACAGAGATGGTAGGAGGAGGACTGAACAGGGGCAATATAAGGCTACATTTCGAGTAGGTTTTAATAATGAATCTGTCTCACCTCCCCTGATACTTTCAGCCTCTGAACTCAGTGGCTCGTCCACTCCTCAGGGGCCAGAAGAGGCCCAGTCATGTTTATGCCTCGGGAGTTGCAGTATGTTATGGTTACGTCAGGACCTGTTGTGGAAGAATGAATCATGTGTAAGTTCTTCTATTGTTCATGATTAGTGAAGGTTCACTTGCTTGTTCATGTTCAAAATGGTCTCCATTCTAAATAGAAGAATGTTAACTCTGGTTCTTTTCACCAGAGAGATGTCCTTTCCACTCCTATGAGGCTAGGTTGGGAAAGTCTGAAATATCTCCCCAGACTGGAGGGCCTGCAGACAGACAGGAAGTCTGCTGAAGTCCTGCCGCACTGTATCTGCCCAGACAGCTCTTTTCGGGATTTTACTACTCTTTGTCATACAGTCTGGTTATAATGTCTCAGTTTTCCTTTCTTAGAGCTGAGGTGTGGTAGTAGAGCCATTTATTTTGCACATGACTAGAAGGCGACTCATGGCTTCTGGACTTGGGACAGGCCTGGGCAAACCTTCCATGTGCCAGCTGACACTGTGTATCTGTAGACTGCAAACAGAGCAGTGGGTCATTGGCAAGAGCAGGGCAGGGGCAGCACAGACAGCAGCTGGATGGAAACAGATGGGGAGGGTGAGAGTGAGTGAGAGTGAGAGAGAGTGAGAGAGTGAGAGAGAGTGAGAGAGAGTGAGAGAGAGTGAGAGAGAGTGAGAGAGAGTTAGAGCAGCACCTAGATCTTATGCACAGATTCTGTCAGACCTGGGCCCTGACAGTAAATCTCAGTAAGACCAAACTAATGGTGTTCCAAAAAAGGTCCAGTCACCAGGACCACAAATACAAATTCCATCTAGACACTGTTGCCCTAGAGCACACAAAAAACTATACATACCTTGGCCTAAACATCAGCGCCACAGGTAACTTCCACAAAGCTGTGAACGATTTGAGAGGCAAGGCAAGAAGGGCATTCTATGCCATCAAAAGAAACATAAATTTCAACATACCAATTAGGATTTGGCTAAAAATACTTGTATCAGTCATAGAGCCCATTGCCCTTTATGGTTGTGAGGTCTGGGGTCCGCTCACCAACCAAGACTTCACAAAATGGGACAAACACCAAATTGAGACTGCACGCAGAATTCTGCAAAAATATCCTCCGTGTACAACGTAGAACACCAAATAATGCATGCAGAGCAGAATTAGGCCGATACCCACTAATTATCAAAATCCAGAAAAGAGCCGTTAAATTCTACAACCACCTAAAAGGAAGCGATTCACAAACCTTCCATAACAAAGCCATCACCTACAGAGAGATGAACCTGGAGAAGAGTCCCCTAAGCAAGCTGGTCCTGGGGCTCTGTTCAAAAACACAAACACACCCTACAGAGCCCCAGGACAACAGCACAATTAGGCCCAACCAAATCATGAGAAAACAAAAAGATAATTACTTAACACATTGGAAAGAATTAACAAAAAAACAGCGCAAACTATAATGCTATTTGGCCCTAAACAGAGAGTACACAGCGGCTGAATACCTGACCACTGTGACTGACCCAAAATTAAGGAAAGCTTTGACTATGTACAGACTCAGTGAGCATAGCCTTGCTATTGAGAAAGGCCACCGTAGGCAGACATGGCTCTCAAGAGAAGACAGGCTATGTGTTCACTGCCCACAAAATGAGGTGGAAACTGAGCTGCACTTCCTAACCTCCTGCCCAATGTATGACCATATTAGAGAGACATATTTCCCTCAGATTACACAGATCCACAAAGAATTCGAAAACAAATCCAATTTTGAAAAACTCCCATATCTACTGGGTGAAATTCCACAGTGTGCCATCACAGCAGCAAGATGTGTGACCTGTTGCCACGAGAAAAGGGCAACCAGTGAAGAACAAACACCATTGTAAATACAACCCATATTTATGCTTATTTATTTTATCTTGTGTCCTTTAACCATTTGTACATTGTTAAAACACTGTATATATATATAAAATATGACATTTGTAATGTCCTTACTGTTTTGAAACCTCTATGTGTAATGTTTACTGTTAATTTTTGTTGTTTTTCACTTTATATATTAACTTTGTATGTTGTCTACCTCACTTGCTTTGGCAATGTTAACACGTTTCCCATGCCAATAAAGCCCTTGAATTGAATTGAATTGAATTGAATTGAGAGAGAGAGAGAGAGAGAGAGAGAGAGAGAGAGAGAGAGAGAGAGAGAGAGAGAGAGAGAGAGAGAGAGAGAGAGAGAGAGAGAGAGAGAGAGAGAGAGAGAGAGAGAGAGAGAGAGAGAGAGAGAGAGAGAGAGAGAGAGAGAGAGAGAGAGAGAGAGAGAGAGAGAGAGAGAGAGAGAGAGAGAGAGAGTGAGTATGAGAGAGTGTGAGAGAGTGAGAGAGAGTGTGAGAGAGTGAGAGAGAGAGTGAGAGAGAGAGTGAGAGAGTGAGTGAGAGAGAGAGTGAGAGAGAGAGTGAGAGAGAGAGTGAGAGAGAGAGTGAGAGAGAGAGTGAGAGAGAGAGTGAGAGAGAGAGAGAGAGAAAGAGATTTAGAGCAGAGACGGATATGGAGCAGGAAATAATGCTTACGTTGGAAAAGGCAGTGATATACAAGAATGATGAATGGTGAAAGTTACTAATCTTTTTTGTTCCATTTCTGTAGGGGCCTGAAACGATACTCCCTTTTTGGCTCTGGATAATGTTCTAAGTATGGAACGGCTGCTTAGTACACAGATTGGAGAAAAAGTCAATTGACTATCCGTTATTTTGTCCAGATCACATTTTATGGACACGGGGTCCAAGTGGGAGTGGGTAGACTGCTCACAAGTTTAAATGCTGGCCTGCTTAGAGGTTGCGGGTTACATTTAACTCAAAATATACATTTTGGACTGCACAAATGTTTTCCCTCTCTGCCTTCTCCCTCAATCCTATCCCCTATTACATTGATTGAGAACAGGAAAGCCTATACTTGTATACTTAAGCCCACCCGAAAAATATGGAATATTTTATATGCATGTTTATTTGGAATAAAAATCATGTGAGAGATTACTCAGAGAGAGAGAGAGAAAGTGCTGGCACCAGCTGTTTTCAGGGTTTGAGTTACACAGCTGCATTCACCCATGACCCTCGCCCCCCTCCCCAAACCCCCATCCCACCAGCCCCAAACCCCCATCCCACCAGCCCCAAGCCCCCATCCCACCAGCCCCCAGCCCCAAACCCCCATCCCACCAGCCCCAAGCCCCCATCCCACCAGCCCCAAACCCCCATCCCACCAGCCCCAAGCCACTTGCAGGGATTTCTACCCAATATATTACCCTGCAGTGGCTGGCTGGCTGGCTGGCTGGCTGGCTGGCTGGCTGGCTGGCTGGCTGGCTGGATGGCTGGCTTTTTTCATTAGAAAAAAAAAACAAGAATGAATCGCATGACCGATTGACTGACTGGCTGGCTGGCTGGCTGGCTGGCTGACTGTAATAGAGAGACTCAAGTGTTACTACCTTATGCCTAAAACAAGACCACTCAGGTCACAAAGTTCACTGATGCCATGTAATTGAGCTTCCTCACTATGATAGTCACTCCAGCAGATTAACAGATTTACAGCCGCTAGTGTCCGCTGAAAACATTCAACCACATGATCAATGGCGTGTGCATTGATGACTAATTAAGTCTGTTTTGATTAAAAAGACAGGCCTCATTTGTTGGGGTCGTGAACTGCAATCCATTGGCTCAATTGGACGTTTCCTATTCTCCAAGTGAGTGACAGCATCAACCGTTTGAATGACTGGCTTTGTACAGTACGCTGTTTGGACAGTAATTGGATGTCTTGAGTGGGTACATACTGTTAACATGTACATTCTGTAGCGTTACCATAATTATGCTGTGAATGACTGAGTCAGTTATTCGGAAGGCCTTGCAGTATGCCTTTGGCTCATGTTCAAGTCTTTCTTCCTATAGGCCTACAGTGTATGCCTAGGTTGGCAGAGAGACAGCTTTGATTATTGCACAGTGCATGTAGCCATTATTTTAGACACAGACTACAGCTTGGTTTGAGACAAAAAAATGAACAATAATTCAAAGGCATTCTAAAACAGAAAAATGTGCAGGTCATATACCTCCCTACGGGAGTAAATGAGAATCAGTGGCGGTTCGTGCCGTTCAAGATTAGGGAGGATGCATTTATTTTAATTGGCCTTATTTCTATTACAGCATGTTGGATGACTGCCGTTCATATTCCATTCACCCAGCTCAATGTAACATCGATAGGTTTAGGATACTAGATGATACTCGAATTTGCCCTATATTATACCCATCATGAGGTTGCTACAACCTAGTCTACAAATGAATGTTTATTACATAGGTGCACAGATCTAGACAAATTGGAGTAATCAAGGTGACAGACAGTGACACATTCAATACTGACTTGCACACTGTTACCTGCATCTAGCTGATCTGGGGTGAAATCATTAGTGCAAACAGTTGCAAAATGTTTTTCATTAGACAAATTAAGGTAAGTCCCTCCCCGTTTCGTTCCATTTCCTTCCATTTAAGAAACGCTTTGCAGCAGAGTCGGCGGGAATAAATAAACCCCTGATCACCCTCACACATAGTTCACTTTCATAGCAGCCGTGTACAGCATCATCACTTTGCTCGTTGTATCATTTCTTCTCGCATCTACAACACAACAGCTGTCGGTGACCAGGTGCAAAAATCTCTCCAGGCCAAACCTTCATACCATAACCACTAACCGCTACACAGCCTACATCTTTGTTACCTTATTAACGTTATCATCAACAAAATAGAACCAGTGAAATGAATACAGCGGAAAGCTTACCTTGACTTGGAAGAGTTGTAGTGTTGGATAGCCTTAGCCAGTTAGCTAACATAAATAGCATTCCTGAAAGGTAACCTAGATTTCTCTCTTCTCTCTCTCTCTCTTTGCTGCTTCTCCTTAATTTTTGATGAAAACAATTTGTTCAAAACTGTTCAACTATTGTCTTTTTCTCTCTTTCAGTCAACTACTCACCACACTTTATGCAGTGCTATAGTGCTGTAGCGTATACTTTCAGGAATAGGTTCATTCTCTGATACTTTGATTGGATGGACAAGATAGTTCATACTGCAAGCTCTGATAGGTTGGAGGATGTCGTCTGGAAGTCGTCATAATTAATGTCTATGGAAGGGGAAGAGAACCATGAGCCTCCTAGGTTTTTTATTGAAGTCAATGTACCCAGAGGAGGACAGAAAATATCTGTCCTCTGGCTAGACCATGGTGCTACCCTACAGAGTGCTGTTGAGGCTACTGTAGACCTTCATTACAAAACAGTGTGTTTTAATCAGTTATTTGATGACGTGAATATGTTTAGTATCCTTTTATCTAAAAAGGAGAACTTTTTTAAATGTTATTTTAACACACACACGCTCACACAACCACAGCCATTCCGGTATTTTTATTTAGAGGTCTGGATTGTGGATCTGTGATGCGGTGAGTTGTGTGTGTCAGTCACAGGCAGCAGCTCAGCTCCCATCTGGATTGGCCAAGCAGAATACCTACAACCTGGCCGTCCAAGCAGAATACCTGCAACCTGGCCGTCCAAGCAGAATACCTGCAACCTGGCCGTCCAAGCAGAATACCTGCAACCCGGCCGTCCAAGCAGAATACCTGCAACTTGGCCCTCCAAGCAGAATACCTGCAACCTGGCCGTCCAAGCAGAATACCTGCAACCTGGCCGTCCAAGCAGAATACCTGCAACCTGGCCGTCCACGCAGAATACCTGCAACCTGGCCGTCCAAGCAGAATACCTGCAACCTGGCCGTCCAAGCAGAATACCTGCAACCTGGCCGTCCACGCAGAATACCTGCAACCTGGTCGTCCACGCAGAATACCTGCAACCTGGCCGTCCTTGCAGCCCCAGACACACGCACTGCAACTGAATGATCCTGCTAGCAGATTGGGTTTCCTGGCTGTGTTTCTCTCTGTCGGCCTCTCTCATATTGATCAGGGTTTCCATGCTATTCTTAGCCCCACTGGGCCGCACGGTCCCCAAGCACTCAGATCTGCACAGCACAGTGCTGCTGCTCCATTCCATGGGAACATAGGCCTAGTTTCATGCAGTCTCATGCTGTAGGGGTTGTCTGCTATTGTAGAGCAGTCAAGATTAGGGCTGGAAATTGCCAGGGACCTCACAATGCGATATTATCATGATACTTAGGTGCTGATACGATATGAATTGTGATTCGATACTGGGATTTTATTGCAATTGGATGTTCCAAAGACATTGCTCACCATATCTCTGCTGCAGAGGAACAAGAAAGGAAATAAAAGTGCTATTTAAAAATAATATAGAGAACAAGCAATGAAGGAAAAACACTGGAGTTTTGGAGCAGTCAACTAGCGCAAAAATATATTGCGTTATTGTTAAAAGAATACGATATGATATATGGTAAAAAAATGTCAATTCTGGGCTGATATGTAAGTGTATCGATGTTGTCCCCCATCACTAGTCGAGATGATTTTCAACTGTAGTCTAAATGCTTTTCAAAACACATTGAAAGAAATTGTCACTGAAGTAAAAAAAAAAAAGCACTGATATTACTGTTTTGTTTTACTTTTGAGTTGTATTAATATTTTATATACGTATCAAGACAGGCATCGAAGCCAGTGTAGTGTATTACCACGTGTAAAATTATAGTAACACTTTGTTAGTGCCAAGATAGGGACAAGTTGAACACACTGGACTTTGTACACTGAATTATACTTTGTTGTTGCTTAACGCAGGAACTGTACTGTATAATAATATTTCACTTTTGTGCTGTTTAACTTCTTCAGATTTAGTTTGACAGTAGCATATTTGTGTTTAGTATATTTAGTCATTATTTTGTTTGTTGGATTTATACTACTAATTGTTACTTTGTTACTTGGAAGAAGCTCAGAAAACCAACAAACTCGATTACAGAGGAGAGAGAGAGAGAGAGAGAGAGAGAGAGAGAGAGAGAGAGAGAGAGAGAGAGAAAGTAGATATAGCTCCCTTTCTAATGACGAGTCCAGATGGCTTGACGTTAATGCAAATGTTTGCCACATTGCTGCATTGTTACACAAATCATACAATAAAACTGTACAGAGAGGGAAAGTGAGAGAGAAAAAGAAGAGAAGGGTGGGGAGAGAGAGAGTTGGGGGAGGGGAATAACAGTCACGTAATGAAGAAAGGGCATTTCAGGACAAGTGCTACGTCACACCCTCAATCTCTCCTCCGTCCCCTTTTCCCTCCCTCCCTCTCTCTCTCTCTCTCTCTCTGTCAGTAGCCATTATGGCGCAGTACAATATCATATTTTTGAAACCACCGTTATGCCAGAGAGGGTGAATCTTAGTTCAGAGTATAATATTAAAGTTACAATAACACACCAGTTAGTGATATATGGAGAGAACAGCATGTCAACACAGAAAGTCTTTCAGCTCTTTTGAAAGTGACTTTCTAACTCCTTCAACCTCGTGGATTGCATTTGTGATTGATTCCACCCTCGTTTTGATTAGACCCATAACGGTCTATCGCGTGTTTTTTTTTTTATCCCATACAGATGGAAGGAGCCTCAGTCTTGATTGATGTGTTGTTTTATCATTTCCATGCAAAAGGAATGACAACCATCTGTTATTTCATTCCATTTCTACAGTCTTAATCAGAGTAGGGTTTCAGCAACAACAACCCACTGTATTATCTTGGTGACTCTAACTAGGTTAGGGTAGTTAACTGTAGGGTGTAGATTGGTGATAATGACAATGTTCATGGCAGTGATGCTTCCCCTAATTCCACTAAATCTGATATGGTCAACAGGCCCAACGTCTCCTCAGTGTAATCAGGCAGCGCAGAGTCCCAGGACAGGCTTCTGGCACTGCAGATAATCAACCCCCCCCCCCCCCCTCCCTCTAAACTGGGGAGCTGTGAGGTGAAAGTAAAGCAGTATGGTACAGCGTCCCGGCAAAATAAATAATGGGGGTATGCCGTAACCGTAAAACATGAGCCTGTCACAATAATTAAAACAAAATGTCAAGAAAACGGTGGTCTGTTACACTAGTATTTATCATTACCGCATGTCAGAGGCATGGAAAAACAGGTGGTATAACTCCAAAATGTGATGTGGTTTGACGAGAACACTGACATTTTGCCGAGGCAGAAAAGTGTGGGCGACACAGAGACGCGTGCGGACAGCAATGGACACTTCAATTCTGGCCTAATGACAATCGGCAAATGTCATTACACTTGTTGGTGTTTTGTTTCCGTTCACCACTGTTTAGAAGATATGTTGCTCGTGGATGAACGTGCCCGGGTAACCTCGTAAAGGAGCCCTTTGTAGTGATTGCTTTATAAATCAGATGTAAACATCATGACTAGTTGATGCCAGAATTAAAGGTCATACATTTTAAAAGTTAAATGACACATCTTTACGACTAGGCCCACAGAGATCCTATTGAATCAATAGGGATTCTATATGTAGTACTATGATTAGGCCCATGAAATTGTTTAGTAAGGAGGTCCTGGCCCGGGAAGAAATCTACTTTCACCCCTGGATGTGACACACACCACCACGTAGCCTACGTCAGGGGTGGGAACACTACGTCAGGGGTGGGAACACTACGTCAGGGGTGGGAACACTACCTCAGGGGTGGGAACACTATGTCAGGGGTGGGAACACTACGTCAGGGGTGGGAACACTACTTCAGGGGTGGGAACACTACGTCAGGGGTGGGAACACTATGTCAGGGGTGGGAACACTACGTCAGGGGTGGGAACACTACGTCAGGGGTGGGAACACTACCTCAGGGGTGGGAACACTACCTCAGGGGTGGGAACACTACGTCAGGGGTGGGAACACTACCTCAGGGGTGGGAACACTACCTCAGGGGTGGAACACTACTTCAGGGGTGGAACACTACGTCAGGGGTGGGAACACTACCTCAGGGGAGGGAACACTACGTCAGGGGTGAGAACACTACTTCAGGGGTGGGAACACTACTTCAGGGGTGGGAACACTACGTCAGGGGTGGGGACACTACGTCAGGGGTGGGAACACTACGTCAGGGGTGGGGACACTACGTCAGGGGTGGGAACACTACGTCAGGGGTGGGAACACTACGTCAGGGGTGGGGACACTACGTCAGGGGTGGGAACACTACCTCAGGGGTGGGAACACTACGTCAGGGGTGGGAACACTACCTCAGGGGTGGGAACACTACCTCAGGGGTGGGAACACTACGTCAGGGGTGGGAACACTACCTCAGGGGTGGGAACACTACCTCAGGGGTGGAACACTACTTCAGGGGTGGAACACTACGTCATGGGTGGGAACACTACCTCAGGGGAGGGAACACTACCTCAGGGGTGGGAACACTACGTCAGGGGTGGGAACACTACGTCAGGGGTGGGAACACTACTTCAGGGGTGGAACACTACTTCGGGGGTGGAACACTACTTCAGGGGTGGAACACTACTTCAGGGGTGGAACACTACTTCGGGGGTGGAACACTACTTCAGGGGTGGAACACTACTTCGGGGGTGGAACACTACTTCAGGGGTGGAACACTACTTCAGGGGTGGAACACTACTTCGGGGGTGGAACACTACTTCAGGGGTGGAACACTACTTCGGGGGTGGAACACTACTTCAGGGGTGGGAACACTACTTCAGGGGTGGAACACTACTTCAGGGGTGGAACACTACTTCAGGGGTGGGAACACTACTTCAGGGGTGGAACACTACTTCGGGGGTGGAACACTACTTCGGGGGTGGAACACTACTTCGGGGGTGGAACACTACTTCGGGGGTGGAACACTACTTCAGGGGTGGGAACACTACTTCAGGGGTGGAACACTACTTCGGGGGTGGAACACTACTTCGGGGGTGGAACACTACTTCGGGGGTGGAACACTACTTCGGGGGTGGAACACTACTTCAGGGGTGGAACACTACTTCAGGGGTGGGAACACTACGTCAGGGGTGGAACACTACTTCGGGGGTGGAACACTACTTCAGGGGTGGAACACTACTTCAGGGGTGGGAACACTACTTCAGGGGTGGAACACTACTTCAGGGGTGGGAACACTACTTCAGGGGTGGAACACTACTTCGGGGGTGGAACACTACTTCGGGGGTGGAACACTACTTCGGGGGTGGAACACTACTTCGGGGGTGGAACACTACTTCGGGGGTGGAACACTACTTCGGGGGTGGAACACTACTTCAGGGGTGGAACACTACTTCAGGGGTGGGAACACTACGTCAGGGGTGGGAACACTACGTCAGGGGTGGGAACACTACGTCAGGGGTGAGAACACTACTTCAGGGGTGGGAACACTACTTCGGGGGTGGAACACTACTTCAGGGGTGGAACACTACTTCGGGGGTGGAACACTACTTCAGGGGTGGAACACTACTTCGGGGGTGGAACACTACGTCAGGGGTGAGAACACTACGTCAGGGGTGAGAACACTACTTCAGGGGTGGGAACACTACTTCGGGGGTGGAACACTACTTCAGGGGTGGGAACACTACTTCGGGGGTGGAACACTACTTCAGGGGTGGAACACTACTTCGGGGGTGGAACACTACGTCAGGGGTGAGAACACTACGTCAGGGGTGAGAACACTACTTCAGGGGTGGGAACACTACTTCGGGGGTGGAACACTACTTCAGGGGTGGAACACTACTTCAGGGGTGGAACACTACTTCAGGGGTGGAACACTACTTCAGGGGTGGAACACTACTTCAGGGGTGGGAACACTACTTCGGGGGTGGAACACTACTTCGGGGGTGGAACACTACTTCAGGGGTGGAACACTACTTCAGGGGTGGAACACTACTTCAGGGGTGGAACACTACTTCAGGGGTGGGAACACTACTTCAGGGGTGGGAACACTACGTCAGGGGTGGGAACACTACGTCAGGGGTGGGAACACTACGTCAGGGGTGAGAACACTACTTCAGGGGTGGGAACACTACTTCAGGGGTGGGAACACTACGTCAGGGGTGGGGACACTACGTCAGGGGTGGGAACACTACGTCAGGGGTGGGAACACTACGTCAGGGGTGGGGACACTACGTCAGGGGTGGGAACACTACTTCAGGGGTGGGAACACTACGTCAGGGGTGGGGACACTACGTCAGGGGTGGGAACACTACGTCAGGGGTGGGGACACTACGTCAGGGGTGGGGACACTACGTCAGGGGTGGGAACACTACTTCAGGGGTGGGAACACTACTTCAGGGGTGGGAACACTACTTCAGGGGTGGAACACTACTTCAGGGGTGGGAACACTACTTCAGGGGTGGAACACTACTTCGGGGGTGGAACACTACTTCGGGGGTGGAACACTACTTCGGGGGTGGAACACTACTTCGGGGGTGGAACACTACTTCGGGGGTGGAACACTACTTCGGGGGTGGAACACTACTTCAGGGGTGGAACACTACTTCAGGGGTGGGAACACTACGTCAGGGGTGGGAACACTACGTCAGGGGTGGGAACACTACGTCAGGGGTGAGAACACTACTTCAGGGGTGGGAACACTACTTCGGGGGTGGAACACTACTTCAGGGGTGGAACACTACTTCGGGGGTGGAACACTACTTCAGGGGTGGAACACTACTTCGGGGGTGGAACACTACGTCAGGGGTGAGAACACTACGTCAGGGGTGAGAACACTACTTCAGGGGTGGGAACACTACTTCGGGGGTGGAACACTACTTCAGGGGTGGGAACACTACTTCGGGGGTGGAACACTACTTCAGGGGTGGAACACTACTTCGGGGGTGGAACACTACGTCAGGGGTGAGAACACTACGTCAGGGGTGAGAACACTACTTCAGGGGTGGGAACACTACTTCGGGGGTGGAACACTACTTCAGGGGTGGAACACTACTTCAGGGGTGGAACACTACTTCAGGGGTGGAACACTACTTCAGGGGTGGAACACTACTTCAGGGGTGGGAACACTACTTCGGGGGTGGAACACTACTTCGGGGGTGGAACACTACTTCAGGGGTGGAACACTACTTCAGGGGTGGAACACTACTTCAGGGGTGGAACACTACTTCAGGGGTGGGAACACTACTTCAGGGGTGGGAACACTACGTCAGGGGTGGGAACACTACGTCAGGGGTGGGAACACTACGTCAGGGGTGAGAACACTACTTCAGGGGTGGGAACACTACTTCAGGGGTGGGAACACTACGTCAGGGGTGGGGACACTACGTCAGGGGTGGGAACACTACGTCAGGGGTGGGAACACTACGTCAGGGGTGGGGACACTACGTCAGGGGTGGGAACACTACTTCAGGGGTGGGAACACTACGTCAGGGGTGGGGACACTACGTCAGGGGTGGGAACACTACGTCAGGGGTGGGGACACTACGTCAGGGGTGGGGACACTACGTCAGGGGGGGAACACTACTTCAGGGGTGGGAACACTACCTCAGGGGTGGGAACACTACGTCAGGGGTGGGAACACTACCTCAGGGGTGGGAACACTACCTCAGGGGTGGGAACACTACCTCAGGGGTGGGAACACTACGTCAGGGGTGGGAACACTACCTCAGGGGTGGGAACACTACCTCAGGGGTGGAACACTACTTCAGGGGTGGAACACTACGTCAGGGGTGGGAACACTACCTCAGGGGAGGGAACACTACCTCAGGGGTGGGAACACTACGTCAGGGGTGGGAACACTACGTCAGGGGTGGGAACACTACTTTGGGGGTGGAACACTACTTCGGGGGTGGGAACACTATGTTCAGGGGTGGAACACTACGTCAGGGGTGGGAACACTACTTTGGGGGTGGAACACTACTTCGGGGGTGGGAACACTATGTTCAGGGGTGGGAACACTACGTCAGGGGTGGGAACACTACGTCAGGGGTGGAACACTACTTCGGGGGTGGAACACTACTTCAGGGGTGGAACACTACTTCAGGGGTGGAACACTACTTCAGGGTTGGGAACACTACCTCAGGGGTGGAACACTACTTCAGGGGTGGAACACTACTTCAGGGGTGGGAACACTACGTCAGGGGTGGGAACACTACGTCAGGGGTGGGAACACTACTTCAGGGGTGGGAACACTACGTCAGGGGTGGGAACACTACGTCAGGGGTGGGAACACTACGTCAGGGGTGGGAACACTACTTCAGGGGTGGGAACACTACGTCAGGGGTGGGAACACTACGTCAGGGGTGGGAACACTACGTCAGGGGTGGGAACACTACGTCAGGGGTGGGAACACTACTTCAGGGGTGGGAACACTACGTCAGGGGTGGGAACACTACGTCAGGGGTGGGAACACTACGTCAGGGGTGGGAACACTACGTCAGGGGTGGGAACACTACTTCAGGGGTGGGAACACTACTTCAGGGGGAAAGGTAGCTAGATAACTGTTGTCGTGTAACTCATGTCTTGGGGTGGTATCTAAGAATCGCAAAGCCACGGCTTTGAGAGTGCGTCATGCAGATACAGTATTTCTATGAAATATACTCGGTCACCCCATTCTCCGACCGCTTTATTGAATTGATTCAATCCAGACTTATGTGCTTTTTGCTGAATTATTTAGCTATAATGTGCTCAGTAGGTCTACCTCTCAAAGTCTATATCCACCATACCCAAGATATGAGTCAGTCCCAGTTCCAGACCCCAGGCCTCTCATATCCCCTTTTCACAAGACAATTTTCCCTCCAGAGGGATTCATTTTGCCTTGTAGTTGAGGTTAAGCCTTTAGGCACCAGTGCCAAGCCACAGTCCATCAACTGGAGCTGCCATCCATCCATACAACACATCATATCACCCAGGCAGGCACCAGGCAGACACCCAGCTATCTGTGGGAGGAGGGTTGCCTCAGATGACCTCCTATGTTGATCCTCTGCTCTCTCTCTCGACACTTGTGGCACGCGCTGCAAGTTTGATAGGAGTGCTGAGATTAGTGGTGTGAACAGAGAGAATGTTAAGTGAAGCTTCACTTCCAAGGCAGTACTTTCAGCAAATGTTCCAGTTTGAAGAAGTATCTTCAACAGCATATTAGACTGAGCAGAATCTGTATCTATACTAAACATGAGACCTACAGAAATCTCTCTGTCTCTGTGTCTCTCCTCTTTGTTCCCAGACTGCACTTTGACAGCTCACAGATTGGTGCTCGTCAAAAGAACACAAACAATCTTACAAAAACCACTCTGGTCGTTTAACGACCTCCCTTTTTCTTTCTGGTCGCTGCTGGCTCACCCCTAACATGTGGCGTAAAGATTCCAGAGTGTCAGACCACCTATGTCTGGCTCTCATCAGCCTCCCTGACTTCATTGGCTCACTTCAATGCTGCACCAATAGGATGGATGACAGCATCTGCATCTGCCAATTAAATGTCCTGTAGTGACTGATTACCAGGGGTGAAAAACTGCACCTTCTCATTGAAGCCATGGAAGTTCAAATCTGACAGGCTTGTTAGCAGAAAACAGGATCCCCATTAAAATGAATGGGAAAATAGCAGTTTTCGTGGTCATTCTTCATGTGAATAGAAATATGTTTAGAAGACAATCATGGTACCAATAATTGCTTTTAATCGACCAGATGTATGTCCTTGAACTGATTATTTTTCTAATTGTACACAGATGACGTTATAAGGATAAATTAGTTGCTAATGGCAGCCTACAGTATCCCGGTCGGCCTTTTAACTTGAGTTACTCAATGAAAGGGGGCAGCACTGATCTAGCCTGCAACCTCACTTCCTGGAGTAACCAGGAAGTGAATGGTGTCATATGATTAATGGCTTTGTCCATTCATATAAACAGTCATTGCTGATTACACTAGTGCTTTAATTTAATGTATTACAGTAGATGCAGTTTAGCCTAAGATCCATTGCTGGTTAGCAGAAACACTCATCAGACTCATCCTGTGTGTATGTGACAGCTGTACATTTCTACACTCACCGTACTATAGTAGTGGTTGTGGCTGGGTCATCTAAGCCAAAGCATGCTGTATCAGTAGTGAATTCTGCATCAGAGCCCTGTGAAACTACTGACCTCCACACTGCCCCCTGTGGTTACAGATGGACACACACCCAGGCCAGGGCAACCTGGGAAAGTTTTTTAAAATGGTAATGATATATTATACTAGTATAACTAACTGGCTTGGTGAACAGTATGTGAGAAGTGATTATTGACCACACAGAATAACAAGGCATTGGCCCTCTGTGTAAAAACTTAGCTGGGCAAACAGAGAGCAGTGAAGTGAGACATTAACATCCTTGGGGGGTCTGTCCATGAAGTTGTTCCTAGGGCGTACCATTGTGGTCTGATATATGTTATTGTTTGCCATCAATTCAGCTGTCTGGCTCCCGTTATTGTCATTCCAGTAATGTCCACTTAAAACTAGAGACAGAGGGTGTAGAGAAAGGGGTCAGCGAGCTAGCCGGTGGCTTCTAACCACAGTGAAATGATGCTATAGATATACTCTATTGTTGCCAAGCCAGAAAAGCCTATTTGAAATGGAATCTGCTGTGAATGGAAGACAGAGGGAGTGCGAAGGACAGCCTGCCTGCATGGTGGTAATTCCTTTCTATTTAGAGTCCTGGTGGTGGGAAGACTCCTGGAGCTGTCTCCAACACAAACAGGCACTACAAATACACTACAAATTTGCATTTTCTGCTGTGCATGAATATTCTCAGCAACAAAAGAGTGATCAAATTAATGTTATCTGTATGTTATCAGGTGACAAATTAATGTTATCTGTATGTTATCAGGTGACCAAATCAGATTAGTCAAATAAAGGGTTAAATACATGAACTATGGAGAAAAAAAAGCTTGGCTGAAAGCCCCCATCATGCTGTTCTCCTACTTTAGCCACATACCAAAGACTCTCATAGGATGGAAAGAAAATGATGTAAGACATTCAGATTGTGGTTAATTGTAAAGATGTGCGTGTGTTTTATCATTCATTATTTCATGTGCGAGGTTGTGTGCACACCGCTCCACGTGTCCACGCAAATGACATGTTGCGCTCAAATTGCAGGGAGAAATCTTTATAGCCGATCCAAACGGGATGGTGGGTGGTTTAAAACCTTACATATAAATATATATTTTAATATGTCTATGAAATCCTTCCAAAAATAACTTGAAAAGAACACAGCGTTCACATCTGGTTTTTTATATTGTGGTTTGTGGAAAAGCAAGAAAAATAAAGTTTTATAATTCTTTACGCACAACACAAGCGAGGCCTTCTCTGGAGCTATTAATGCCCACGACGAGTCACTATAGTTGTTTAATAGCTTTCCCTGTTGGAATAAAAATCCCCTGACCTCCCGTGGCACGACTCACGCTGACAGCACTAATTGTAGTCGGGAGAGTCCATGGCTTCTTTCAGTCTAGAAGTTCAATGATCACTTTCTGCCTCTTACAAAATAACTCTTCCAGTGTTTCTCGTTTGACTTCCTATGTGGTAACAAGTACCAAGAGGGAACTCAGAGAGGGGTCATTCATTTGACTGCAAATCATGGCAGAGTCAGCGTTTGTGTTCCTTACTGTCTTTGGTCATACTGTGTGCTGCACCATGAGCAGTGTGTGTGTGTTTTGTTTTACCCTGCATGAGCAGTGTGTGCGTGTGTGCTTGCATACCCACATGCAGACACTGTGTCCTCTGTATCTGAGTGAGTATCCTTCCCCCAGCTGGGAGCTATTCCTCTCCTGATTGAGAAAAATGCCTGATGTGTTTTTACTGTCATGCCACCCCCACTCCTTAAAGACCCACTACCACAGGAAGCTGCTCTCTACTGCAAGGAAAGGTCAGCTGGTCCAATTATCAGAGCCCACCATTTTCACACCAATGCCTGACGTCCTGATATCCACTGTAACCAAGTCCTTTCCTGGAATCTCAGTCTGCCAGCAGCGGGGCTGGAAGTTTGGCTTTTTGCAGCTGCGTAGTGTGCTTCTTCACCGTTGACATATTTTTCAGCTGCCTGACTTTGCCCATTCATTTTAGTTGTCTTTTTTGGTATCGTGACACTATTTGACGACAACCTGACCTCTACCCTACTTGACTTTGTAGCTGTCATCACATTCTCTCTCCCTTCATCCTTCTCTGCGCTTGCGTCTCACTTTTTCTTCTCCAGATCCCTGTATGTTCTTCTGTCTGTTTTACGGTGGGCTGGTGCTGTTTATCAGGTTGAGAGCTGTGCGGTGTGTTTGACAGAGGTGACTTAGGGCTCTCCTCTGCTCAGTTCTCCTCAGCGTAGCCTCTCTCTCTCTCTCTCTCTTAGACTCCATATAGAACACTTCAGTGCTCCAGCACATAAAAGGATGCCTGCGTCAAATTAAAGTCGGTACTGCAGCGCCTGATTCTCTCATGCTCAGCATTTTTTTCTGAATGAATTAAAAGGAGAATGCTCTCCAAGCTGACTGAGGGTTCTATAATTCTGCAAAGACTTTCACTTGTGTAATCAGAGTGAGTGACCCTCACTGTGTATGTTTCAGCAACAACCCAGCTTTAGGCTAAAACTGTATGACAATCTACCTTGAAATATATAGTACAAGCAGGATTAAAGCAGCCATCTACCAGCCAAGCCAGTGCAGTCAGCAGTTGCTTTGTTTGCAAGAGAGGTTAGCTATTTTGAATATAAATTAGCCTCTGCACCTTATTCTGAATAAATTCGGATTAGTTTAACAACACCATGGTTAAACCATTTGGCCAATAAATGTTTTCCGTAGAATTGGTTTCTATGTGGATTCTGGTCCAGCAGGCCAGTCCTCTTCTATTTGGTGTCTCCCATTCTAAATGTTAACCAGGGAGTTTGTGGGTGGGGAGGGCTGCTGGGGCTGCCCATGCAGATTCAGACTGTCTGCATGGGCTGAAATGGAGGGGGGAAGAAGAGAGGGAGAAGAAGTGCAAGCAAGAGGGGGAAAGAAATGGAACAGACAGGGAAAGAAATGGAACAGACAGGGAAAGAAATGGAACAGACAGGGAAAGAAATGGAACAGATAGGGAAAGAAATGGAACAGACAGGAAAATAAATGGAACAGACAGGGAAAGAAATGGAACAGACAGGGAAAGAAATGGAACAGATAGGGAAAGAAATGGAACAGACAGGGAAAGAAATGGAACAGACAGGGAAAGAAATGGAACAGACAGGGAAAGAAATGGAACAGACAGGGAAAGAAATGGAACAGACAGGGAAAGAAATGGAACAGATAGGGAAAGAAATGGAACAGATAGGGAAAGAAATGGAACAGACAGGGAAAGAAATGGAACAGACAGGGAAAGAAATGGAACAGACAGGGAAAGAAATGGAACAGACAGGGAAAGAGGCTATCAAAGTTTTTGTTTGCTGTAATATCTCTGCGTTGGCTTTGTTCTTGTCGTTCCAAAAAAACTTGGTTTGAAATTTGAATTGAAGATGTGAAATTGATTGGGGTTGTTAAAGGGAGAGAGATGGAGAGGTAAAATGAAGGGAGGGGTGAGCTCGGTAGCTCTGTTGCTGGGGCAGAACTCCATTGATTGGTTTGTTCTCTGAGCTCAGCTGCAGTGAACTGAACAGTCTTACCACAGAGAAACATGGAGACAGACTGCTGAGAAAGATTACAAGAGGGAGCCCCTGGTGTTATATCATGGCACAAGCACTAGATATCATTTTATTCATCTGCATTTTCCCATATTACTCCAAACTAGTAAATCATACGATATGCTTGAACATACTACAACAATAAGTAAACTGTAGATGTTGATGTTTTGGGGAATGTGTACGGTACTGTGGTTGAGAATTGAATATGAGGGATATAAGTTCTATCCTATACTGAAGGGGGTGCCTTCCCACAGTGGTCTCACAGTACATCAGTAGAGCCTAGATGAGCTTTGCTGCAGCACGCTCAATTGTGCTAAAAAGAACATTACTGTGATTAGCTTGTTACACACTAGAGAGGCTATCAGTTACACATTGGATTTGAATTGACTGTTCTATTCCATTAGACAATCGGTTTGATCGATACAAGGTAGCCATCTCTATACCAGAAGCTTGATTATCGTAATTAATTAGTGTGTTATCGCTACATATTAAAGCCTCATAGTGGGTGGGTCGTGTTCATGAAGTTATTTTTCCTAATTGCTCCAGTAAGGCATGTCTGTGATTCATATGAAGTGATAAGGGAACAGACAGGTCATAATTGTTTCCGTGTTTTGACCTATGTTGTTCCACTGTCACATCATCATAGCTTCGGTTCTCGTTCCTGCTAGAAACTGAGCTGCTGGAGAAACAGCTCCTCTCACCTAGTGACTGATGGGTAATGGGTTTGGGAGAAGCCAAAGATTGTCTCTCCAGGCACCATGGGAAATGTGAATAGATAGCCTTACCTCAAAATCCCTAGCTTAGCTTCCTCTGGCCACTTCAGCCGGCAGTGTTGGCTTTAGCCAGCCAGCCACTGTATTTACAATAATGTCATGAGATCAAAATGAAACCAAATACTGGGTGCATTGTAGAAATTCAAATTTACCAGCCTTGTGGTTTTCCTGTTATGGGAAAATATATACTGTACAAAGGGTTGTGTTACAAGAATCTCTCAGTTACGAGTATACTTGCAGCTTGGACCACATCTCTGGTAGTTTACTTCAGACAAGCATGTGTCCCCTGGTTGGACTGATGAGGGAAGCTTCTCTGTGCTTGTAATGCTGTCTGTTCTGTGTTGTAATTTAACTGTGACACACTGATTGCAGAGTAACTCAGCTAAAATGAGTTTCTGGTTAAGTCACTTGCATAGCAAAAATGTATTTCTCTCTCAAAACCCTCGCTCTGTGCATCTCTCTCCCCCTCTCTATTTCTCTCTTTCTTCCTCTCGTTCTCTCTTTCTCTCTGTCTGCCAACAACAATTAAGTGGCACTGCTCTGTCTCTCTCTCTTTTCGTCTTTCGTCTGAAGGGGTGATTTGGCACAGGAGCATGCTGGCACTCTTCAACAGGGTTAGTTGTACTTTGTGTGTTCTTTCTCTGGGCGAGAGAGAGAAAGAGAGGGGGAGGGAGAGAGTGAGAGGGGGAGAGAGAGAAAGAGAGGGGGAGGGAGAGAGTGAGTGAGTGAAAGAGAGACGGGAGAAAGAGCAATCTAAAATGGCTGCCAACACTAAAGTCCTCTGCACATGAAATGTCTGCCAAAATGTATGTTTAGTTTAGCGAACCCTGGCCAGAGAAATAACTTACTTGGAAAGAAAATAGCAACAACAAGTGCCACAACATATATATATATATATATATATATATACATATTAATAATAAATGTGTAACGATGAGGTCGGGAATATGAGGGCGAGGATAGAGAGAGAAAGAGAGGAGAGATATAGTTCAATTTTGAAAATGCGTAATAACACATTTTCAAAGTGTTTATCTTGCTTGATCTTTTTTTTAAATAACACGTTTAGGGACAAGTAGATCAATTTTGCCCTCATTGAACCCTGTTCAAGCTCACGAGGGGACAGCTGCAATGACCATGTATTATCCTATCTGACAGTTATGAATTTCTCACGTATGAATGGTACCTCAGAGGTGTTGGTGATTTGTTCATTAACTCTTACAATCCTGGAATGATAAAACCATCAAAACAATATGACTTGAAAACATAAAGACACAATGCTAACAGTTAACAAAATGGCAGTCAACTACTACTTTTGGAGAGAAAATGGATGGTCTCTTGTTTCGGCCACGTTTTATTGCATCATCATGGCATCACCCCCCCCCCCCCCCCCCCCCCCAAACACCCTTACAAACCCATATATCTTTTCAAAAATATGATAAAGAAAATGCATTAACTATGTATTTGTTTTCCCCAGCAATGTCTTTGGGGCATTACGTGTCTTTGTGTGTGTGTGTGCCAGTCTCTCTCGCCTTCTCTTGCTATAGTTCCCTCTTTATTTTGCTCTTTGTGCCAGGGATTTTGTCTGAGGGTGGCCTGCCTAGAATCCGCTGCAGCTTTTGGCAAGAGTGTTTTGAGTATTAAAGATAGCAGAGGAGAGAAACAATTGGAGAAGTTTCATTGGCAGGGTATGTCTGACTTGGCCAGTCAAATCAAGATGGCTGTTTTTGTTTATGTTTCTTTTTTGCAGTTTTTTTCGTTGTCTTTCTACTACAGTAGATTAGCCACAGAACAAACCACAGCCCAGAGGTCGACCATACTCCTCAATCAGTTTGAATGCTGCCTGCCAATTCTTTAGCACATCGCCCCATGATAGTGATTATAAGCTTGAGCACCATCGAAGTGGCTGTGGAAGAACGTATAAGGGGGATAAGGTAGAAATAAGGCCATTCACTACAGAGCTTCATGAAGAAGACAGTCATTGCTACCTGTGTGGTGGTCTGCTGTGGTTGTCACACATCGCAGTAGGGTGTCTGGCTCACTCGTCCAGTGTAGAGGGAAGTCCAGAGGAAGCTGGGTGCTCGTTCTAATGATGGGGAGTCAGTGTGAAGATTACAATGAGGCGCTCTCTCCACAGACTCTAAACTCCAACTTGTGGAATGTGTGTGGCTTTGATCCGCTAGTGGAATCATGCCTATCTGATAGAGGAGGGCCCTATTTATTTACTTTGACATTTTTACCGCTGTTCCTTTTGACTCTTTGTGGTAAATCTAGTATTCTCTGATTTCTCCCTAAGAATCCCCATTCTGGTTCGTACTGCACTCTATTTATTTAGCTTGTATTATCTGCATTTGCCAGGTTAAGCAGATATAAAAGTACATTGTATTGAATTGTGTGGCCTTGCCATTGTTGTGTTGCTTTATTGAGTGTACATTTTGGCAGAACAAAAAGATTAGCCTGCCGAGTGGCGCTGCAGTCTAAGGCACAGCATCTCATTGCTTGAGGCGCCACTACAGACACCCTGGTTCGATTCCAGGCTGTATCACAACCGGCCGTGATTGGGAGTCCCATAGGGCAGTGCATAATTGTTGAGGCTGCAGGGTAGCCTAGTGGTTAGAGCGTTGGACTAGTAACCGAAAGGTTGTAAGATCAAATCCCTGAGCTGACAAGGTCTGTTGTTCTGCAGTTAACCCGCTGTCCCTAGGCTGTCTTTGTAAATAAGAATTTGTTCTTAACTGACTTGCCTAGTTAAATAAATAAAAACATTGAGAATCTATTTAGACTTGCCAAACAAGGCAGTTTTATAATGAGCGATTTGGATCATGTTTCACATTTTTGTGGCAGGCCAATTTATTTTTCTGAAACCACAGTGGATATAATAGCTTTAGCACTATCTATAAACTTTTACATCAATATAGTACTTATTTGATATTTGTCCCATTATTCCTCACTAAATATGTTCATTTTTGGAGACTGTTTCTAACTACTTAATCACCCTCAAATGAGCCTTTTACATGGTAGAAACTGAAACCAATTATGTTGGGTTTAGACTTACATATCCCCCCCCCCCCCCCACCCCCTGTGTCTCTCTTTCTCCCCCCTCTCTCTTCCTTTCCTTCCCTCTCTTCAGAGTCAGAGCAGAGCAGTAGCCCACGCACAGGTATTGGGTCAGATCAGGAGGATAGCCGAGCTGCCACCATGGGTAAGGGGCCCCATCGACTTGCACACACATCCAAATACCAACACACAATGACATATTCATACACATTTACACACTGCCAGACAGTGACATAAGCACTGAGCTCGTTATTCATCTAGCACACGCAATACCTTTCACTGTAATATTTGGAATCCAATACATTCCAGGTTACTGTTAGGCTCAAACATTATGGGCATGTGCTTTACTGGCTTGCTGATACTCTGCCATGTGTTGTGTCTTTGTCTTGTGATGTCTCTTAAAAGTGAGAAGTTACTGTAATGTTTGTTGTGTTTTGTCACAGAACTCTCCATGGTGACTCATCTCTGTGTTTTCCAGATGCTCCTGAGTTTCAGGAAAGCTTTGTGACGTCAGGAGTTTTTAATGTAGCAGAGCTGGTGCAAGTGTCCAGAAGTAAGATTTTACACCTTTTATTTAGCTACGTGTGTTTTTTAATATATTTGTGGTTGAATGGATGGACAGAGTGTGTTGGTGCAATATCATCTTTTTGTTACCGTTCATCCTTAAAACGTCATGTGTGGCTGCTTTCCTTATAACTCCCATAACTTACACAGCAACATGCTTAGGAGCTGGACATGTGTCACATAAACTATGGTGATTCAAGTTCTGACAGCCCTCTTCCGTGAAAAATGAGCTAGCTCACAAACTCTGGCCCTCAGGCAGCGGGTGGAAACTCCCAGCCTCTCTGGCAGCAGTCACTCTGCTCCCCTCAGTAGCTCAGCTCCTAGTCTCTACATTGCTGCCTGTTCTACTACTGCTATTCAACCGTAACCCCATCAGATGGATACACAGAGGTAGGAAACACATGGATGGTATAACAGCCGAGGTGACACAGATGGTAGGGAACATCCAGGTCCAGGATTGCGGGAGATACCAACGTAATCCACTTACAGCATTAATCACAGTCAACATGCAGAGTAAACCCCTCCTTACTGTCTACACCCCATCAGACACTCAATATGATTTCTGACCGGGAATCAGATCATAGGGCTTTAGGATGACATTATTTAGGACTTCCTCATCACTCATGTTGTTTTATCTGTCTCATGGTGGATTGTGGATTGTGCAGATGTTTTATCCATTTAATATGTTCTACTCACAATGCCAAGGCTGCGTGTTCTGTGCTTTGAGCTTTGTGATTGGCTGGGGATGCTGTGCTCACCAGGCTTGGCGTTAGTGAATTAGGGCCACATTAACACAGCCCCCACATGGCCAGCCTCTAATCACTTTGTATGAATAACCATCGTCTCCCAGCCACACAGACCCCACTAGTCACCACCTGAGACCTCTATTCACTTACCCTCCAATCTGAGTCATCATTTACATACGTTATTTCATTATGTTTAGAAATGGAGTTTAATCAGATTTGAAAGGCAGCGCAAGTGAAGGGAGCTGAAGGGAGTGAAGCTCACCCATCTGTCATATGTAATTGATCACGCTTTCGGTTTCCACAGTGATAATGCCTTTCTCCGAAGGGTCTTCATCTTTCATTCAAAATAAATGCTCTTCAGTATGAACGACACGCTCTGATGAGCGTTCATTCACTCACACACTGATTTGAAATACTTTATTTGTATCCACTACAAAAAAAAAGATCCAAACATTTCAAAGGTCCCTGTATTCAAGGCACTCAAAAGGTACAGGAAGCAAATCCTTCTCCAAACAGCTAGGCTGCCCATGACAACTGAAACAGAGTAGTACATAGCCAATTGCTTTGCCCTAGTTTTTGTCAGGCCCACCACCTGGAGACCACGCACTGCAGGCCTGTGTACGTGGCCAAGACTGCCAAATATCAGCACCGCCTTCTTGTACCTCCACCCGAGGCTGTCCAAGAGTGCCGCGAGAGGCGGATACTTCCGCAGCTTCTCGGCAAAGGCCTGCTCCATGTAGCCGTAAAATGAGCACCTCTTCCTTACCTCCCCCCACAACAACAATATCTGGCGTATTTGGCACACAGGAAAACACATGAACATCAAACCAGCTTCCCTTTACACAAGAATGTTTCTGCATGTGTGCTGTTGGTGAGACGTCTCACCTTGCTGGCGATCAGGTCAATAAGGCAGTCATGTCTAGCAATGTACAAATCCTTGTATGAACAGAAGCCATTCACAACATGGGCATTAGATTTGACTTATGTAGAAGACAAAATGGGTACCAGAGTGCTAGATTATATTGTGTTGGTATACGCAACTTGCAGCCTTGCCTTAACAGTAAAGGTGAGAATGTTCTCGCCAACGGCAGCATTCTGGTACATGGAATGGGAGACAGAGTGGTCAGCACAGTCCAGAGCAGTGAGTTCCCCTGCAGCCTCAGGCCAGTCCAGTGTGGTCAGTAGCGGCATCCGTCTGATACCAAGGATTGTTGTCCTATGTCACTATTGTCAGTGATTTATGTTCAATGGTGAAGACAGGCATGGTGGATGGAGGGCCGGATCTCCATTGACAGACCACCTCTGTCTTCGTGGTGTTGATAGACAGTCCCATCCTGCTACAGACCCTCACAGCCATTACAAGGACGGACTAAACATCTTCCAGAGTGTGGATCACAAGAGCACAGTCATCAGCCGAAGCTTTGGTGGTTGCTTGGAGCCTCCTGATGTTGAATAGGTTTCCATCCATCCTGAAGTCCACCGCATCCCCGCTGCTGTCCTCAAGCTCCTTGTGGAGAAGCTGGGTGACACATAGGAGGAAGATGTTAAAGAGGACAGGTGCCAGCACACAGCCCTGTCTCACACTGATGCTTACTCCAAAGGGCACTGACTCCTGCCCTCTTATGCCATCATGCCATCATAGAACTGGAAAAGGATGTTGACAAATTTGTCTGGACAGCCAAATTTAAGTAGAATGCCCCATAGTAGTTCCCTGCTCACAGTGTCGAAGGCCTTGGAGAGGTCGGCAAAGGTCATGAAAAGGTCCTGATGTTGTTCACGGTACATCTCCTGGAGTTGCTGTGCTGTGAATATCATGTCGACCGTCTCCTGTTCTTTTTGAAGCTGCATTGTGACTCTGGCAGCAGTTCCTCTGTGATGTTTTTCACCAGCCTGTGTAGCATCACCTTGGCCAGGACCTTGCCGGCAAAAGCCAGAAGGGATATCCCCCGGCTGCTGCCGCAGATGGACTTGTCAGCCTTGTTCCTCAGTCTACTTTTTGATCTTGAGGGAACAGAAAGCTGATAACACCTCACACACACACACACACACACACACACACACACACACACACACACACACACACACACACACACACACACACACACACACACACACACACACAGCTGATGTAGAATGCTGTAGCTATAATTATCTAAACTAAATGAGTGAGTTATTATGATGCATAGGGAACACATTACACCTGTCAAACTGGCTCTCTGTTTTCACATTACACCTGTCAAACTGGCTCTCTGTTTTCACATTACACCTGTCAAACTGGCTCTCTGTGTCACGCCCTGACCTTAGTTATCTTTGTTTTCTTTATTGGTTTAGTTTTTGTATTGTCTAGGGGTTTTTGTCCTGTCTAGGGTTTTTGTAATTCTATGGGGTTTTAGTATGTCTAGGTATATGTAGGTCTATGGTGGCCTGAATTGGTTCCCAATCAGAGGCAGCTGTTTATCGTTGTCTCTGATTGGGGATCCTATTTAGGTTGCCATTTTCCATTTTGGTTTTGTGGGTTATTATTCTGTTTAGTTGCCTGTTCGCACTAGTCATACTGCTTCACGGTTTGTTTTGTTGTTCAGTGTTGCATTAGTTTAATAAATTAGAATGTACACTTATCACGCTGCGCCTTGGTCTCCTCCTTATGACGACCGTGACACTCTGTTTTCACATTACACCTGTCAAACTGGCTCTCTGTTTTCCATGTGGCATTTTGACTGACTAATTGGAATAAATGTAGAAGTTAAAGACTTCAATTAACCACCTGCCAGCTGGCCTCTCCTGGGGAAAAGACTGCTAGTTCAGATTCACCCCCCAACTCCCCAAATCCTCAGCTGCCTATGGCGCTATGCTATAAGAACTATCACCTGCACCTCTGTTTATGTGACACATTCACATTTGGTTTTCATGTCACAAACTCCACAACACTTGTATCATGTATTTACGCTAATATTGATGCTCGCGTTTTGCCCCCAAGAGGCATTGATTTAGATTTTAGACTACATAATTAGCTTATTTAACTAATCGGTTACTTTTAAGTGCACTCCACTTTATTTACCCAGGCCTCATGTGGGATACATATCCTAGGAGACATTAGCAGCCTTTTAGAAAGGATGAATTCTCCACTGACCTACTTTACCAGTGTAATTAAACAGAGCAGAATGTGTTGTAATTACTGAGCTTGTTTACATCACCACGGCTATCCAGCTCAACTATAGAAATACAATCCCTCACATGAATGGGGATTCCTGTTCTAATAATTCAATATCTATGCTTTCAACCACCCCTGCCCGTATTCAGTTCCCTCCCTGGTTACTCTTCTTTGGCCAGAGGTTCCTGTAAGGTGCACGTGAGGGAATTGCTACACTGGAGATCCATGAATCCTCCTTTTGTGTTGTGTAGTCAGGGAGAGATTGATCGCCGGGGGATCTGTAGTGACGCCATCCCACTGTTAATAAGCATACCTGCCCTAACAAATGGGCCATTGTTCTCCGAGCTCACTGTGTCGCCCCACTGCTCGGTACAATACAGTACATACTAGTGTAGTATAGTGCAACAACATCTCTGTCCACTCCAGCCAGACCACAGCACGGCAGCAGGCAGCCATTAATGCACATGGACATATAAAGTACATTAGTGGAAACCTAAGACGGGAAATGGGGTAAAGGCTGATAGATGGCTACACAGCCCCAGACCCATAATTCCACATTCTCCTGCTCTTGTCCTGAGCGTTGAAGTATGGTAGCAGACTGCAGCTGGGATTGTCCACTCTTTGGAGCTGTTACAGAGAGAGGCACACAGATACAACACAATATCTTTGCTCACACAGCGACACAATTCTTCAGCAGCGATGTATGAGTGAGCTTGAGGATGGTGCTACATGTCCTCTTTGCAGATGTTTGAGTATGATTCCATAGATAATTGCATGTTTAATTGACAATAATGTACAGTGTGTGACATGTTCCTCCCCTGACTGACCTGTCCCCTCTGTGTGTTTGTTGCATGCAGCTCCGGTGGTGACCGGGGCAGGCCCTAACTTCTCCCTGGGGGAGCTGCAGGGGCACCTGGCCTACGACCTCAACCCCTCAGGGGTGGGCATGAGGAGAACCCTGCCTAGTACCTCCTCCAGCGGGTCAGTACCAGCCCCAAAACACACACATGCACACAATCTAGACTGGAAATGAACAAACTGCATACACTACAAAGGCACAAACTCGTGGCACCGTACACTTCTTGAATTAGTGTTGATATTACTCTACCCTGTGAATACACTCACATTCAGATTGTTCAAATACATTCCAGGTTAACATGAGCCTTGCATAAATGGTCGGCTGGATGTGCCACCACTTGAGAGGAAGACTGTGTTTTTTTTTCATGGGTGCACAGAGAGCAGTGTCCTTTTGCTGAAAGCACAACACTTTAACTAAAAGAACAATGGCTGTTCCTCAGGTGACTGCAGAGTGTGATTTATCTGGATGTGTACACCACTGCCAAAACACCAGCAGTGATTTATTGTGTAATTTGTCACTGTAAAAGGCAAGTAAAGCTGGGACAAAATGAGACTGTAAATGAACTGGTTTACCTGAGGGTCCTGGAGCTACTCAGTTTTCTACCGGTCATCTTCAGGTTGCTGTTTTTGACCCACTTGTGTACTGTGTGTGTGTGTGTGTGTGTGTGTGTGTGTGTGTGTGTGTGTGTGTGTGTGTGTGTGTGTGTGTGCGCGCGCGTGCGTGCTATCGCGTCAAATCAGCCTCTAAAGTCCATTGTGCACGAAATGACGATGTTGAGTAATATTAAACATCATTGAGCTAGCTCTTTAATCAAGAGCGCAGAGGATGGTTCCTGCGAGCAGAGGATGCACCCGCGAGCGGACAGGCCAGTGAAGAGAGCAGTGGATGCGAACCGTGAGCGGATAGGCCAGTGGAGAGAGCAGAGGATGCACCCGCGAGCAGACAGGTCAGTGAAGAGAGCAGAGGATGCGCCCGCGAGCGGACAGGCCAGTGTAGAGAGCAGAGGATGCGCCCGCCAGCGGACAGGCCAGTGAAGATAGCAGAGGATGCGCCCGCGAGCGGACAGGCCAGTGTAGAGAGCAGAGGATGCGCCCGCGAGCGGACAGGCCAGTGGAGAGAGCAGAGGATGTGCCCGCCAGCGGACAGGCCAGTGGAGAGAGCAGAGGATGCGCCCGCCAGCGGACAGGCCAGTGGAGAGAGCAGAGGATGCGCCCGCCAGCGGACAGGCCAGTGGAGAGAGCAGAGGATGCGCCCGCCAGCGGACAGGCCAGTGGAGAGAGCAGAGGATGCGCCCGCCAGCGGACAGGCCAGTGGAGAGAGCAGAGGATGCGCCCGCCAGCGGACAGGCCAGTGGAGGCTGAAGAAATTTGGCTTGGCCCCTAAGACCCTCACAAACTTTTACAGATGCAAAATTGGGCTGTATAACCGCCTGATACGGCAACTTCACCGCCCAAAACCACTGGAGGGTGGTGCAGTCTGCCCAGTGCATCACCGGAGGCACATTGCCTGCCCTCCAGGACACCTACAGCCGCCCGATGTCACAGGAAGATCATCAAGGACATCAACCACCCGAGTCACGGCCTGTTTACCCCGCTATCATCCAGAAGGCGAGGTCAGTACTGGTGCATCAAAGCTGGGACCGAGAGTCTGAAAAACAGCTTCAATCTCAAGGCCATCAGACTGTTAAATAGTCATCACTAGCCAGCTACCACCCAGTAACTCAATCCTACACCTTAGAGGCTGCTGCCCTATGTACATAGACATGGGATCACTGGTCACTTTAAATGGAACACTAGGGAAAGGGGAAACCTAGTCAGTTGTACAACTGAATGCCTTCAACTGAAATGTGTCTTCTGCATTTAAACCAACACCTCTGAACCAGAGAGGTGCGGGGGGCTGCCTTACTCAACATCCACGGCTCCCGGGGAACAGTGGGTTAACTGCCTTGCTCACGGGCAGTACAACAGATTTTTACCTTATCAGCTCAGGGATTCGATCCAGCAACCTTTTGGTTGCGCTAACCACTAGGCTACCTGCCGCCTAATCACTTTAATGTTTACATACTGTTTTACTCATTTCATATGTATATTCTGTATTCTACTGTATTTTAGTCAATGCCACTCCAACATTGCTCGTCCTAATAATTATATATTTTTTAATTCCATTCTTTTACTTTTAAATGTGTGTGTATTGTTGTGAATTGTTAGATACTACTGCACTGTTGGAGCTAGGAACACAAGCATTTCGCTACACACACAATAACATCCTCTAAATATGTGTATGTGACCAATACAATTTGATTTGAGCAGAGGCGTACAATCCAGGCCCTTCGTCAGTGTTATTGATTAACAAGAAACCTTCTTTAGAACTTTAGTTAAGAAACAGATAGATGAGCATACAGGTATGTTTAAGGTGCCATACCTCTAGCTCCTTGGTGCAGCTGGTAGGCTAGATGGAGTTGGAGAAGGTCTTGACCAAGCTCTGGCTGTTCTCCAGACTGCGGTAACGCTGGAACTTGTCCCAGGCACTGTTGGTGGCCACGTCCCCTCTCTCAGAACCAGTGAAGATCTCCAGGTTCTTACAGTGGGGCATCAGCACAATCTGAAGAGAAGACAGAAAGATACAGAGGATTGAAGTAGATTTAGTATGTAGTCGAAGGGCTGAATCCCAACTTAAAATCCTGTAGCTTGAATTTTTATTCAGGTGACATCAATGCATGATTTACACAAACGTCTCAGTTGTGTCTAGGTGTTTAACAGTGTGTGTGTGTGTGGGAACTAACCGAGTCAATGCATGGGCACTGGACATCACTGAGTGCAGAGTAGAGGGGCAAGCTAAGACGAACAGTGTAGGCCATCCCTGCCTAGAAACACTGGTCTGGAGAGCACCACATATCTGAGCAGACGAGAGAGAGAGGGGGAGGGAGATAACAAAACACTGCACTAAATCACACGTAAGAAAAGTGTATAGAAAAACAAAACACGGGCCTGTAATGCAAGGTGTATACAGACTCATAGTACTGTAGACTCATATACACAACACGTACTGTATATCCTACACTACACACTACACACTACACTTGCATATACAGACCCATTACTCTCACGCACAACAACCATACACAGAGAGCAAGACTAGGTGTGTGTTTACCAGGATCCAAGATGAAGGACATTTTAGAGATGGGACGCATCACCTCCTCCCACTGGTCCAGTAACTATGCACAACGGGTACATAGACATTGGAGTTTGATGCCCCTGGTCCGGACTCCACTGTGGAAGGTGGAGGGATACATATGTCCTGAGTTGTGGAGGGATACAAACTATATGTCCTGAGTTGTTTAGTGATACAAAGTGTATGTCCTGAGTTGTGGAGGGATACAAACTGTATGTCCTGAGTTGTTTAGTGATACAAACTGTATGTCCTGAGTTGTGGAGGGATACAAACGGTATGTCCTGAGTTGTGGAGGGATACAAACTGTATGTGCTGAGTTGTGGAGGGATACAAACTGTATGTCCTGAGTTGTGGAGGGATACAAACTGTATGTCCTGAGTTGTGGAGGGATACAAACTGTATGTCCTGAGTTGGTGAGGGATACAAACTGTATGTCCTGAGTTGTGGAGGGATACAAACTGTATGTCCTGAGTTGTGGAGGGATACAAACTGTATGTCCTGAGTTGTGGAGGGATACAAACTGTATGTGCTGAGTTGCGGAGGGATACATATGTGCCAGTTTGTGTAAGGCACAATGTTGTTTTAAAAGAGGCAACTATGGATAATAATTTAGCCAAATAAATGACAACATACTATGTGGGACTGAGGCGAGTTGTACCAGTCCACGCCACTCGTCAGTCAGTATGGCTCAGTGGCTCAGTATTATACAGCCTGCTGTCATTCCATGCCCAAC